>NC_143578.1:88151448-88488948 GCF_048544385.1 Mastigoproctus giganteus
ACACTAATACTCTTGATATTAGTAAGAGGTGTGTCACACAAGAGAATTAAGCCACACTTTATACTATTACCATGTGTACAGATATTGGGAGCCAGTGCCAATATTGCATATAACAGCACAAGTGTGGAAAGGCTTCCAATTACACATGTCCAACATTTTCAAAGGTACTACTCTGAAGTGGGAATGATACTTTTTAATTATCATTTTCAAGGGGACAGTATGAACGATTAACAACAGCGTGCACGCAAACACACACACACACGCACGCACTCACAACCGTCCAGGACTTAACCATTATAAAGAGGGTAGGATTGGTGAAAATTATAGATATCTTTCTCCTATAGTAAACAAGGCCTACATGCTCTGGATTCATTACGAAAATTTATTTTGTTTCTCAGAGCAAACTAAACATAATTACAATAATAAGCTTTCAGCTGGGAGGCAGCCTTCTTCAGATTGAATACATGAATGCCAGTTGGAATAGAGATGTGCACTGCCAGGATGGTGCGTGAGGCACGTGGTTAATTGTTTGTTGATGTTTGTGGCTGTGACATATGGTGGTGATGTGGCCAGCGTTTGTCTATGGATAGAATTACTGCCTCTGTGATGGGGTTAACTTGGCAACCACTGTTCCTGTTCAAAGAGGCATCCGAGCATTTTATATTTAACGATTCCAACCAGGTGCGCTTTAGGTAATGGTGGGACCTGTCCACAACCACGACATCGCGGTGTGGGTCGATGTCGTGGCGGGTTGTCCAGACATGCTCGGCGATAGCTGAGTGTTCGACGTCCAGTCTCTCCAAAGTATCTTTCTCCTATAATTTAATGTAGTCCCTTGTGTCTGCGATATTAAAGGATTTGCTGACATTAATAGAATTCTGGAATAATTTCATCTATAAGGTTTCAGAAATAAGAAGTTTACAGAAATATGACTGATAATTTAAGGGAGGTGTTATTGAATTTTAAATCGTAAAAGCCCCAAGCAGCCAGTGTCATGTCATGTCATGTCAACAGACCTTACATGATCGCGTGTGAAGGGTGTGAAGTTAGTTGACCCTTGATATTTGGAGTCACAGTTGGAGCAATTGATATGATAAATCACATTGTATTTTGTTAACATATCTCTGTGTGATAAATCAGAGGGTACTGAAAATAATTTTATTAATTTCAATATGGAACAATATTTAACAGTAATGCCAGTGTTACTAAACAAGGAATTTAACATATTAATACAATATGGTGGACATATTGCATATTTTTTCTGAATTTACAAATTTCTCTCCATGAAGAGGGACAGATATTTATCCAATACATTATTCTTAATGGAATTATTAATGAATTTGGCTAGCCACATTGTAGAAACTTCTACATAAGGTTATTAATTTCTTCATTTCTGTCTTCTTATCATCTTCCTCCTGGGCTATATTCATCATACTTTTTGATATTTTAAAGATATTATATATTTTACAAAATATTGCTTTTTATATTTTATAGGGCAGGAATTTATTTTAACGACTTTAATAAAGTAAGATGAGTATATGCAAGAGACTAATTTATAAATGTCAGAATTTTTTTTTTCATCCTATTTTTCAGGTACTTTTTAGAACTGTGGCAATGATGGTGCCTGACTATGCCATGATTGGAGAGATTGTTTTATATTCCTGTGGATTCTTGGATGCTCGTAATTTAGCTGTTAAAATTGTAACCACATACAGATTGTGTTCAGAACAGCTTTCTTCCCAATCTCATTATGATTATGGGATGAGAGCAGTGAAAGCAGTTTTGTCAGCAGCAGGAAATTTAAAACTGAAATTTCCTGATGACCAGGAAGATATTTTGGTAGGCTGCAATGGAATGATTAGTAACTATTTTATTGAATATAAAAGAATATATATGGATTTGAGTGTGTTGTTTGTATCTATTAAATGAATTAGTTTTTATTTATAACAGTTTTCATCATTCTTATTTTTCACCTTTGGCCATTAAAAATTGGTAACTGGTATAAGGTTATTTGGCTTAGTTTATTTGGGCAAGTCTATTCATAATATTAAGAAGAGAAACACATGGATTAGACAGCAAACACAAGTAGAGGACATTCTTATCAAAACTAAAGAACTGAAATGGACTTGGGCAGGACACATAGCTCTAAGACATTCTGTAATTTTCTTAGTAGGACTAAGAAAATTACAGAATGGTATCCAAGAGGGGCTAAAAGAAAACCTGGAAGACAACAATGGAGATGGATGGGTGAAATTCAAGAGTTTGTGGGTAGTAAATGGATGGCTACTGCACAAAACAGAAGGAACTGGAAAGTTGCTGGAGAAGCCTTCATCCTGCAGTGGATTGAAAATGGCTGATGATGATTCATAATATGACAAGTCTAGTTCACACATATGATATGAATATAATGATGTGAGATCCAGGATATATTGTTGGGATGAAGACTAAATGACAGTACAATAGCCAACCATAGATAACACTAGCTGCTTGAAAAAAGAATGTAGTATTACCAAGTAGTTGAAAAGCCCTAGGAATATTGGTAATTTTTAAGAGAGTGTATATACTCTCTTAAAAATTCGTACTAAGCAAAAATCCACACATGCTAGGGATTGGGGGGGGGGAACTGTGTTTTGTTATTTAAAGTAAAATAGTCCAAAATATTTTTTAAATTTATTATTAAAGATAAATTCAAATGACAAAAACAACATATATACCTTGAAAAGTATATAACACTCAGAAATATATAACATTTAACTGGATCCATGTGCTCCCTCTATTAGAAGTGAGTCCAGCAAAGATCACTGGGTTTTTTTTTTGATTATTATGCAGAATTTGCTTATATTTGAGATTTAATCATGAAAAGTCATTCTCATGCCCCTGATACAAATTCATATGCTGATTGTGTGACAGAAATGCCTCTTTAATGAGCAGACTCAGGCATGGAGATCTAAATCTGTGCATAACATATGCACATTTAGCCTGGAGGATTTTCCTCATCTGCTACTACTCATTTATGACTTTCCACCCAATATTTTTGCATAAAAAATTTTCTGTTTTTTTTTTTTTTTAAATAATGTGCTTTATAACAAATTCACATTGGTTGTGTGTGCAATAAACATGGGTGATTTTGCTGTGGTTCAATTCCACATGACTGCCAAATGTGGTTAAAGTGTTCTTGTGAAATAACTAGTTTTAAACTCCTCTAACCTGCAATGTCATGCTGTAGAATAAACAGAACATGTATGGAAATACTGAGATCAATAACTCATCTGCACTTACTTGACAGAATAATCCTTAAGCAACTAAAGATTTAAGCCAATGCTTGTAGGGGAAAAAAATGACAAATTTTTCATTCAGCTGTAGAAACATTATTTTGAGAAGTTTGAACCAGTATGAGATGAAATTGGCACTCTAAAATCAGAGATCATTGTAAAATAACATTGGAATATACAGTGGATGCTGCTTATTATGATCATTTTGGGACACAGCTTAATACAATAACTGATATTCAGTGTTATTTATTGAAGCAGAGCAACATCCAATGTGGACAGAAAGAAAACATAAAAATCAAGCAATATTAAATACTTTAATTAGTCTGTCCACTGTCTTCGAGAAAGTCATCAATAAAAATGAAACTGTTATAATATTTCTGGAAATCCATACAAAACTTAAAACCAAATCAAGAAAATGTTAAAATCAAGAATTAAAAAATGTTTAATGCTCTACTGTAAAGCAATCAGATTGATAGGAGAAGAAATACAGTGCTTTCTTTCATAGAATAATGGTAACCATATGAACTGTATGAAGCAAGAGCAGTAACCAACCATGTGTTAGAATTTGAGAATAAATTTTGATATTACACAATAACTTCCACAGCACATACATAAACTGTGATAAGGCAAAAAAGCAATACCATAAACTGAATTTCTGATTACAATAAACATTGTTTTTTCTAGGTATTAGTATACACTTCATCAGGACTTCATAAAATTTCATAAATGAAAGCATTATCTGTGATCACAATTAAGCAGCTTGCACAGTATTGATCTGTGAGCTTAAAATGAAATTGAATTTCATGGGTAAAATTAAGACATATGAATTCCCAAGGATGGTAAGCTCAACGGTCATCGCTAAAACATTATCAAAATGTCTCTGCAACTACAGGAATTTGTCACCATGATTTCTAAAAAAAGGAACTAATTACACAAAATATGTTTCTTCTTATCAATTGAACAAATTGGTAAGGATTGACACTAATGTAATAGTGCATTTTTAAAATATATGACAAGAAGGGCATTGGAACATGCTGAAATAGGGTCTTTTGTGTGGAAATAACAGTCAAAATATCACTGGAATGAAATTTAAGCAAACCCAAGAAATGTGCAAATAATATGAATAAATTAGGCACAAATCAGCATTCTGATAAGCATTCATGAGAGCTTGAAGAATAAGGCTCTCTTAGCTGCACAACTCAATGCCAGGGTTTACACTTGAGTATAAGGCAATCCACAAGCAATCCAGCAGCAATCCACAAGGCAGAATGTGCTGGTTCCACTGGAAGTAATTATTGTTAGTAACTCTGTTGTCAGGGAAATGGGAAATATATTATGCAAATAGAATAGGTGGAATCCAGGGTATGTCTGCCAGGGACAGAAATAGATGATGTTGTTTGTTGTAGAGCATATATCAGCTTTTAAGGGCATGAAAATTGGTATTGTTATATATCAATATAACAATAATAACAATTATATATCAATATAACAACAATATAGCACTAATGATATTAAGAGTAGGAGATCCAAGGACTTAACAAGTACAGGGCATTGTTGGGAAAAAGTTGTGAGTTAGAATTAAATTTGAGAGTGTTTGAAATTCTGCCCAGACATGATAAACTTAGGAGTGAATACATGTTGTGAGAGCCTTGGGAATCAATTCATTCCTGGAGAGACTGTGCAAGGCCCATGTTGTAGAATTTTGTTCAGAGTGGTCTGTGCTCATTAACAGGAGAGACTGTTTTACAGGTGTGGGATATGCATAAATAGAATGGGTGCAAGGATATTTGCTAATGCTATTAAGGTATGCTGGGTAGGTTGAAAAACTGCTAAATTTGGGAGATACATAGATTAATAGATTAATTAGAACCTCAGCAGAGGTGAAATTGATTCTTGCACTGTTTCTATTGGAACATGCAGAAGCCTGGAAAGAAAGGTGTTGGGGATTTCAAGCACTGCTGTCGATCATATCATAATGAAACAAGTAAATACATGGGCTGTGTTAGGATAACAAAGAGTAAGAACAAGTGCATCTTAATGTCTGTTCCAGAGAAAATGATAGAGTCACTGGTTAAGCAAATAATGCAGGACCATCTAAATAGGAATGTTATTCTGTAGTCGTAGCATGAATTTGTTATGGGGCAATCTTGTCTTGCCAATCTGATTGGATATTGTGATGCATTAACCAAGGAATTGTATGCAAAAAAATAATTTTGATATCGTATACTCAAATTTCAGGAATGTTTTTGATACTGTTTCACAAAACGACTGCTGTACTGATTGGAGCAGGGTGGCATAAGGGCAAGTTACTGCTATGGATAATAGGATGGTTGAGTGGGAAAAGACAGAGAGTGGTTATTAATTGACACTGCTGTTCATGGACTAATGTTACACACATGAGGAGGCATGAATAAAAATTGAGGAAGGATGGTTGCAGGATAGATACATTAAAGTTTGCCTTCAGGCAATGGGCGGTTGATTGTTGGAACAGACTGCCATCTATTGCTATGGAAATGGGTTGTTTAAATAAATTCAAGGAAGAATAGACAATTATTGGAAAGGATGGAAAGGTGATATGAGAAGTTTTTTTTTTTTTTTGTCTGGTGCATTAGCATTAGTAAAGGCACATGATGCAAGAAAGCAAGCTTATTTAACATCAGCCAAAAAAAAAAAAAAAACCCCTTCTCATTTCATGCATCCACTCACTCCAAATGTTTGTCTAGTTCTGCCTTGAATCTATTTAAGCTATCAGCTTCTACAACGACAGATGGAAGTTTGTTCCAGCAAGCAACCAACCGCTGGCTGAAGGAAAACTATCCTACAACTGTCTTTCCTCAATTTGAATTTATGCCCTCTCAGGCAATTATTCTGAGCAAGAGGAAGAATACCATCAGCATTGAGCATGCTCAAACCATTCAAAGCTTTATACACCTCAATCAGATCACCTCACAGGTGCCTAGTCTCCAGACACTGTAGTTTGCAAAACTTCAGCCTTTCTTCGTAAGAGCAACACTTTCTTCCATTCACTAATTTTGTTGCCCTTCTCTGTACTCGTTCCAACAGCTCTACATTCTTCTTAAAATGAGGCCTCCAGATCTGTATACAGTACTCAAGGTGTGGCCTGACCATTGCCTTATACAAGGGGATAATCAGCTCCTTATCCTGCTAGAAAAATTTCTGTATATCATTGACAATACACCATGAGCTACTATTGCAAACCGTCTGCACTGCTCAGAAAACTTCATATCTGCCTGCACAATTACCCACAGGTCCTTTTCATTGATTATATCGCTGTCATTGTAGTACCACACAGTTGATATGTTACGCTGGAGTTACTACTTCCCATATGCAGTACTTTACATTTGTCAATGTTAAACTTCAGTTGCCACCACTCAGCCCATCTGCTCAACTTTTCTAGACCCTGTTGTAGAAGCGTACTGTCATTAGTGTCATTAACAACCCTGCCCGCATCAATATTATTAATAAATACAGAAAACAACAATAGACCCAATATTGAATCCTGGGGGACAATATTTATTTCTTCAAGGCCTAATAACATTAGGCCTTGAAGAGCAGTATCCATTGATTACTCTTCTCCCACTCAACCACCCTTTTACCCATTGAAACCACTTGCCCTTAATGCTATATTGCTCCAATTTTTACAGTAGTGATCCATGTGCAACGATATCAAAAGCTTTCCTGAAATCCAAATACAGGCATACCTCGAATAACGAATAGGATGCGTTCCACGAAATTACTTCGTTAAGCGAAACTTAGTTTTCAGAGGTAAAAATACTATGGCTAGAATAGGAATACGTTCCTACGTAAAGAAAATGAAAAGCTTTTTTTTCGAACAAAGAAAAATTTTATTAAATAAACAGTCAACTTACATACAAAGTGAAATCACGTTTTAAAATATGAGTCTAAAGTTGATTGTTTATGCTTTTTTTCTCTTTCATTTAACAATTGCCTATACGGAGTTATTGCATTTAACACTGATCGCTTAACAATAACACTTCTTCCTAAATCAGGATCATTTTCACTAAAAAAATTTAAAACGTTTTCAATGTCATTTAAGCACCTTTTTAAATCTTTGGTTGGTAACACTTTTTCGGCAGAAACTTCTTTAACTTCGTCTTCATTATCTTTGTCTTCGTTGCTAACAACGTTTCCTAAATCTTCCACTGAAAAACCATCATCTTCTGCATTCAATAAATTTCTAACATCCTCTTCATCGACATTTTCGAAACCTATTGATTGAGCCATCTGGATAACTTCATTTCTAATTTCTTGGATGTTATTTTCTTCTTCTAGTACAACTTCTGGCCATATTTTGCGCCAAACTCCATTTAAGCATTTCTTAGTGACTTCTTTCCAAGAACTATCAATGTTTTCAATTGCGTTTTTAATGGCGTAGTTTTTCCAAAAAGTTTTAACTGTCATTTCCTCTTTATCCTCTAGTTCAGTTAAATTGCTTAATGTTCGACGTATATAATAAGCTTTAAATGATGCTATTACTCCCTGATCCAATGGTTGAATCAGGGAAGTTGTGTTTGCTGGAAGAAACACAACTTTGACAGGAATGCATGTGTCCAACGTGTTAAGATCAGTAGGATGTCCCGGAGCATTGTCTAACAACAAAAGAGCTTTTTCTTCAAAGTTGTTTTTTTGACAATACTGTTTTACTTCAGGACAAAAGTGGTTAACAAACCAATCAGTAAATAACTCCTTGGTAACCCACGCTTTTCTATTTGCTTTCCATATTACAGGTAAATTCATTTTTATGTTACCTTTTAATGCCTTCGGATTTTCTGAATAGTAAACTAATAACAATTTTAATTTATAATCGCCAGAGGCATTTGATCCAAAGAGTAACGTTAAACGGTCTTTGGTTGCTTTGAACCCAGCAGCTGATTTTTCTTTAATAGAAATGAAGCTTTTTGTTGGTAGCCTTTTCCAGAACGAACCGCTTTCGTCAACACTGAACACCAAATTTGGTGGACAATTTTCACGTTCAATTATTTCCTTTAGTTTTTCTGGAAACTTATTTGCAGCTTCAACATCTGCACTTGCAGTTTCTCCTGTTAATTTTACACTATGAATCCTGGCCCGTTTTTTAAATTTCTCGAACCAACCACAAGAAGCCCCAAAGGTTTCCATAATTTCTTCAGTTTGTTTAGATTTCAGGTGATTAAACAAAAATAATGCTTTTTCTTGAATCACCATTTGACTTAAAGGCATATGACGTTGTGACATATCATCTATCCACAAACTTAACATTTTCTCCATTTTTTCTAAAATTGGATTCCTTAAGCGAGTTAATTTTGCCGCTGTAACATCTGTACAATTCTGAGCAGACTGTTTTATTTTTTCTGATTGACTTAGTATGGTTGTTAAAGTTGATTGTGCTAATCCTAAAGAATGTGCCACATCGGATTTTCTTTCGCCGCTTTCAACACGTCGTATGATATTTAGTTTAGTTTCCAAAGAAATTGCTTTCTTTTCTTTGATTCTGACATTTTAATTAACTAAAACGAAAATATTTCTATTAAAATTTACAAAATCTATGTTATGTAATGCTATCAAAGAACCTACGTCGATTATTGCAATGTGCCACACTGAAACAGCATCAATCATGTAAAGGAAATGGAGGACAGTTAAAAATCACAATCTGCCATACCAAGAAAACTGACAGATACGGATCATTGCAATGCATAACACTGAAACACACCCTATGAAGTGTAAACAACAACTAAATTAGGCGAATGAAGTGCAAAATTGTTATAACAGATACACCCGCTGCTCGGAAGCACTCGGGAGTACGTAACGAGTCGCCGTCAGTCACCAATCGGATGATTGTCGGGCGTTGGCCTTAAATTGGAATATTTTTTTTAAGATAAATGGGGCTTGAAATTGCGGACTTCGTTATATCGAAGCTTCGTTATCAGAGGTAACGTTAACCGAGGTATGCCTGTATATGATATAAAAATTATTTTTTGCATCCAGTTCCTTTGTAACAACATCATAGTCCAAAGAAATTTGTCAGACAAAACTTTCCCTTCACAAACCCATGCTGTGTCTGAATTATTACTGAAGCCTTGTCAACCCGTCCCTTCCTCTTCCATCATGCAGTATGATTGATGACTTTTGAAGTTATGATGAACATCATGGCGGGATCCAATATTCCTTACATTTCGAGGGTACAGCTCTAAAACGGTGTTCGCAGGCCGGCCGCTAGTTAGTACACCGGACCGAACCTATTGGTAACTCTCTAGGAGGCTTCCGGATCAGCTAGTGTATAATCTTGCTACCTCTAATCTGCCAGATAGTGACTGGAAGGAGTCCCGGGTAGTGTGTATGCGGGGAGCATTGTTGAGGCCACGTTATGTCAAGGATCTGGGTATATTCTTACCACGTGTACGCCCTATCCAAAAATTTCATTACTTCATACAGCATGTCCCACCCACTTTTTCTTACTATTGAATACACTATGAATTGTCAAACTAATAGAGCAAGCTTATCTGCGAAAGATCTAAACCTCCCAAGCACTTCCTAAATCATTTCACAAATATACGTGGTCTCAATTCTAATCTCAACGATGTCCATTTCCACTTGCAGTCTGCCAAACCCCATGTACTTTTTCTGACAGAATCTCAGTTATCGGTTGATTCAACTACTGCTCATCTCAGATGCCCAAATTATTCGCTGTATGATTCCTTTCACCTCAAAGGTGGTATTTGTGCATATGTCCATTCTGATATTCCCTGTCAGAGACTTGGCAATTTGGAATCTCCTCTCTTTGATCTTCTCTGGCTTAAAATCTCTCTACCTCATTGTGTCAAATTCATCTGTTGTCTCTACCGTTCTCCTAACTCCACTAATCACTTGGAGCTCTTTGAATTCCTCTCTTTGCAACTTGACTTCCTTTCTTTGCAACTTGACTTTCTCCAGTCCAACTTTCCTAACAGTGAGGTAATTTTCCTTGGTGATTTTAATGTTCACAACTCCAGCTGGCTTCCGTTTTCTAGTCACACCGACTCAGCAGGTCAAGATGCTGAGGCTTTTGCAATTACTAATGACTTAGCACAGATTGTTCATTTACCTACAAGAATACGGGACAATCTTAACCATACAGCCAATATGCTTGATCTTTTTCTCACAAACAACCCTTCTAAGTATACGGTCGAAGTGAGAGGCCCTTTAAGCACTTCAGATCACAACTTACTGATTGTCTCTTCTCCAATGGAGCCTTTATCGAATGGCTATTCCCAACCTCGTATTGTTTGGAATTACAAGAATGCAAAATGGGATGACCTGTGAGACTTCTTTTCTTCTTTTCCTTGGTCGGATTACAGTTTCAAAACTTCTGATGTCAACGTTTGCTCAGATTGTGTCAGTGAAATTATTCATAGACGTAATGGAATCCTTTATCCCTCACTCCACTTTAAAATCTCATCCTTTATCTAAACCTTGGTTTTCCAATAAATGTGCTAAGGCTGTTCAAGACAAGAATGTTGCATATCGTAATTGGTTTGTTTCTAATTCTTCAGGTTCATTTTCTGCCTACACCAAAGCTTGCAACAAGTTATTACACAAAGCTTGTAAAGCAGTTATTAATCAGTCCAAACTAGAGTTCGAACAGGCTAAGAGTAGAAAACTTGCTTCTTGCCCTAATGGTAGCCTAGCATTCTGGTCTCTTGCCAAAGCTATTGGCCGCAACTTTAGCCCATCTCTGCTCCCACCTCTGTCCAAACCAGACGGTTCTGTTGTCACTTCAGCCAAGGATAAAGCTGACCTGCTAGCATCCCATTTTTCTTCCAGCTCATGGATTAATGATCTTGGTAAAACACCTCCCACCATTCCCAACATGCTCCATTCAATGCCTCCTGTGGTCTTCCGTCAAAAGGATATCAGAAGGATTTTGATGAATCTTGATGCTAAGAAAGCTCCAGGTCCTGATGGTATTTCTCCACTTATTCTAAAAACCTGTGCTCCTGAACTTACTCCTATTCTTTGCCGCCTTTTTTCACTTTCTTATTCCAAAGGTGTTTTTACTTTTGCTTGGAAATTTGCTCATATCCAGCCAGTTACTAAAAAGGGTGACAAATCCCTCCCATCCAATTATCGTCCCATTGCAATTACGTCTACTCTTTCTAAAGTAATGGAGAAATCAATTAACTGCCAACTCTTAAACTACCTAGAAACCTTCTGTCTGATCAACGATCCCCAGTATGGATTCCTTCAGTGTTGATCCACTGGTAATATTCTGGCTTATGTTACCCAATTATGGACTAATTCAATGGAAAGATTCGGTGAAACACAAGTAGTTGCTCTTGACATCTCAAAGGCTTTTGATCGTGTTTGGCATAAAGGTCTTCTAAACAAGCTTCCATCTTATGGTTTGCCAACTGTTTTTAGTAATTGGTTATCCAGTTTTCTCTCTGATCGCTCACTGAGGGTGATGTAGATGGCTCTATGTCTTCTAACTTCTCCACTAATGCCGGTGTCTCCCAAGGTTCAGTTCTTTCCCCCACTCTTTTCCTCTTATATATTAGTGACCTTCTTCCATTGACTGGCAATCCTATCCATAGTTTTGCCGATGATAGCACATTGCATTCCACTTTCCATTTTGAGAAACCTTCTCCTGCTCAATCAGCTTCAACTTCTTGAAAATCTGCTACCAATTCCTTAAATGCCGATCTTCAGGTAATTCTCCAGTGGGGCAAAGACAACTTAGTTGATTTCATCCCTTCTAAAACTCAGTCTTGTCTTATATCTCGCAAAAAGGATCCTTCTGCTCCTATGCTTATCTTTAGGGACACTCCGACTTCTAGGCAAAATGATATATCTCTTTTGGGGATTACCCTGACTTCTAATCTCTCTTGGCACAAGCACATTACAAATATTTCTTCCTCTGCATCTAAAAAACTTGGTTTTCTCTTTCCCTCTCTGCGTTACTTTTCTTCCAAACAGCTGCTCACTCTGTATAAATCGCAAATCCGCCTCTGCCATGGAATATTGTTCCCACATCTGGGGTGGTGCCCCCAAAACCTCTCTCAGGCTTCTTGATTCAATTCAGAAGAGGACAGTTAGGTTAATTAATGATTCATCTCTAACAGAGTCTCTCCACTCGCTTTCTCATAGACGTACTGTTTCTGCTGCATGCCTCTTCTACAGATACTTCGATGGGCACTGTTCTTCTGAATTGGCTTCTATAATTCCCGCTCTCTCTTTCAAAACAGTCTGAACACGTGCCGCCACAGCCAACATCCATTTACTGTCCAACTTCAAACCCACAGAACCAACTTTTCATCTTCCTCATTTATTCATTCAACTGCCGTTTTCTGGAACAACCTTCCTTCATACGTATTTCCTGAAAATTACAATCTACAGAAGTTCAAGTCCAATGTCAACAAATATCTTCTTTCGTCTTCTTAACCTCCAACCCAAGCACGGTACTATAGGTTCTAATACCTCTCGTGTTTGTGGTTCACATAAAAAAAGAAAAAAAAGATGATCATTCTGTGCTTCTTTAACCAGTGCCTCCATTAATTTTCCTGGAACAGAAATTAAACTAACAGGTCTGTAATTACTTGTGTCGCCCTTTGTGAATTGGGGTCACATTTTCACATTTCCAGTCCATGTGTACCTTCCCTGAGTCCAAGGAAGCCCTCATTATTATGGCTAAGGGTTTGCTTACTTCCTTTGCTGCCTCCTTTAATATAACTGGATAGATCCCATCCACCCCAGGTGCCTTTCTTATGTTTATCTTCAAAACAACTTCTCCTCCATTTTGCTCTCAGTTATTACAAAATCATCTAGCTCACTGGTGTTTAATTCACCTCTGGCGTTCCCCTCCCTAAATAACTCCTCATGTGTGAATATAGATGCAAAATACTCATGTAGTTTGTTAGCGACCTGTCAGAATCATCAACAGTTGAACCATCGATATCAAGCGGACCAATCTGATTCATTCTCTTCCTTTTAGAGTTTACATAAGTAAAGAACTGGTTGCTGTTTTTCTTTGCATCCTTTGCCAAAGATTTCTCGTAATCTGCCTTTGCATGTCTAACTTCCTTTGTGACTTGGTTACATACCAGCTTGTATCTATCATAGGCTTCTGTGTCACCTGTTAAGTTTTATGTATCCCATGAATTTTTCTTCTCTGCCACATGTCTTATTAGTTCATCTGACATTCATTTAGGCCTAGACCTTGAACAGTATTTCTTATTTGGTATGAAAAGCATAGTAGTTTCCAAGAATATTTATTTGAATGCTTTCAAATATGAATTTGCTGTTGGTAACATCATCAGTTGGTTTCACTGTATAAAATTTAAATACTGTCTCAGACCACTGTAGTCACCTTTACGAAAGTGAAAACCTTTCCCTTAACCCCTGATGGTAGTTACCTCTTTGAGTAAATCTCACTTCGGCACACTGTGATCACTGCTACCTAGTGGTTCCTTTATCTGCAGATTCTTAATGCATGAAGAATCAGGTCAAGAGTATTACTCCTTCTAGTTGCCTCTTAAACATGCTGCTGTAGAAAACAACCATCCAATAAATGCGCAAAAGCCTTGCGAGTGTGTGAGTGCCAACCCACAAATTAGCATTAGCATTAGCAGAGGCATATGATGCAAGAAAGCAAGCTTATTCAGCATCAGCCAAAAAAAAAAAAAAAACCCACTCCCATTTCACCCCTCCGTTCGTTCGAAATACCTGTCCAGTTGAGCTTTAAATTTGTTTAGGCTATCAACTTCAACAACAAGTGATGGAAGTCGGTTCCACCAACCAACCACCCGCTGACCAAAGGCAAATTTCCGCACATCTATCCGACATCCGTCCTTCCTCAATTTGAATTTATGCCCTCTGAGGTGATTATTCTGAGAAAGATGAAGAATCCCATTGGCATTGAGCATGCTCAAACCATTCAAAGCCTTATACACCTCTATCAGATCACCTCGCCGGTGCCTAGTCTCCAGACTCTGTAATTTGCAAAACTTAAGCCTTTCTTTGTAAGAGTAACCCTTTGTTCCATTTACTAATCTTGTTGCCCTTCTCTGTACCCGTTCCAGCAGCTCTACATCCTTCTTGAAATGAGGCCTCCAGACCTGTATACAGTACTCAAGATGTGGCCTTACCATTGCCTTATACAAGGGAATAATCACCTCCTTATCCCTGCTAGAAAAATTCCTGTATATCATTGACAAGACACCATGAGCTACTCTTGCAGCTCGTCTGCACTGCTCAGAGAACTTCATATCTGCCTGCACAATTACCCCCAGGTCCTTTTCATTCTCCACCACTGTCAGTGTAGTACCGCAGAGTTGATACGTTGCTCTGGGGTTACTGTTTCCCATATGCAGCACTTTACATTTGTCGATGTTAAACCTCATTTGCCACCTCTCAGCCCATCTGTTCAACCTTTCCAGATCCTGTTGCAGCAGCATAGCGTCAGTATTGTCCTTAACGACCCTGCCAACCTTTGTATCATCTGCAAACTTGGACATTAAACTTGATATCCCATCATCAATATCATTCATAAACACCGAAAACAACAACGGACCCAACACTGAACCTTGAGGAACTCCACTAATAACATTAGTCCACGTTGAGCAGTGTCCATTGATTACCACTCTCTGTCTTCTGCCACTCAACCCTCCCCTTATCCATAGCAGCAATTTGCCTCCAATGCCACACTGCTCCAATTTGTGCAGCAGTCTTCCATGTGCAACAGTATCAAAAGCCTTTCTAAGATCCAAATATATAATATCAAAGTTATTCCCTGCATCCAGTTCTTTTGTGACTACATCATAGTATCCAATCAAATTGGTCAGGCAAGACCTGCCCTTAACAAAACCATGCTGCGTCTGAGCTATAACTGAATTCTTGTCTAGATGATCCTGCAGTGCTTCTTTAACCAGTGCCTCCATTAATTTACCTGGAACAGAAGTTAAACTAACAGGTCTAAGGCGCATTTAGGGCTAGAGCCTCAAGCTGCGAACAAATTTAGACTATGTATATAAAGTGCTTAGCATCATAATACACAGCCATTTCTGAATAAACAGAAAATTTTTAAGGTGGCATCGTTTTAGGTTATATCTCATATTGTGAATGCCTTCACAACGAGTTGCCATGATATTGCACTACTTCGAATAAGTAACGCTACGAATAAGTAACGCTACGAATAAGTAACGAATAACCTAAAACGATGCCACCTTAAAAATTTTCTGTTTATTCAGAAATGGCTGTGTATTATGATGCTAAGCACTTTATATACATAGTCTAAATTTGTTCGCAGCTTGAGGCTCTAGCCCTAAATGCGCCTTAGTCTAAATACATCATACACTATCAGGCATCTCTCATATTGTGGAGTTATACTTCATAACTGTTTTTGCCATCATTGCATCACTTGGGTACCTACCCACTCACTGACGAAGGGCCAAATAGCCCTGAAACAGTGCTGTCTGGGTGGTGGTACCTATCTGAGAATAAGTAACACTAGTTTTCTCCTTAGGTGAAGCGTTACTTATTCGAAGTAGTGCAATATCATGGCAACTCGTTGTGAAGGCATTCACAATATGAGATATAACCTAAAACGATGCCACCTTAAAAATTTTCTGTTTATTCAGAAATGGCTGTGTATTATGATGCTAAGCACTTTATATACATAGTCTAAATTTGTTCGCAGCTTGAGGCTCTAGCCCTAAATGCGCCTTAGTCTAAATACATCATACACCATCAGGCATCTCTCATATTGTGGAGTTATACTTCATAACTGTTTTTGCCATCATTGCATCACTTGTGTACCTACCCACTCACTGACGAAGGGCCAAATAGCCCTGAAACAGTGCTGTCTGGGTGGTGGTACCTATCTGAGAATAAGTAACACTAGTCTTCTCCTTAGGTGAAGCGTTACTTATTCGAAGTAGTGCAATATCATGGCAACTCGTTGTGAAGGCATTCACAATATGAGATATAACCTAAAACGATGCCACCTTAAAAATTTTCTGTTTATTCAGAAATGGCTGTGTATTATGATGCTAAGCACTTTATATACATAGACTAACAGGTCTATAATTACTTGTGTCAGCCTTTGATCCTCCTTTGTGAATTGGGGTTACATTTGCACATCTCCAGTCTATGGGTACCTCCCCTGAGTCCAAAGAAGCTCTCATAATTATGGCTAGGGGTTTGCATACTTCCTTTGCTGCCTCCTTTAATATAACTGGATAGATCCCATCCACCCCAGGTGCCTTTTTTATGTTTATCCTCAACAATCTCTCCTCCACTTTCCTCTCAGTTATTACAAAATCATCCAGCTCACTGCCAATGTTTACTTTACCTACATCATTCTCCTTCCTGAATAACTCCTCATGCGTGAATGTAGATGCAAAATACTCGTTTAGATTGTTAGCCACCTGAGCAGGATTCTCAACTGTTGAACCATCAATATCCAGTGGACCAATCTGATTCATCCCTTTCCTTTTCGAGTTCAAGTATGTAAAGAACTCTTTTCTGTTTTTCTTTGCATCCTTTGCCAAGGATTTTTCATAGTCTGCCTTTGCCTGCCTAATCTCCTTTGTGACTTGGTTACAGACCAACTTATATCTATCATAGGCTTCCATGTCACCCATTAATTTGTATGTATCCCATGCATTTTTCTTCTCTGCCACATGTCTCATTAGTTCATCTGACAACCATTTAGGCCTAAACCTTGAACAATATTTCTTAGTTGGTATGTAAAGCCTGGTAGCCTCCAAGATTAGTTCCTTGAATGCTTCCCATTTTGAGTTTGCTGTTGGTAACATCATCAGTTGGTCCCACTGTATAGAATTTAAATACTGTCTCAGACCATCATAGTCGCCTTTACGAAAACAATAACCCTTCCCTTTACCTCTGATGGTAGTTACCTCCTTGAGTAAATCCCACTTCAACACACTGTGATCACTGCCACCTAGTGGTTCATTTATCTGCAGGTTCTTAATGCATGAAGAATCACTACTGATAATCAGATCAAGAGTATTGCTCCCTCTTGTTGCCTCACGAACATGCTGATGTAGAAAACAATCATCCAATAAATCCACAAAAGCCTTGCTAGTGTGCGAGTGACCAACCCACAAATTCCAGTCAATATCTGGGAAATTAAAGTCCCCCATTATAAGACTCTCTGATTTACTGGCCCACTCTATTTCCCTGTACAATATATTATTATACTCATCAGAGTCATTAGGCCTATAGCACACTCCTACTCTCAATTTTGATTTCCCTATGCTTATGTCACACCAAACTGACTCGACGCTGCCCTGTCCATCGATGTCGACTGGCTTCACTTCCTTGGACTTTGTGTTTCTTAATTAATAGCATAATCCCTCCTCCCCTCCTGTCCTGTCTATCCTTTCTATACACATTGTATTCCCCAAATTCCAGTTCCGCATTACTTATATCTGTGTGACACCACGTCTCTGATATCCCAACAATATCTGCCTTTGATGTTTTGAGCAATACCTCAAATTCATCAAATTTATTTACCAAACTCCTAGCATTGGTGTACACGCAGGTATACATGCACCTGTTTCTATTCTTAGCTACCCTAACACAACCCATGTGTTTACTTGTACCGCAATGACTACCAGCAGTCTCTGAAATATCCTGCATCTTGTTTTTCAGACTTCTGCTCATTTCAATAGAAGCAGTGCAAGAATCACTTCCACCTCTGCCACTGGCTACTGTTAATCTATTAGTCCTTGTATCCCCCCCCAACTAGCAGTTTTCCGACCCACCTAACACTGCCTCGACAGCATCAGCAAAAATTCTTGCACCCTTTCTATTTAAGTGTATCCCATCCCTGTAGAAGCAATCTCTCCTGTTAACAAGTACAGTCCAGGCTGAAAAAAATTCTACCCCTTGAGCCTTGCACAATCCCTCCAGGGCCGAATTGATCGACAAGGCTCTCATCATATACTCCCTCCTATCGTGTCTGGGCAGAATTGCAGACACTTTCAAGTTCAACCCTAATTCACGGCTTTTTTTCAACAGTGACCTGTACTTGCTAAGTAATTCCGCCGGAAACATGAATTCCAGTCATTGGATTTCATGTTTCTTAACTAATAGCATAACCCCTCCTCCCTTCCTATCCTGTCTATCCTTCCTGTACACATTATACTCCCCAAATTCCAGTTCTGTATTCCTTATATCTGTGTGATCTGACTTCTCTGATATCCCAACAATATCTGCCTTTGGTGTTTTGACCAACACTTCAGATTCATCAAATTTATTTACCAAACTCCTATCATTGGTGTACACACAAGTATACATGCACCTGTTCCTATTCTTAGCTATCCTAACACAGCCCATGTATTTACTTGTTCCGCAATGACTCCCAGTTATCTCTGGAATTCCTTGCACCTTGTTTTCCAGGCTTCTGCTCATTCCATTAGAAACAGTGCAAATATCACTTTCACCTCTGCCTGCGGCTACTGTTAATATATTAGTGTGTGTATCTCCCCAAGCTAGCAGTTTTCCGACCCACCTAACACTGCGTCAATAGCATCAGAAATATTCTTGCAGCCTTTCTATTTATGTGTATTCCATCCCTGTAGAAGCAGTCTCTCTCCTGTTAATGAGCACAGACCAGGCTGAGAAAAATTCTACCCCTTGAGCCTTGCACAATATCTCCAGGGTCGATTGATTAACAGGGCAGTCATCATATAATCTCTCCTATTGTGTCTGGGCAGAATTGCACATTCAACCCTAACTCACAGTTTTTTTTCAACATTGATCTGTACTTGTTAAGTACAGATTAATATTAATACTAAATCATGAATATGGACTGAGAATATTGACCTCAAACAGAAGGATTTTTAAAGAAAGCACTAATGTTCATTTGAAGAGATTAGTTTTTTTGGTAGAATAAATAAAAGTGGAGTGAGGTTTATCTTTATTATTCATTGCATAAAATATAATGATCATTAAAAAAATCATATACCTAAATTAGCTTTACTTTTTTATAATTTTTAGGGATCTGACTATATGCCTCAAGGCCTGAGCTTAATTGGTTATTTTCAAATGTAGCTTACTATCGAAGTTAGTATTTCTTGCCTTCCTCTCTTGATAAATGCCTTTATTGGTCATCTTTATTAGCATAGAACATTTCAGTTAGCTTTGAGAATAATGAATTAGTTTGATTTATTCTTTACATTTATTTGTTTCATAATGTTTTGTTCATTAGCACCTCCACAAAAATATGCTATGTAGAATATCTACAATGTTACTGCATATACTGAACTCACATCAGTATTTTACTGTTGATCATAATGCTTTATTATGGTTCCCAGTTGTCAGGTTATTCATAAGTTACATTATATTTAAATACAGAGCCAAAGGTTGATTTATGTAGGATTGCTCAATCTGCTTTTTTAAGCTCATCATGACATTTCTGTTTTGAAAAGGATTTAGGAATGCACCAAGAAAATTCACTTATGCCAGTTGACACTGTTCTGTAAGCCATGTGAAGAGTGTAAAAAAAAAAAAATTAAATAAAACTCCCAAAGTCAAAACTACATGTTTTGTGGTATGCTGTCAGATTTTTGCCAGCTAAGTTCCTATCTCATAAGGAACCACAAGACCTTAGTATTAGTATTAGTAGAGGCTATCAACTTTAGGCTATCAACTAACACAACTAAAGATCGAAGTCTGTTCCACCAATCAACTACCAGCTGGCTAAAGGCAAACTTCTGCACATCTATCCTACAACTGTCTTTCCTCAATTTGAATTTATGCCCTCTCAGTTGTTTATTCTGAGCATGAGGAAGTATCCCATCAGCATTGAGCATGCTCAAACCATTGAAGGCTTTATACACCTCAATCAGATGACCTTGCAAGTTACTAGTCTCCGGTCACTGCAATTTGAAAAACTTTAACCTTTCTTCGTAAGAGCAACCCTTTGTTCCATTCACTAATCTTGTTGCCCTTCTCTGTACTCGTTCCAACAGCTCTACATCCTTATTAAAATGAGGCCTCCAGATCTGTATACAGTACTCAAGGTGTGGCCTGACTATTGCTTTATACACGGGGATAATCACCTCCTTATCCCTTCTAGAAAAATTCCTGTATGTCATTGACAATACGCCATTAGCTACCCTTGCAGACTGTCTGCACTGCTCAGAAAACTTCATATCTGCATTCACAATTACGCCTGGTCCTTTTCATTCCCTACCACAGTCAGTGTAATACCACAGAGTTGATATGTTAATCTGGGGTTACTGCTTCCCACATGTAGTACTTTACATTTGTCAATGTTAAACTTCATATGCGACCTGTCAGCCCATCTGCTCAACTTTTCTAGATCCTGTTTAAGCAGCTTACTGTCATTAGTGTTCTTAACTACCCTACCAACCTTGGCGCCTCCGTAGCCAGGTGGGAAGGAGCAGCAGTGCATAGCACACGCTTCTTGATTAGACCGGGGTTCGAGCCCGTCACAACCAAATACGGAGGATGCGGAAAGGTCAGAGAATGACCACCGCATATCCCGGAGCAATATGGCCTTAGTTGCTAATGCTCCTAAAAACCAAAATAACAAACAACAACCTACCAACCTTTGTATTGTCTGTAAACTTCGACATTAAGCCTGATATACCATCATCAATATCATTTATAAATACAGAAAACAGCAATGGACCCAACACTGAACCCTGAGGGACTCCACTAATAACATTAGTCCATGAAGAGCAGAGTCCATTGATTACCACTCTCTGCCTTTTCCCATTCGACCATCCCTTTATCCATGGCAGCTATTTGCCTTCAATGCCACACTGCTCCAATTTGTGCAGCAATCTTCCATGTGCAACATGGAAGACTGCTGCACAAATCAGAAGTCTTTCTTAAACCCAGTCTAATCAAGAAGCATGTGCTACGCACTGCTGCTCCTTCCCGCCTGGCTATGGAGGCACCCTTTAACCAGTGCCTCCATTAATTTCCCTGGAACAGAAGTTAAACTAACAGGTCTATAATTACTTTTGTCGCCCTTTGATCCTCCTCTTTGAATTGCAGTCACATTTGCACAATTCCAGTCCATGGTTACCTCCCCTGAGTCCAAGGAAGCTCTCATAATTATGGCTAAGGGTTTGCTTACTTCTTTTGCTGCCTCCTTTCTTCGTAAGAGCAACCCTTCGTTCCATTCACTAATCTTGTTGCCCTTCTCTGTACTCGTTCCAACAGCTCTACATCCTTATTAAAATGAGGCCTCCAGATCTGTATACAGTACTCAAGGTGTGTAATAAGATAATAAATGGATAGGTCCCATCCACTCTGGGTGCATTTTTTATTTTTATCTTCAACAATTTCTCTTCCTCTTTAATCTCAGTTCTTACAAAATCATATAGGTCACTGCCAGTGTTTAATTCACCACTGGCATTCCCCTCCCTGAATAACTGCTCATGTAAATGAGTTTAGTTTGTTATCTACCTGAGCAGGATCATCAACAGTTGAACCGTCAATATCCAGTGGACCAATCGGATTCATCCCTTTCCTTCTAGAGTTTACATAAGTAAAGAATTCTTTGCTGCTTTTCTTTGCATCCTTTGCCAAAGATTTTTCATAATCTGCCTTTGCTTGCCTAATCTCCTTTATGACTTGGTTACAGACCAGCTTATATCTATCATAGGCTTCCATGTCACCCATTAATTTATATATATCCCATGCATTTTTCTTCTCTGCCACATTTTTCATTAGTTCATCTGACATCCATTTAGGCCTAAACCTTGAACAATATTTCTTAGTTAGTATGTAAAGCCTAGTAGCTTCCAAGA
Source organism: Mastigoproctus giganteus (assembly GCF_048544385.1). Taxonomy (NCBI): domain Eukaryota; kingdom Metazoa; phylum Arthropoda; class Arachnida; order Uropygi; family Thelyphonidae; genus Mastigoproctus; species Mastigoproctus giganteus. Next base: position 88,173,530 of record NC_143578.1, read on the forward strand.
TGAATTCTTTGAATGCCTTCCATTTTTTGCCGTTGGTAACATCATCAGTTGGTCCCACCATATAGAAATTAAATACTGTCTCAGACCACCGTAGTCACCTTCACATAAACAAAAACACTTCCCTTTACCCCTGACGGTAGTTACTTCTTTGAGTAAATCATGTACATCTATTTTCTGCACATCTATTCTTCAACTGTCTTTCCTCAATTTGAATGTGGGTCTCCCATCAGGTTCTTAATCTGAGCAAGAGGTTGTTGTTGTCATATTGTTTTTAGGAGCATTAGCAACTAAGGCCATATTGCTCCGGCTATATGCGGTGGTCATTGCCTGACCTTTCCGCATCCTCCGTATTTGGTGGTCACGGGCTCGAACCCAGGTCTAATCAAGAAGCATGTGCTACGCATTGCTGCTCCTGCCCACCTGGCTATGGAGGCTCCATGAGCAAGAGGAAGAATCCCATCAGCATTCAGCTTGCTCAACCCATTCAAGGACTTATACACCTCAATCAGATCATCTCGTAGGTGCCTGCTCTCCAGGCGTTGCAATTTGCAGAACTTAAGCCTTTCTTGGGAAGAAAGGCTTACCAAGAAAGGCTTACCTCACCAATCTTGCTGCCATTCTTTGTACTCCTTTTAGCAACTCTACATCCTTCCTTAAAGGAAGGATGTAGAGTTGCTAAAAGTTTACATAAGTAAAGTATGAGTTTACATAAGTAAGTATGAGTTTACATAAGTAAAGAACTGTTTGCTGTTTTTCTTTGCATCCTTTGCCAAGGATTTCTCAGAATCTGCCTTTTTCTGTCTAACCTCCTTTGTGACTTGATTACAGACTAGTTTATATCTGCCATAGGTTTCTGTGTCACCTGATAATTTATATGCATTCCATACATTTTTCTTCTCTGCCACAAGCTTCAATAGTTCGTCTAACATCCATTTAAGCCTAAACCTTGAACAGCATTTATTAATTGGAATAAAAAGCTTAGTAGCCTCCAAATTAAGTCCCTGAAGGCTTCCCATTTTGAATTGAACGTTGGTAACATCATCAGTTGATTCCACTGTACAGAATTTAAAAACTGTCTGAAACTCCTGTAGTCATCTTTACAAAAGCAAAAGGCCTTCCCTTTAGCCTTGATGGTAGGTACATCCTTAATTAAGTAATTTCCACATCAGTACATTGTAATCACTGTCACCCAGTGGTTCCTTTCTCTTCAAATTCTTAATGCATGAATAATTCACTGCTGATAATCAGATCAAGAGTATTACTACCTCTGTTTGCCTCTCGAACATGTTGCTGTAGAAAACAGTTATCCAGTAAATCCACAAAGGTCTTGCTAGTGTCCAAGTGACCAATCCACAAGTTCCAATTGATACATCTGGAAAGTAAAAATCCACCATTATAAGACATTCTGATTTACTGGCCCACTCTATTTCTCTGCACAAATGCTCATTATACTCATCAGATTCATTAGGCATATAACACACACCTACTCTTATTTTCCCTTTCCCAGTGCCTGTCACACCAAACAGACTCAACATTGCACTGTCCACTAACATCAATTGGATGCACTTCTTTAGATTTTATGTTAGTTAAGATTTTTAGATCTTAACTAACAGCATAACCCCTTTTCCATTTCTGTCCTGTCTATCCTTTCTGTACACATTGTACTCCCCAAATTCCAATTCTGCACTGCTTATGTCTGTGTTACATCTCATCTCTGATATCCCAACAATATCTGCCTTTGATGTCTTGACTAGCACTTCAAGCTCATCAAATGTATTCACTATACTCCTAGCATTGGTGTACATGCAAGTACACCAATGCTAGGAGTATACCTATTTCTACTCTTAGTTACCCTAACACAGCCCATGTATTTATTTTTTCCACTGTGACTCTCAGGAGTCCTGGAAATCTCCATTGCCTTGCTTTCCAGGCTGCTGGTCATTCTAATAGAAGCAGTGCAAAAATCACTTTCATCTCTGCCAGTGGCTACTGTTAATCTATTAGTCTGCGTATCCCCCAAAGCTAGCAGTTTTCCAACTCACCTAACTCTGCCTTGATAGCATCAGCAAATATTCTTGCACACTTTCTATTTAAGTGTATCCCATCCCTGTAGAAGCAGTCTCTCCTGTTAACAAGTGCAGACCAGGCTGAGAAAAATCCTACCCCTTGAGCCTTGCGCAATCTCTCCAGGGCTGAATTGATTGACAAGGCTCTCATCATATACTCCTTCATATTGTGTCTGGGCAGAATTGCAGACACTGTCACATTCAAAACTAATTCCCGAATTTTTTTCAACATTGACCTATACTTGTTGAGTAAATCTGCAGATCTCTTACTCTAATGTCATTAGTTCCAACTTGTACAACAATATCACCTTTTGTGCCATTAAAAAATGATATCTGCTCTACAACATTATCAACTTTTGCCCCTGGCCGACATACCCTGGTCCTGTTCCATCTATCATTTAGTCAGCTTTAGGTGGAACAGTAGCACCTATGGTACTGTTCCACCTAAAGCTGACTAAATCTTCTAAACCAGTTTCATATTGTTCAAAATATAAAAATATTCTGATGGAGCTGGAGCAAAAAAGAATATGTGTAAGTGTGGAAAAGTTAATATATCAACATGAAATTTGTACAGAAGTCTCTTAAATATATTCTGGATAAATCCTGAAACTTCGAAATGGATTTGAACTCCTACTGTTCTAAATAGAAGTTCTATAGCTGACCGGGCAAAGTACCTGCCTGGCAATCCAAAGGTCGCGGGTTCGATTCCCGCCTCGGGCTTGGATCAAAGTACTGCAAAAACCTTGTGAGGTGCAATATGGCCACAGAAGCCGATGCGCCAACAACTACCAAATCAAAAAAAAAAAAAAAAAAAAAAAAAAAAGAAGTTCTATAGAAGTATTTCTGTGGGATGGTGGGATGGGGGATAGATTGGGATACTGTTGTAAAAAAACTTTGTTTCAAAAATTTCTGAAGAGGACATAGTTTGCAAAGAGAGCATAATTTGTCTTTGCAAACTATGCACAGCAATTTTTATTGCATATCTTTTTGCTATTTTGTTGTTGCATTTTACTATATTTCATACTCTTAAACAGATAACTATTTTGTTTTTTTCAAAATTATTAATCATGAAATCTTTCTTTTCTTTTTTTTCAGCTCCTACGATCCATTCTTGATGTAAATTTGCCAAAATTTTTATCGCATGATATACCACTGTTTGAGGGAATTATATCAGACTTATTTCCAGGAATTGTGCTCCCAAAAGCAGATTATACAGTAAGTGACTTTACTGAAAATTGAATCATTGTCTGTTGCTGTAAAATGTGGTACTGGGTAGAAACAAAGTGTTTAGCTTCATTGTATAGCCTTACCATGCCACTGGTTTTAGTCCTAATTTTACATTGTTTACAACCTTCACAACAACATTGTTTACAACCTTTACAACCTTCAACCGTGAGGAAAATTTGAATTACTTACCTGATATTATGCAGAAAGTTATACAGTATTTGAAGTGCAATCAAGAAAGACTCACCAGTTTAAAGCCACTTATAAAATGTCATGATTATGCCAATGCATCAGCTTTATAATAGCTAGCTGACTTGCTGGCCGATCATCTGAAGATGGGAGGAAATAATCTGAGTAATTACACCTCCTAAGATTTTTTTTAAAAAATGTGTTCTTGTATGTTAATCCCCCCCCCCACCAGTTATATTCCTAAACATGAAAGGTATTAGAAATTGCACTTTAGTAGTCCTCTGTAGCAATACATCACTATCTACCTCTCATTTGGTGGGGCCTGGGTTTGATTCCCATCTGTGACTGGAGGAATTCTTTTGGTCTCTTCAGATGTGGCTGCAGTTAGCTTATTTTGGGTGGAGGGAGTAGAGTTCCTCCCCATTAGTTATTCTCAATTTTTTTGCCCATAAAACATTAAAATTGGCCTGTGAATATATACATATTGTCTAGAGAAAAGACACATGCCCTCTATTCAGATTAGTGGACCAGTATGAGAGGTGGTGTGAAGTTGGAGATGACTATGAATGGAAGTGGATGCATCCCAGCTGTGGCTAGGAGGTAATCATGTCATTGTGTCATGTCACTTTAGTACTGTACTACCATATATGAATTGAAGGTTTAGAAGACAGAAGATACTTCTTGATGAGTTGAATTTCTGTTTATTGGATTATGGGATTTTTGTGAAATACATGTGAAGGAATGTTGTTCCAAAGAAGAAGTGGAAGTAATAAATAGATAAATAGAAGAAAAAGTTAAAGTGATAAATTTTAAAGTTAAAGTGATACTTTTAAGTTAATGTGATAAAAAGCTACTTTTCTTCAATTTATCAAAGTGATAAATTGAAGAAAAGTATAAAGGATAAATGCGAAAAAGTTCTGTGAGTTTGGAATTGAACAGTTCAGACTAGTTTGGAAGAGAGAGAGAGAGAGAAGAGAGAATTGATCAGATGGAAGGTTTCTAGGTAGTTTAAGAGTTGGCGGTTAATTGATTTCTCCATTACTTTAGAAAGATTAGAAGTAATTGCGATGGGACGATAATTGGATGGGAAGGATTTGTCACCCTTTTTAGGAACTGGCTGGATAAGCAAATTTCCAAGCAGAAGGAAAAACACCTTTGGAATAAGAAAGTGAAAAAAGGCGACAAAGAATAGGAGTAAGTTCAGAAGCACAGGCTTTGAGAACAAGTGGAGAAATACCATCAGGACCTGGAGCTTTCTTAGCATAAAGATTCATCAAAATCCTTCTGACATCCTTTTGACGGAAGACCACAGGAGGCATTGAATGCAGCATGTTGGGAATGTTGGGAGGTGTTTTACCAAGATCATTAATACATGAGTTGGAAGAAAAATGGGATGCTAGCAGGTCAGCTTTATCCTTGGCTGAAGTGATGACAGAACCATCTGGTTTGGACAGAGATGGGATCAGAGATGGGCAAAAGTTGCGGCTAATAGCTTTGGCAAGAGAACAGAATGCTCGGCTACCATTAGGCAAGAAGCAAGTTTTCTACTCTTAACCTGTTCAAACTCTAGTTTGGACTGATTAATAACTGCTTTACAATTGTTGCAAGCTTTGGTGTAGGCAGAAAATGAAACTGAAGAATTAGAAACAAGCCAATTATGATATGCAACATTCTTCTCTTGAACAGCCGTAGCACATTTATTGGAAAACCAAGGTTTAGATAAAGGACGAGATTTTAAAGTGGAGTGTGGGATAAAGGATTCCATTTCTGCAAGAATAATTTCACCGTCACGATCTGAGCAAACTTTGACATCAGAAGTTTTGAAACAGTAATCCGACCACGGAAGAGAAGAAAAGAAGTCTCGCAGGTCATCCCATTTTGCATTCTTGTAATGCCAAACAATATGAGGTTGGGAATAGCCATGCGATAAAGGTTCCATTGGAGAAGAGATAATCACCAAGTTGTGATCTGAAGTGCCTAAAGGACCTCTCACTTCGACCGTGTACTTAGAAGAGTTGTTTGTGAGAAAAAGAACTGGCGTATTGGCTGTATGATTAGGATTGTCCGGTATTCTTGTAGGTAAGTGAACAATCTGTGCAAGGTCATTAGTAATTGCAAAAGCCTCAGCATCTCAACCAGCTGGGTCAGTGTGACTAGAAAACGGAAGCCAGCTGGAGTTGTGAACATTAAAATCACCAAGGAAAATTACCTCACTGTCAGGAAAGTTGGACCGGAGAAAGTCAAGTTGCAAAGAGTGGAAGTCAAAGAGCTCCAAGTGATTAGTGGAGTTAGGAGAACGGTAGAGACAACAGATGAATTTGACACAATGAGGCAGAGAGATTTTAAGCCAGAGAAGATCAAAGAGAGGAGATTCCAAATTGCTAAGTCTCTGACAGGGAATATCAGAACTGACATATGCACAAGTACCAGCTTTGGGGGCGAAAGGAATCATACAGCGAATAATTTGGCCATCTGGGATGAGCAGTAGTTGAATCAACTGATAACTGAGATTCTTTCAGAAAAAGTACATGGGGTTTGGCAGACTGCAAGTGGAAATGGACATCGTTGAGATTAGAATTGAGACCGCGTATATTTGTGAAATGAATTAGGAAGTGCTTGGAAGTTAGTTTGACAATTCATGGTGTATTAAATAGTAAGAAAAAGTGGGTGGGACATGCTGTATGAAGTAATGAAATTTTTGGATATGGTGTACACATGGTAAAAATATACTCTCATCCTTGACATAACGTGGCCTCAACCATGCTCCCCTCATACACACTACTCGGACCCCTCTAGTCACTATCTGGCAGAGTGCAGGTAGCAAGATTATACATTAGCTGATCCGGAAGCCTCCTAGAGAGTTACCAATAGGTTCGGTCCGGTGTACTAACTAGCAGCTGCCCTGCAAACACTGGTTTAGAGCTGTACCCTCGAAAAGTAAGGAATACTGGATCCCGCCATGATGTTCATCATAACCTCAAAAGTCATCAATCATACTGCATGATGGAAGAGATAGGGAAGGATTGACCGGAACGTGGCTCTAGAGACTAAACATGGATTCCACCACTTCAAGCCTCCAATAAGCAAAGTGGTAGTATCGCACCAGTTGATGAGAGTCATTTACCACCTAGTACCGCCTGGTAGCATAGAGGGGTGGCATTCCTCCATGTGGTGTGGGCGCCACACCTCGACCCCTGCTTACGTTGGTTCACACCTGGGTGGTCACCCACCATGTACTTGTGCATGGAGGTTATAACCAGGATTACTAACAGTCCCACCATCGTGAAGGTGCAAGCAGAGGATTTGGCTGTCACAGACGGTCTGGACTTTGCCGAAATTGGGTCCACTTGACTTGAGTGTCACCCGAATATCAGTTCCATCAGCATTTTAGACTCCCAGGTAGCAAGTACAGCTTGTCTGGCATATCTGAGAGAATATATGTGACGACCTCAATGACCAGTGGACCAAGGACCAAATACTGTATTACAGGCCAAGTTGGATTCTGTGCCTTATTAAAATTGAACAGGAAATCATTTTTAAACCATTTTGTAACATTGCATATTATTAAATGCTCTTTTTTTATGTTATTTATTTATTTCTTTAGGTATTTTTAGAAGCTGTTGATGAAATTTGCGAGGATTTAAATTTGCAGCCAGTGCCATCATTTATTCAAAAAATAATCCAGACATATGAAATGATGATTGTTCGCCATGGGTTAGTATTAGATATATTTATTTAAAAAACAAACAAACTTGCAAAATGCTGATTAAAATTGTATCATTTCTCTATCCCCTATTATTTGTATATTTAAACAAATTTCCAACCCTGTTTATCTAGAGATGATATGCATGACACCGTTTGACTGCAGTCTAATAAAAGAAGCTTCAAATATTTGGGGCTTTTCTGGATCTGCATCTTTCTTTGCTCTAAGAGGTTTTGCTAAAATGTGTAAGATAATCTAGTGGACATTGTTTAATAAATTTCTCAATATTAATAATAAAGTAAAAACAGTCCATACTAGCATTACATATACAGTATTATATTCTCATATCATCTATTATCAGAATCTGAATGGCATAATTATTAATTATTAACAATCGGTCTAACAAGGTGAAAGAAAATGCAGTTTCATTACTATGTTTTTTTCGATAACTTACTCAGTATTTATTAAATAGAAAGTGAAAAAATCCTTACGAGCATTACATGCAGTTTACTCTCATATCATTTATTTATTTATAACAGAATATGAACAGTGCCATTATTAGCCATTAGTCTAACAAAGTGAAAGAAAATGCAATCTCATTACTGTATCTTTGTCAATCACACGTCTTGATAATTTATAATTGTTTTCTGGGAGAAATTCATTTCCATTAGATATTCCTTATTTATAGCCATCTGCCTTATATTTTAAGTGAATTTATTCTTAATATCTATTTGCTTGAGTAAACTGCCTATAGTCTTCAATATTAGTAAGGAACACAAATTTCATTATGCTATTGAGGGAGCAATGTATTATAACTGAAATTGTTTCAGACATTTAAATAATTACTGAAATAACTACTTGCAAATTGGCACTTCATTGAGTTTTTTGTATGACAATGCAAAACTTGATTGTAGCTTCCTGAAATTCTGTGTTTCTTGGTTTCAGTCAAATGTTATGATGTGTGTAGCACAAGTACAGTTATTCATATAAATTTGAAAAGTGAGCTGTATATATAATCAATGATTACTGAACTGTGACCATCCTATCCATAATGTCTATACTACATAGCTCATGGTATAAAAAGCTGCTTCATATACCAGAGCATATTTGGCTGTATGAAGTATAAAATGATAAAGTAGCAGTTATGGGATGTAGTAAAGATATTATGTGGTTTCAAAAGGGCATGATTGTGGAAGCCTGTGCATTGTGTGTTTCCATATCAGAAACAGTAAGTATTGTTGGTTGCTCACTGTGGTTAAACTGTACAAGAATGGTTTTGAATGGGTTAAACCACCTTTAGCTGACAGAATTCCAAAGGATTACACAAGGAGGGTGTTTGTGGTGAGCAAAGGTTGCAGAACATTGCATGGACTCAATGGTAGGTCACTGTGTAACTGTTGACATTTCAATACAGTATGGGAAATGCAAGAACAATATCCCAAATGGTGATGCACTGCACTTTCAGATATATGGAGGTTCATAGCAGTTGATGCAAGAGACATCCTCTCTTCACCACTGACTGAGAACTCTTTATCATGTACTGAGAATGCTGTGTGAGTGACAAACCACAAGTTCCAGTCAATATCTGAGAAGTTAAAATCCCCCATTATAAGACATTCTGATATACTGGCCCTCTCTGTTTCCCTGTACAGTTGTTCATTGTGCTCATCACAATGAATAGGGTAATAACAAACTCCTACCCTTATTTTTGCTATCCCAGTGCTTATGTCATACCAAACTGACTCAGTTGCACTGTCCATCTATGTCAACTAGATGCACTTCCTTAGATTTTATGTGTTTCTTAACTAACATCATAACCTCTCCTCCCTTTCTATCCTGTCTATTCTTTCTGTACACATTGTACTCCCCAAATTCCAATTCTGCATTCCTTACATCTGTATGACGAAGACTGTGATATCCCAACAATATCTGCCTTGGAAGACTTGACCAACACTTCAAATTCATCAAATTGATCTATTAAGGGCACAAAAGGTCATATTGTTTTACACATTGTATGACGCACATTGTACTCCCCAAATTCCAATTCTGCATTCCTTACATCTGTATGACGAAGACTCTGATATACCAACAATATCTGCCTTTGAAAACTTGACCAACACTTCAAATTCATCAAATTGATCTACTATACTCCTAGCATTGGTGTACATGCAAGTATACATGCACCTGTTCTTACTGTTAGTTACTCTAACACAGCCCATGTATTTACTTGTTTCATGATTCTCAGCCATTCCTGATATCTCCAGAAACTTTCCAGACTGCTGCTCATTCCAATAGAAGCAGCACAAGAATTACTTCCACCTCTGCCTGTGACTACTGTTAATCTATTGATCTGTGAATCCCTCAAGCTAGCAGTTTTGTGACCCACCTAACATTGCCTCATAGCATCAGCAAATATTCTTGCACCCTTTCAATTTAAGTGTATCCCATCTTGTAGAACCAATCTCTTTTGTTGACAAGCACAGACCATACTGGAAAAAATTCCACCCCATGAGCCTTGCACACTCTCTCTCCAGGGCCAAATTGATTGACAAGGCTCTCATCGTATACTCCCTCCTATTGTGTCTGGGCAGGATTGCAAACACTTTCAACTTTAACCTAACTTGCCTCTTTTTTTTCAACTTTGACCTATACTTGTTAAGCAAATCCACAGATCTCCTACACTTCATGTTGTTAAGGGAGACAGGGAATACACTAGACAAGAAGGATAGGTAGAACAGGAGGAGGGTATGTCTGCCAGGGGCAATGGTTGATGACGTTGTGGAGCAGATATCATCTTTTAAGGGCACAAAAGGTGATATTGTTTTACACATTGGAAATAATGACATCAAGAGTAAGAGAACTTCAGATTTACTCAACAAGTACAGGTCAATGTTGAAAAAAGTCACGAGTTAGGGTTGAATGTAAAAGTCTCTGCAATTCTGCCCAGACACAACAGGAGGGAGTATATGATGAGAGCCTTGTCAATCAATTCATCTCCAGAGAGATTGTGCAGGGTTCATGGGATAGAAGTTTTTTTCAGCGTGGTGTGTGTTTGTTGACTGTAGAGATTGCTTCTACAGGGACTGCTTTTCGATCCATCTAACATTGATGATACCATCGAGGCAGTGTTAGGAGGATCAAAAAACTGTTGCTTTGGGGGATACACACTATCCTGGAGATTTCCAGGACTGCTGGGAGTCATAGTGGAACAAGTAAATACATGGGCTGTGTTAGGGTAATTAAGAGTAGAAACAGGTGCCTGTATACTTGCATCTACACCAATTCTAGGAGTAAAAAAAAAAAAAAAAACTGCTGCCATTATCAACCCACTGCAGGATGGAAGCCTCCTCAACAATTCATTCTGAGGGACATGGACCATAATCTACCATGCTGGTCCAGTGCGGGTTGGCAGAGCGACTGTATTTAGAAGTCAGGGGCTTGAACTCCGGTCTACTCAAAGAGCTTGTGTTATTGCACTCCTGCTCTGACCACTCGGCTATGGAGGAGTATAGTTAACAGATTTGATGAGTTTGAAGTGCTGGTCAAGACATCAAAGGCTAATATTCTTAAATCAGAGATGTGGTGTCATACAGATATAAACAATGCAGAATTGGAATTTGGGGAGTACAATGTGTACAGAAATGATAGACAGAACAGGAAGGGGGGGGGGTTATTCTGTTAGTTAAGAAACACATAAAACCTAAGGAAGTGCATCCAATTCACATCAGTGGAAAATGCAATATTGAGTCAGTTTGGTGTGACATAAGCCCTGGGAAAGGGAAAATGAGAGTAGGTGTGTGTTATATGCCTAATGACTCTGATGAGTATAATGAGTAATTGTGCAGAGAAATAGAGTGGACCAGTAAATCAGAATGTCTTATAATGAGGGTTTTTAACTTTTCAGATATAGACTGGAACTTGTGGGTTGGTCATTTGCACACTACCAAGACTTTTGTGGATTTATTGGATGACTGTTTTCTACAGCAACTTGTTCGAGAGGGAACCAGACGGAGTTATAATGTTGACTTGATAATCAACAGTCATTATTTATACATTAAGAATTTTGCAGATAAAAGAATCACTGGGTGACAGTGATCACAATGTACTGATGTGGGATTTAGTTAAAGATGTAACTACCATCAAGGATAAAGGGCAGGGCTTTTGCTTTCTAAAGGAGTCTCAGACAGATTTTAAATTCTATACAGTGGGATTAACTGATGATGTTACCAACATTGAATACTAAAAGGGGAAGCCTGCACGGACTTAACCTTGGAGGCTACTATGCTTTTCATTCCAACTAAGAAATACTGTTCAAGGTTTAAGCCTAGTTAGATGTCAAATGAATTAATGAGGCTCATGGCAGAGAAGAAAAATGGGATGCATATAAATTATCAGATGACACAGAAGCCTATGGCAGATATAAGCTAGTCTGAAATCAAGTCACAAAGGAGGTTAGGCAGATTATGAGAAATGTTTGGCAGAGGATGCAAAGAAAAACAGCAAAGTGCTCTTGACTTATGTGAACTCTTGAAGGAAAGGGATGAATCAGATTGGACCACTTAACTTAGATGGGTTGACTATTGATGATCATGCTCAGGTAGCTGATAAACTGAATGAGTATTTTGCATCTACATTCACACATGAGGAGGTATTCAAAGAGGGGGATGCCAGAAGATTATCAAACTCTAACAGGGAGCTATGTGATTTTGTAATAACTGAGAGCAATGTGAAGGAGAAATTGTTGAAGTTAAATTTAAGGAAGGCATTTGAGGTGGACAGGATCTATCCAGTTATATTGAAGGAGGCAGTAAAGGAAGTAAGCAAACCCTTAGCCATAATTTTGAGAGCTTCCTTGGACTCAGGGAGGTCCCCATGGACTGGAGATGTGCAAATGTATCACCAATTCACAAAGGGGATTCAAAAGGTGACACTAGTAACTATAGCCTTGATAGTTTAACTTGTGTTCCAGGGAAAATAATGCAATCACTGGTTGAAGAGGCGCCTCCGTAGCCAGGTGGGAAGGAGCAGCAGTGCGTAGCACACGCTTCTTGATTAGACCGTGGTTCGAGCCCGTCACCACCAAATACGGAGGATGCGGAAAGGTCAGGGAATGACCACCGCATATCCCGGAGCAATATGGCCTTAGTTGCTAATGCTCCTAAAAACCAAATAACAACAACATCACTGGTTGAAGAAGCATTGCAGGATCATCTAGACAAGACTGTAGTAATAGTTAAGACACAGCATGGGTTTGTTAAAGGGGGTCTTGTCTGTCCAATTTGATTGGATTGTCACAAAGGAACTGGATGCAGAAAATAATTTTGATATCATATACTTGGATTTCAAGAAAGCTTTTGATACTGTTGCACAAGGAAGACTGCTATACAAATTGGAGTGGTATGGCATTAAAGCTATGTTGCTACAATGGATAAAGGGGTGGTTGAGTGGGAGACGACAGAGAGCGGTAATCAGTGGACACTGCTCTTCGTGGACAAATGTTATTAGTGGAGTTCCCTAGGTTTCAGTGCTGGACCCAAAGGCAGGGTTGTGAACTTCCATCTTTTGTTTTGGAAGTTGATAGCCTAAATAAATTTGAGGCTGAGCTAGACAGATATTTGGAACAAATAGAGAGGTGAAATGGGAGGGTTTTTTTTTTTTTTTTTTTGACTGATGCTGATAAACTTGCTTTGTTGCATCATATGCCTCTCTCTACTAATAGTACTGCTAATTAGTGCCAATGTATACAACGATATTGCCTTTTGTGCCCTTAAAAGATATCTGTTCTACAATGTCATGAACTTTTGCCCCTGGCAGACATGTTCAATAAAAACAGCTTATGACATACTCAGTTCCTTGCAGACATTGAGTATATCATAAGGTGTGTTTAGTCAGGAAACAGTAACATGTGCTGTTGTGCTTTTTATTGGAATTGTACAATCTACATTGGGTTATGAAGTACCGTGCTAGAATGAGTTCTCATTGGCATAGTATGGAATTTGCCAATGCAGGATAGGCATTCTTCTCCAAAAGACCTCCAAATTCATTGCTGGCTTTAGAATATTAGAGTGAAATTAGAATTTTTAAAAAATCACAAAATAATTTGAAAAACTTTGCAAAATTTTGTTGTTACATTGTTTTTCAATTTCATCAGTTTCTGGATATGAATTCCACCAGAGAATCTTGTCCATCCTGTCAGCTGTTTGATGTCAAATTTTAGCTTACAAAGTTGGACATCAGTGACTGACAGAGGCAATCTCTTCCCTCAGTTTTAACATTTTTTTCTGCTGTCTTCATGAGCTGTGTCTACAATTTTATAGAAACGCAGGTAAGAGATGCCAGGAGTTACTAGTAGAATTATAATATACTTTATAACATTATTTGAAATGATATTGAAAAACATGGATATATGTATTTATGCACTCCTCAGTATCCACACACTTAAAACATATGTATGTGCATATTAATGTAATATTCACATATACAGGGTGCAAAGAAACTCTACCGACAAACTTGAACAGGTGATAGATGGTACCAAAAGAAACATTTTGTTGTTGAGTAAACATAGGTTGTAAATGAGTCGTTATAGCAGCAAGCTATTAAAGGATTGTAAAAATCAGAACAACACATTCAGTAATTTAATGTCATTTAATGTATACAAATAATTTTGTTGCACACAAAATAGAAAAAAATAAATCATAACAAATGCTCGAACTGGTGATATTGGTGCTCAATGCATAACTCACACCGACCCATCATTGAATATGGTAGGCATTAGAAGTTCCTAGGATTGGCTTGTATCTCTGCACTTGTTACAACAATCCGTTCTATAAGTTCCTCCACTGTGTCAACTGGCATTTCATACACAAGTTGTTTTGAATCCCCAAATGAAAAAGTCCAAACAAGTCAGATCAGGCAACCTTGCTGGCCAGGCTAAAGGTCCACCTCGACCAATCCATCTGCCTGAAAACGTTGTATGTAAGTTTGCACGTACATGGCTGTCAAAATGTGGTGGTGTGCCATCATGTTGGAACTACATTTGTGCTTGTACAGTCAGAGGAACATCCTCCAACAACTCTGGAAGTGTTTGCTCTGGAAAACGCAAATAGAGTCGTCCATCTAAACGTGCAGGCAACATGTATGGTCCAACTAAAATGTTTCCCACAATGCCAGCCCATGTATTGACACTATGTGCTGACGGCCATGTTCAACCATTGCATGGGGATTATTCTTTGCCCACACATGACTGTTGCTGCTGATGAACAATCCTTCTTGAGTGAAACATGCCTCATCAGTGTAAAGCACATTATTGGCAAAATCAGGCTGCAAGTTGGTTTCCTCTAAAAACCAGTGGGAGAACTCGACATGGTGGGCAAAGTCAGCAGGTTCTAGTGCATGCACTTTCTGACATCGGAAAGGATCTGGTCCAGCTTTGTGCACCACATCCCACACCAAACTATGCTTCACACCCAGTTGGTGTGTAATGGCTCTGGTGCTGTTAGAAGAAGTATTAGCAAAGATCTGCAAAACCTGTTCCTCAAACCAGAGTGTCCTATCAGTGCATCAACGTCCAGTATCACGCGTATTCACACCGAAAGAGCCACTATCCCACAATCTTCAGTGTATCGCAGCAAATGTTGTGTGGTGAGGCAACCTTCTGTCTGAGAAGCATCAATGGATATCCGTCATTTCTGCAACAGTGAAACGCTCCATATCTGTACCCGTACTGATCATAATATGACATTACATGTTTATGCTATTAGCAGCAGATACGCACCATTCCGAGAACCTCTCAATGCATGCATACGTTAATGTTGATGGTAGTTGTACGTTCGAGCATTGTGTTATAGATTGTGTTTTTCTATTTTGTGTGCAACAGCAAATGATTTGTATGCATTAAATGACATTAAATTACCGAATGTATTGTTCTGATTTTTACAACCCTTTAATAGCATCTGCTGCTATAACGACTCATTTACGACCTATGTTTACTCGACAAAAAATGTTTCGTTTGATACCCTCTATCACCTGTTAAAGATTGTCGGTAGAGTTTCTCTGCACCCTGTATATGTTTATATGTATATATAAATATAATATATAAAATTGAATATATAAGAAATTAAATAAGGTGTATTAAAGAATTGTAATACAGTTTATGGACTAGGGACACTGCATTTTTTTGCAGAGGGAACCCAGCGATTATAATGAATATATAAAGATTAAAAGGGGATTGAGGAGGAGCATGGAATATAGACTACAAATGGTGATTGGAACTACAAAAGACATGAAAAAATACTAAAGAATAATAAGAAAGTGCTTATTGCTGTATAACTTATAATTTCAATGTTGTCTTCAGGGGTCAACCCTTGAAATCACAGGAAAGACAGCAAAAAGTGGGCCCTCTGTTTCTGACATGAAATACATGCTCAGAATATGGTGGTAGAGATATCGAAATTTGAAATTGGTGGTTAAAGTGATAAGTCCTAAAAGTCAAGATAATGCATGAGAAAGGTGATCATATATTTCATGGCTGACCCAACAGAGGCAAAAAGCAAAAGGAAAGTTAAATGTCATAAAAAAAGAGATAAAAGCAATAGATAAAAAAGAGATAGAGATAGCATAGGCAACTAACTGAATCCAATGAAGTATGCAGCCAAAAGAAACTCCCTGAATCTGATGAAGTATGAAGCCCAAAGAACCCTGAAGACATGTGAATATTTATATAGGCTGTATGCCATAGTGACCTCATGTGTCGAACGTTGGAGACAGTAAATTACCAAAGTGTGTGTTGAAAATTTGAATTAAATATATGATGAACTGCCGAGAAAAGAAAATTAACTGGTTCATTACTTTAACTTCCAATTTCAAATTTCTGTATATTTCATATGAGCATATATTTCATGTCAGCAACAGTGACCCACTTATTGTTGGCCTTCCTGTGATTTCAATGGTTGATCCCTGAAGATGACATTGAAATTACGAGTTATACAGCAATAAGTATAACTCTCAATTTCAGTGAACAATTTCTCTAATTGTTCTTTAGTATTTTTTTTTGTGTTTTCCATAGTTCCAATCACCGTTTGTAGTTTATATTCCATGCTCCTCCCCAATCCTCTCTTTTATATATATATATATATATATATATATATATATATAAAAATTTTATATATATATATATACTCTGAAGAGGTAAAGAAAAACAATATTTTAATTACACTGACATATCAAAGAAGTATTTACATCAGTAAGGGGTGCCTCCATAGCCAGGTGGGCAGGAACAGCAGTGTGTAGCACACGCTTCTTGATTAGACTGGGGTTTGAGCCCGTGACCACCAAATATGGAGGATGCGGAAAGGTCAGGGAATGACAACCGCATATCCCCGGAGCAATATGACCTTAGTTGCTACTGCTCCTAAAAACCAAATAACAAACAAACAAACAAATGTCAGTAAGGCTGATTAATATCCAAGAATATTAATCAATTAACCGAGATTAAAAATTATAATATCTAAGAATTATAAGATTCAGGAAATTAGTAGAGGAACAACAGAATAATGTAGTTGTGGTGTATTTTCACAGTAAATTACAATCTCTGAGAATAAAAGGTGAAGAAAGGTTGCTATGGATATCACAGCATAAAACAGTGATCTTAGTCACATATTCATGTGACTAAGATCACTGTTTGCTGTGGTGATGATGGGTGAAAATGGCATAGGTTACATTGATAAGAAATGAAAGAGTAGAAAGGGGACAAATTACTCCTTACTGAAATACAAGCTACATTCACTACAATATAATTTAAAAAAAAAAAAAAAAAAAGAGACCAAAGATGAATAATTTCTGAAATCTAAACTCCACTGAAAATGTAAATAAGTATCAAAAAATTAATGATTTGATGGATCTTTTAAAATTAAAATTAAATAACTAATGGATAATGATAAAACCAAAGATAAAAATTTATATAATGAAGAAATTGAATATAAAAATTAAATTACAGTGCCGTTAGGCAACTGTAAAGAATCTTTCTAGTTGTAAAGGCACCAGAAATGTGGAAAGTTATATTATATAACTTTCAACCTCTATGGAAGCAAATGATCAAGTCAAGAACAAAGTGCTGGTTATAGATGGTTGAACAGTATATAGAGTTATGAGAAGGGGAGGGACTAGATGAACCTAGGCTGTGTAATTGAGAATTTGGTGAGGTGGCTCATTATTTATTTTGCCAAATTGAATTTAAAATATTTCATATCATGCTATGAATCTCACTCAGCTTTATTTTATTTATGTTTTCTTAATTGAAATGCCTGTAGTAGTTTTTCTTCCCCAGGTTTATGTTAGTGGGTGCTCCTTATGGTGGTAAGACTTGTGTTCTAAAAGTATTAGCATTAGCATTGGGATTACTGAATGAACGAGGCCTGAATGAAGAAGAGAAAGTAACTTATCGCACTGTTAATCCTAAGTCTATTACAATGGGACAGTTGTTTGGCCAGTTTGATCCCGTTACTCATGAGGTATATGTTTTTTTTTCTGATTTAACAGTTGAAATATGGTTATTGCTACTCTGTTTTTGCCTAGTGTCAATTTTATTTTATTTTATTATTATGAATAAATAATTTTATTTATCTTTAGATATATTTATTTCTATGTAGATATCTGTAGCAACTATGAATTAATGGTTTTGTTTTATAAATGTACACTGGTATTGAGTCATGTGATGTCATTGATTAGGATAATAAATACTAACATTTCATTTTTTAAAAAAAATTGCAGAAAAAAAGTAGTAGTAGTAGTGTGGTTAGCTAAGACAGAGGAATAATTTTCATTACATGTTATTCTCTTTTGCCCTTTATACCCATTGAAAAATTGAGTGACTGTTATAAGTTCATAACCTAGTTTTGACCTATGAACAAAAATCATACAGCTTTGTTTGTCTGTGGTTTTCAGTTACTGCACAATTCAAGTGAAATAGTTCATTGATTTTTGATTTAGATATTGGTCCCAAGCAGCCATTAAAAGGCATTTAAGAACACCATTAAAAATATAAACCCTAGGACTATAGCGAGTGGAACTGATGAAAGAGTCTTAGTAGTCTTTTTAAGTTATATGGATTATCACATAATTGCTTCAAATATGTTAGAGATTTTTTAACTTTTTTTGTTTAAAATGCTGTTTAATACAATATAATTTTTTGCATTATATTTGTAATTTATCTTTCTCTTTTGTATTGCTATTTTTCTCTTTTGTACTGAGATAAAATTCTCTGATATTAAATGGCAACCATTTAATAACAGGGAAGTAAATTTATTAGAAGTGCAGTATTTGAAAACCAAAAACATTAGAACCTGGAGAGTGTTGGTTTTTGAATTTTTCTGATTTTTACAAAATAAGTCTAAACAAGCAGGAATTGTCAAAATAAATGTAATATCCAAGCACAACTAAACAGACAACACATGTACATCTTGGCCTATGACTTTTTGTCACTTGCTTTATGTAATTAGTTTTTATTATTATTATTAATAATTTTATTAAATATATTATTGTACTCTTTTAATTATTAGGGCCATCAATAAAAATCTTATAATGGGGGATTTTAACTTCCTAGATATTGACTGGAACTTGTGGGTTGGTCATTCGCACACTAGCAAGAATTTTGTGGATTTATTGGATGATTGTTTTCTGCAGCAGCATGTTCGAGAGGCAACCAGAGAGGGTAATACTCTTGATCTGGTTATCAGCAGTGATCATTCGTGTATTAAGAATTTGCAGATAAAGGAATCATTTTTGGCAGTGATCACAGTGTACAGTTTAAAGATATCATTGCAATCAGGAGTAAAGAAAGACTTTTTGCTTCTGTAAAGGTGGTGTTTCAGGCAGTTTTTAAATTCTGTACAGTGGGACAATCTGATGATGCTACCAACAGCAAATTCTAAATGGGAAGCATTCAAGGAATTAATCGTGAAAGCTACTAGACATTTATACCTATTAAGAAATATTGTTCAAGGTTTAGGCCTAAATGGTTGTCAAATGAACTAATGAGACTCGTGGCAGAGAATAAAAATGCATGGGTGCATATAAATTATCAGACGGCACAGAAGCCTATGGCAGATATAAGCTAGTCTGTAATTAAGTCACAAAGGAGATTAGTTGTTGTTGTTGTTGTTGTATGTTTTACGGCACAACGGCAGCTATAGGCCATTATGCGCCAAGCAATGGTAAGAGGCAAAAGGCTTAAGGAGATTAGGCAAGCAAAGGCAGATTAAGAGAAATCTTTGGCAAAGGATGCTAAGAAAAACAGCAAGGATTTCTTTACTTATATAAACTCTAAAAGGAAGCGGGATGAATCAGATTGGTCCACTTGATATCAATGGTTCGACTGTTGATGATCCTGCTCAGATAGCAAACAAACTGAATCAGTATTCTGCATCTACATTCACACATGAGGAGTTATTAAGGAAGGAAAATGCCAGGTTATCAAATTGTTGCAGAGTGCTTAATGATTTTGTAATAACTGAGAGCAAAGTGGAGGAGAAATTGTTGAAGTTAAACATAAGAAAGGCACCTGGGGTAGATGAGATCTATCCAATTATATTAAAGGAGGCAGCAAAGGAACTGTGCAAACCCTTAGCCATAATTATGAGAGCACCCTTGGAGGCTCCCCACGGATTGGAGGTCATCAGGGGAGGACCCCACGGATTGGAGATGTGCAAATGTATCCCCAATTCACAAAGGGGGAATCAAATGGTGACACAAGTAATTACAGATCAGTTAGTTTAAATTCTGTTCTGGGTAAAATAATGGAGTCACTGGTTAAAATATGCATTGCAGGATCATCTAGGCAAGGCTACAGCAATAATTCAGACACAGCATGGGTTTGTTAAGGGAAAGTCTTGTCTGACAAATATGATTGGCTACTATGAGGTGGTTACAAAGGAACTGGATGCAAAAAATAATTTTGATATCATATACTTGGATTTCAGGAAAGCTTTTGACACTGTTGTGCATGGAAGATTACTGTACAAATTGGAGCAGAATGGTATTAAGGGTAAGTTGCTACTATGGATAAATGGTTGGTTGAGTGGGAGAAGACAGAGGGTGGTAATTACTGGATGCTGCTCTTTGTGGACTAATGTTATTAGTGGAGTTCCACAGGATTCGGTGTTGGGTCCACTGTTGTTTTGTATATCAGGCTTACTGTCAAAGTTTGCAGATGATACAAAGGTTGGCAGGGTTGTTAATGACAGTGTGCTACTGCACAACAGGATCTAGAAAATTTGGCCAGATGGGCTGAGAGGTTGCAACTGAAGTTTAACATTGACAAATGCATGTGGGTAGAAGTAACCCCAGAGGAACGTACTAACTGTGTGGTACTACGTTTAGGGTGGTAGAAAATGAAAAAGACCTGGGAGTAATTGTGCTGTTAGATATGAAGTTTTCTGAGCAATGCAGACTAGGCTGCAAGAGCTGGTCATGGGGTTTTGTCAATGATATATAGGAATTTTTCTAGCAGGGAAAAGGAGGTGATTATCCCTTTGTATAAGGCAATAGTCACGCCATGCCTTGAGTACTGCATACAGGTCTGGAGGCCTCATATTAGGAAGGATGTAGATTTGCTTGAGTGTGTAGAGAGAAGGCAACAAGATTGGTGAGGGGAATGAAGGGATCCTCTTACTAAGAGAGGCTTAAGTTCTACAAATTGCAGTGGCTGGAGATTAGGAACCTGAAAGGTGATCTTATTGTGGTATATAAGACCTTGAATGGGTTGGGCACACTGAATTCTGATGGGATTCTTCCACTTGCTCAGATTACGAACTTATGGGGGCATAAATTCAAATTGAGAAAGACAGTTGTAGAATAGATGTGTGGAAATTTGCCTTTAGCCAGCAGTTGGTTAATTGCTCGAATAAACTTCCATCTGTCATTGTGGAAGTTGATAGCTTAAATTAATTCAAGGAGGAACTGAACAAACATTTGGAGGGAATGGTTGTGTGAATTTTTTTTTTTTTTTTGGCTGATGCTACATAAGTTCATGCACTTGCTTTCTTGCATCACATGCCTCTATTACTATTACTATCTGGAAATGAAAAATTCAGGCATAGTAAAGTTACCTGAATGATAACCTATAAAATCGCTTCAATTATGTTTCATTTAAAAAAAAAGATAATGAACAAAAAAGGAATACTCATTGGATATTTTCATCAATAGCCCAAAGGAATACTCTTGCATACAGGAATAAAAAAATTTAAGTAAAAGGCATTTAAATTTTTTTTTTTTTTTTTTTTTTTTTCCATGATTTACACAGAACACTTTCTTGTTAATTTGGCAGCCACAGGAAAGTGTTGTGCAACCATTGGAACATTTTTCAATTGTCTTCAGATAAAAGCAAAAAAGCAATCACTCTAGAGAATAAAACACATTGTGATATATTTTATTGAGAATGTGGACTCTGTGTCAATCTATTGGTGTTACAAGGTATGACACAATTTATATAGAAAGTTTATGAGATACAAGTTCTAGAATGGAAAGTGGCAATTGGGACTGAAGTTGTCTGTAGCTTTGGAGGCATTTAATATATGTTTGACTTATGAAAATATTAAAGAGCTATACAAACTCTAATAAAAAAAAAAAAAAACAGAAGCAATGAATATAGCCATAATAAATACTTGAGAAAAGTTTGTGATAATTGTTTGATCATTCATAAAAAAAAAATCAAATTTTATTATGCAGGTCTCATTTCCAAAACAATGCATGCAGTAGGCTCTCAGTTTAGCAGTCTTGGTTGGTTCCTTTAAAATAATAATAAAAGATATAATAAAAGCAATAAAGCGTAATAAAAAAATAAAGTTTATTAAAACTAATATCAATAAAGATTTATTTTTTAATGAAAATAAATGTCCGGGATGAAAACCCTTCTGATTTTCATTGCTGATGGAATGGGAAATCTAGAAATATGAGCCAAAACACCACTGCCCTCTGCTGCTGTTGATAAATTAGTAAAGGTTGGCTTCCTTGTCAATTACAATTATTAAATTGCAATGAGAGATGAGGACCATATATCATGATATATGTCATGACATATTCACAGCAAACTTTACCATAAGGGCTTTATACATATAGTAAAAAAAAAAAAAAATCATGAATTCAGTTTGGTGGCCCGTTGACTTTCTTTAATTAGCTTCTAAGACCAAAGTATGTTTCCTTATGGCATTGAATAGTGCATAGCTTCTAAGACCAAAGTATGTTTCCTTATGGCATTGAATAGTGCATAGTGCTGTTTCCAAACAGAATTCATAATAGCAAGTTGCAAACTCAGTTTTCAGATGCATTAAATTAACTTTTATTTAATTTAAATTTAAAATACAATTGTATTTACAAACCAGTATATCATTCAGTAGTGCTACTTGGAGAACAAGGTTTTTGCATGAAATTAAAGTTAATCATTTAAAAAAAAAAAAAATCCAGTTTTTGGATAGTCAGATTTTGGATGTTATACTTGCATCATTCACTTATTACATTCGTTCAACATAATCACTGCCCGTGTGCATAGCCTAGCTGGTTTCCCATCACAGTGATGCATTTTCACTACTTTGCTAAATGAAGGCTTCAAATGAGCAAGTGGCCAAAATCCTGTGAACTACCCTCCAGAAGAAATCTCTGACTTCACCCCACTCCCCCACTGTCATGTCATGTACTATTACTTTATTTGAATTATTTGTATTATTTGAGACTATGATTGCAGTTTTGAGGTCCAAAATTTCATGTATTTTGAAGATATGGTTTTAAAACAGCTATTTTTCATATTAGCCATTTGATGATTTGAAGGATAAATCTGAATAAATTAATTGCCTATAAGGCCTCTGTAGCATAAGTACAAAGGTAGATCCGTAGCTGAGTGATCAGGAGCGGGAGTGCAGTAGCACACGCTCTTTGAGTAGACCAGGGTTCAAGCCCCTGACTGCTGAATACGGTCGATCTGCCAACCCACACTGAACCAAAGTGGCAGATTATGGTCCATTTCCCTCAGCATGAATTTTTGAGGAGGCTTCCATCCTGCAGTGGGTTGATAATGGCTGCACTTTACTTTTACTGCATCAACTGTGATTGGATAGAGTTTGAGTAATGTGTATGCAGAAGGGGTGGAGGGGAACTGCAGAAGTCATGCTATGTTTCTAGGTGTGGTATCACAGTATTATCATATACTTCAGCAAAGCCAACTATAAAGTAATCCAAGACTACTTCAGTGATCAGAACATCTGTATCTCTTCCTGCTTCAAGCAAGTCCCATTAACATGGGTTGGCCACAAAGTTTCACCCTGGGCCTGATTTGCTGGCACATCATTCTAGATGAAAGGCTTCAGTAATGTACATTCCATTGCATATGCAAATGATTTGGTCCTTTTAATACATGGCAAATCTCATACCATCCTCAGGAAGAAATCCTTGGATATCCTGGCTGATCTTATAGCATGTGAAAGACCAAAAAGCTACCATAATACCCATTTTTTGTATTTTGAATGTCAGCTGCCCTCATGGGTATTATGGTACACCACTACCCACAAATACTTGAGCCTTATGTTTGACAAATAACTCTACTTTACAAAGCATGTACAGAATAAAACAGGCCTACGTGCTCTGGTAATGGTTGTGGACAGGTCCCACCATTACCTGAGGCGTACCTGGTTGGAATCGCTAAATATGCTCGGACACCGCTTTGAACAGGAACAGTGGTTGTCAAGTTAACCCCATCACAGAGTCAGTAATTCTATCCATAGACAAACGCTGGCCACGTCACCACCATACGTCACAGCCACAAACATCAACAAACAATTAACCAGGTGCCTCACGCACCATCCTGGCAGTGCATCTCTATTCCAACTGCCATTCAAGTATTTTAATCCAATGAAGGCTGCCACCCAGCCGAAAGCTAATTTATTTATTGTAGTTTTATTAATGCTCTGTGTAACAAAATAAAAATAAATTTTCGCAAAGCATGTACAGTATCTGAGAAATATGATCAGAAATTATTTTGCCCTGCTTGCCTGTAGAACAAGGCATGATTGGAGAATCAATTTAATTTACTCTGATATCTTTATCCTGGTAGCTATATACACTACCAACATGATGGCACCTCCGTAGCCAGGTGGGAAGGAGCAGCAGTGTGTAGCACACGCTTCTTGATTAGACCGGGGTTCGAGCCCGTCACCACCAAATACGGAGGATGCGGAAAGGTCAGGGAATGACCACCGCATATCCCGGAGCAATATGGCCTTAGTTGCTAATGCTCCTAATAACAAACATTCTCAGATTCTCAGTACCAACATGTGGTAAACATGTAGGCAGAAAAATCATCCATTCATTTAGATGATTGCAACACATTGTACTTCTTGCTACCACTACCATGTCATACAGTATCGACAAGTACAGATTCTTGTAGGGGGAACTGCCTCTAGAAACCTGGAGGTCATTTTTAGAAGATTTGGCTAATATCTCAGAAAAAATAAAACCTCAAGAATCTTAAGAATTCAAATCCAGCTGAACACAAGATGTCAGACATGAGAAGATAAGGATTTACAATAAACTTATGGAAGTACGGCAAACCTGGTGGACCATGAACAGGACTTATTCACACATATCATGGTGACATCAGTTATCTTTCTACACCAAGGTGGATTCTAATTCCTGTATTACAGAGTAGGATGAACTCACCCTGCAGATAAGAACCACAACACCTCCACCATTACTGTCTTGCTTATTATTTCTGAATACATTACACATAACATAGTGAAACTCATCACTCACTGTTATCCACATGACAAACTTGTCATGTGGATAATAGTGGATGATTTTTAGTCCTGTTATATTAAATTAATTGGCCTGACCAGGTTAATATTACGTTAATTGTCAAACTAAATCATTGACAACACTCTTGAATATTCCTGCAGTTTAGACTAAATGTTCTTGTGTTGTTTACTATCCTCACTTTACAAATTGAAAACAATCAAATTCTGACTGTTTCCAATCAGAAAATATTGGATCTAATTGTGTCAAGGCAGATATAAAATCAGTATGCTAAGAGTTCTCTGGTGATAATGTGTAGTTTATATCTAGATTCTTTTTTTATGAAAACCCGAAACAAAAGGTATTAGAACCTATATAGTTTAATACTGTGCATGGATTGAAGGTTGAAAAGTTGAAAGAAGGCACTTGCTGATAATAAACTTAAATTTCTGTAGTTTAATTTTCAGGAAATATGTGTGGAGGGATTTTTCTCTAGAAAACAGAAGTTGAAGGAATGAATGAGGAAGAAGAAAAGTTGCTCTGTGAGTTTGAAGTTGGACAGCAAAAGGATGCTAACAGATTGCAGCACATGTTCGGACTGGTTTGGAAAAGGGGGGGATTATAGAAACCAATTAAAAAGAAGAGTGCCCATGGAAGTACCTATAGAAAATGCATGTAGCAGAAACAACGTTTATGAGACTGAGAGTGGAGAGACTTTGTAAGAGATGGATCATTAATTAATCTAACTGCCCTCTTTTGAATGAAGTCTAGAAGACTAAGAGAGGTTAGCGACACTGCACCAGATGTGGGAACAATAATCCATGCTGAGGGCCGATTTTAGATTTGTACACAGTGAGAAGTTGTTTGGAAGAAAAATGACACAGAGAGCGAAAGAGAAACTCAGTTTTTTAGATGCAAAGGAAGCAATATTTGTGATATACTCATGCTAAGAGAGAGAGATTAGAAGTCAGGGTAATCCCAAATAGAGACATATGAACTTTCCTAGAAATCAGAGTGTCATTGAAGATAAGCATAGGAACAGAAGAATTATTTTTTTCAAGGTACAAAACAGGACTGAGTTTTAGAAGGATTGACATTAAATAAGTCACTTTGCCCCATTGGAGAATTACCTGGAGATCAGCATTTAAGGAATTGATAGTAAATATTCAAGAAGTTGAAGCAGGGCATGGTTTCTCAAACTGGCAGGTGAATTCAAACATCAACAAAACTGTAGATAGGATTTTAAGTCAGTGGAAGAAGGTAATTTACGTACAAGAGGAAAGAGCAGAACTGTGGGGAACACCAAAATTAGTTTGTTTGTTTTGTTTTTTTTGGTTTTTAGGAGCATTAGCAACTAAGGCCATATTGCTCCGGGAAATGAGGTGGTCATTCCCTGACCTTTCCTCATCCTCCGTATTTGGTGGTGACGGGCTCGAACCCCGGTCTAATCAAGAAGCGTGCGCTACGCACTGCTGCTCCTTCCCACCTGGCTACGGAGGCGCCACCAAAATTAGTGGAAAAGTTAGAAGACAGGCAGCTGTCTACCATCACCCACAGTGAGCAGTCTGTTTTCTGTAATTAGGTATCGAGCAAAAAATTGGATATGTAATTATAGTAAACATTTGGCAATCCATAAGATGGAATCTTGTTTAGAAGACATTTATGCCAAACATGATCAAAAGCCTTTGAACTGTCAAGAGGAACTGCTTGAGTTTCACCAAACTTTTCTATTGAATTTGTCCATAGATGGGTAACATAAGATAATATATCACCAGTGGATTGACACCAATGGAATCCTTATTCATGATCATTGATCAGAAGGAATATTTCTAGATTGTTTAAGAGCTGGCAGTTAATGGATTTCTCCATTACTTTAGAAGGAGTAGAAATAAGTGTAATGGGATGGTAATTGGATGGAAGGGATTTTTCACCTTTTTTTTTAGGAACTGAATTAAGTGAGGCTTGGCAAATTTTCAACCAAAGGAAAAACACCAGTGGAATAAGAAAATGTAAAAAGACAACACAGAAGAGGAGTAAGCTTAGTAGCACAGGTTTTGAGAACAAGCGGAGAAACACAATCAGGACCTGGAGGTTTCTTGGCATCAAAATTCTTCTGGCATCCTTTTGATGGAATTGGCTGCATTGAGTGAAGTGCACCAGGAATGACAGAAGGTGTTTTCTAACAATGTCAATACAAGAGTTAGAAGAAAATTAGGATGCAAGCAGATCACCTTTATCTTTAGCTGAGGTGTCAATGGAACTATCAGGTTTTAACAGAGGCGGGAGTGCAGATGTTTAAATGTTGTGGTTAGTAACTTTGGCAAGAGACTAAAATGCTTACCTGCCATTTGGAAAAGAAGCAAGCTTTCTGCTCTTAGCCTATTCAAAATCTAGTTTGGACTGATTAATAACTGCTTCGTAATTGTTGCGAGCTTTGGTGTAGGCAGAAAATAAACATGGAGATTTGGATGCAAGCCAATTGCAATATGCAACATTCTTATCTTATTAGAAAACCAAAGTTTAACTAAAGGGCGACATTTTATGGTGGAGTCTAGAATAAACGATATCATCCCACCACTACAAAAATAACTGTGCTGACATAGTCTAAGCAAACATCAGAAAATTTAAAATGTTAATTCAATCAAGGAAAAGAAGAATAGAAACCTTGCAGGTCATCCCATTTTGCATTCTTATAATGCCAAACTACACAAGGCTGGGAATGGACATGAAAGAAAGTCTCCATTGGAGAAGTGACCATCTCCAAGTTGTCATCTGAGGTGCACAGGACCGCTCACCTTGACTGTGTAGTGGAAGGGTTGTTTGTGCGAAAAAGATCAAAAATGTTAGCTGTGTGGTTACGATTGTCAGGGGTATTCAGCTTGGTAAATGAGCAATCTGTGAAAGATCATTAGTAATTGTAAAAGCCTCAGCATGACTAGCAAATGGAAGCTAGCTGGAGTTGCAACAATTAAAATCACCAAGGAAAATTACCTCATGTTAGGAAAGTTGAACTGGAGAAAGTTATGTTTCAAAGAAGGGAAGCCAGAGGAGATTCTAAATCATTAGGTCTCTGACAGGGAATATCAGAGTGGACATATTCACAAGTGCCATGTTTGAAGCAAAAGGAATCATACCATGAATAATTAGAACTGAGATGAGCAATGGTTGAATCAACTCTTAATTAGGATTCTGATAGAAAAGTAATTGGCAGATTGTAAGTGGAAATGGGCATCATTGAGATTGGAACTGTGTATGTTTGTGAAATGAACAAGAAATTGTTTGGGAGGTTTAGATCTTTTTGCATTTGACTATTTGTGATGTATTCAATTGACTATTTGTGATGTATTCAATAATAATAAAATGTGGGGAGTACATTTTGTAGGAAGTAATAACATTTTTGGATATGACATGCACACAGCAAGAAGATAGCTAGCATCTTGACATAAGAATGGCTTTGACCATGCCCCCTGAATACACACTATTTGGATTCCCTCCATCACTATCTGGTAGATTAGAGGCAGCAAGATTACACAATAGCCAGTCCAGATCCTGATCTACATGCCTCTTAAAGAGTTACCAATATG
This sequence comes from Mastigoproctus giganteus, assembly GCF_048544385.1. Classification (NCBI taxonomy): domain Eukaryota; kingdom Metazoa; phylum Arthropoda; class Arachnida; order Uropygi; family Thelyphonidae; genus Mastigoproctus; species Mastigoproctus giganteus. The sequence goes on from NC_143578.1 coordinate 88,202,068, forward strand.
TTCTGACCAGTGGATCACGTAGTGGGCAGCCTGTGAACACTGTTTTAGAGCTGTACCTCAAAATGTAAGGAAGATTGAATCTCACCATGATGCCCATCATAACCTTACTTCAATCATACTGCATTATGGAAGAGGTGAGTATTTGCCAGACCTTTGCACTAGAGACTAGATATGAGTTTCATCACTTCGAGCCTCCAGTAAGCAAAGTGGTGGTATTGCACCAGTTGATGAGAGTCATTTACTACCTTGTATTGCTTAGTAAAACAGAGGGATGGTATTACTCTGTGTGGTGTGGACATCACACCTTTACCCTTGCTTATGTTGGTTATACCTGAAATATGACACCTAGCTTAGTGGAGGTGATTACCCCTGGTAGTCACCTTCACTATGCTAGGTGTCATATTTCAGGAATTACCGTTGTTGCCTAGCAACTCGACTTCATCAAAATTCGGTTCAATTAACTGAAGTGTGCCATCGGGTGGGGTGGTCTAATGATTGTGGGTAATTATGATAAAAATCTTTTTAGGCAACTTGAATTGGAAAACAAAGGTGAATGCCTCATTATGGATGACTTTAATTTGCCTTTTATTATTTTAAATTTGTTGACAAGCAGTACATTGAGCAGGATAAATTTTTTGAACCCCTTAGGCAATTTCCTTAATTTCATTAAGTCAGAGAAAGTAAAAGAGGCCCAAATATCCTTGACTTAGTAATCCCTAAGGATCCAAATATTATCAAAAGCTGGCAGTGTTGGCATCATTAGAGGTAGTGTGTTGCATCAGTTTTTCTTGTTTTATTCTTTCTTCACATTTATCTTAATAATTTCCACGATGTTGTGAAACGAGTATTGTACAAGGAAAGTTTTGTGGTCAGAAGCAAAGGTTTGGTTGGTTGATTGAATTTTATTGGCACATTAGCTTCTAAGGCTATAATGCGCCAAGACCACCAGAAGCAAAGGAGAGGATTTCAGTTTTAAAAGGGGGAACATAGATGGTGATTAAGGGACCTCTTGCATCCTATCAAGTGGGTGGGAATTTCAGGTCACTGGTTATGAATGATCTGTGGGAAATGTTGGAAGTTTAGGACAGCTACAGATGATCATATTATCATGTGACTTTTCCTCATATGAGAACTATAAACAGATGCATAACAATACTATGGATTGAGTAAGAAGAGCAAAAAAAAAAAAGAGTATGAAAATCACTGGTGAAAAGAACTTAGAATAAGGACAGTGGAGTTTTTCTCATATGTTAATGTGAAAAAGAAGACAATCATATTGTTCTTGAAATGGTGAAACCATAGACAACCAGCTAGATTTTAGAGAGAGAGAGAGAGATTCCTGTAGTGAAGGGTAGGTGCATTCAGTTTTATTAGCAAAGTGGTGCTTTTGAGAAGTACACAAAATCATCGGGATTGCATCGAGATCATCACTAGACTTGGGGACAGGCAGTATTATTTTGTGTTGTATTAAGGATATAATACAGAAACATCTTGATAATAATGAAGTACTAAATGATCACAGCATGGGTTTGTGAAGGGGAAGGCTTGTCTAGCAGATCTGCTTCATTATTATTATTAATGGTAAAAAGGTAAACTGCAGCCATTATCAACCTGCTGCAGGATGAAAGCCTCCTGAACAGTTTTTGCTGAGGGAAATTCATGCCGAGGGAAATTATTATTATAATAAAGTCATAAAGCATAGATGCAACAAACAATTTCAGTATTGTATATTTATATTTTAGTAAAGCTTTTGTAGTGTTGTTAGAGAGGCTGCTATGAGAGGCTGCAATACAAACTGTAGTGTGCCAGGATTACTGAGAATATCCTTGAATTATTTTCACTCAGCCTTCCAGAGACTGGCTGAAGGAAATGTGGCAAAGGATGGTATTTAATGAGCATTCTTCAGGGTAATGTGATGAACAGAGTTCAAGGGTTCAGTGTTATGGTCACCTCTTGTTTCTGATTTGCATGAGTAATATTGATGAGGGGAAAAGCTCTAAAAGTTTGCTGATGATTTAAAGTTATGTTGAATGGTAAATAACTGAGGTCAGACTGTGCTACTTCAGAATTACATAGATTAGTTACGGATATTTGAAAGATGGCAACTGAAGCTTAATCCTGCTAAATGTAAGGTTTTTCATTTGGGAAAAATAAATGTAGGGGTGACTTTCAGACTTAGGAGCTATGGAATTAAAAGGGTTTTTTTTCTAGGATGAGTAAGAATTTGCATCTATGATACAAGTTAACATGAAGTTTTTTTGGCACTGTAAGCATGTGGTCAGAAAGACAAAGAGTATACTAGCAATGATCTGTAAGACATTTTCTAGCAGAGAGAGAGAGAGAGAGAGAGAGAGAGAGAGAGAGAGAGAGAGAGAGAGAAAATTATTCTTGTTATTATTCTTGTTTATAAAAAAGATGGTGAAATCACATTTGGAATACTGCATTCAGTTCTGGGGACCTCTCCTAATAAAAAGGACATAGAAGTGCTAGAGATTGCCTAAAGAGGGTCCTAAGAGTTGTCCATATGAAGAACTTTTCACTCTGTACCTTCCAGACATCGTCACCACCAAATACGGAGGATGCGGAAAGGTCAGGGAATGACCACCGCATATTCCCGGAGTAATATGGCCTTAGTTGCTAATGCTCCTAAAAACCAAACAACGAATGAACGAACGAACCTTCCAGACATCTCGGAAAATATGGACTGGAAAGCATGAAGACTAGGCACCTAAGAGATGATCTGTTGGAGGTGTTGAAGACTCTTAAAAGAATAAATGAGAGGCATATTTTTGCACTGACAGATTAAACTAGAACAAGGGGGCACCATTATAAAATTTATAGAAGCAGCAATCTTATGAAGTTCAGCTTCAGGTAGTGTGTTGTTGATCATTGGAATAAGTTGTCTTATAAGGTATTTGAGGTAGAGAGTATGACAAAATTCAAGGTGGAACTGGATAGTTACTTTTCAGAAATTGGCAATCTGTGATACACATTTTTTTTTTTGTTTTTGTTTTTTTTGTTAATGCAAAATAAATTTGCTTTCATGTATAATTTAGCCCTATTAATACTAATACTAGTACCCCCTTTGAAGTTACCTAAGGTTTGTTGCCCAACCATTAGCTTCCTGTTGAAATATCACTGTCTCGATACATCTTTTGATTATCAGAAGACTCTTTGGTTTTTCAATCCTCATACAAGCTTTTTGATATGTGTGCAAGCATTACTTTAATCCCTATCATCAGATAAATATGTGTGTATTGCCCTGGCCCTCCATAACCAGCAGTTTCCCTGAACCTTTAAGATCTCCTCAATCAAATTAATGAAAGTCCCATTCACCACTTTTGTTCAATTGTATTCAGTTCTCACAGAATGGGTTCCATATTCCAACTAACTTGTGACATTTTTTAAACATGGTCCTGTATTTATCCAACAAATTGTCATTTTATAATTCAATTAATGGTATTAGTTCCCACATGAATAATAATGCTCTCTTTATCCCCTTACTTTGTTGCTTCCTCTACATTAAAACCTAACCTGTTAGTAATCATCAGTTTTAGCTCCTGACAGATACTCTGGTTCCATTCCATCTATCCTTATTACAAAAAATTACGAAATTGCAAAAAAATGTACAAAATTATATATATATATATATATATATATATATATATATATAAAAATGTTTCCCATTTTCCTGATAAAAAAATAGTCCTTATGAACCAGCACTGCATTTGATCATTCTCCCCTGAGGTCTGAATTTGAATTACATATACCTGGCAAGGCATTACATAAATGAAGCCCTGATGAGTTCTAATTTTATTTGTGTCTATTTCTCAAACTAAAAATGATCATTTCTTCAGTGATCCTCATTTAGAAATGGATCAAGTTTTAGATTGATATTGCTCCTTGCATTTGACACATAGAATACAAACATCTGAACCAAGAAACTGTACTTTGGCTGGAAATATTCTCTGTAGTTATGATGATGTTGGCACTACATTCCACTATCCTGCAGTTTGATGAATCATGCTCTGCAGAAACATCCAACAGCAATTGTTTAAATGCCAATTTCCAAGTAATTTTAAGGGAGGGTGGGATTTAATTAATTTAGTTAACATTTCAGAATGAATTTTCTTTTATTGGTCATTACTGTATGTGAAGTGTAAAATTTATGTAAAAAGTATTATAAGAACACCACTACATAATTTAATTAAATATGTTTGGTGCCTTTGGTATTAATATTAGTAAAAAAATAGTTTTTTACTAATATTAATATCTTTTAATATTAATATTATTTGTTGTTATATCTGTAACTTTTGTTATTACTGTATATCTGAATTGAAGTAACAATTTGCTTAAAAATACACACTACACTGTATTGTATACAAATAATTACTAGTTTAATACATTTAACAAATTACATTAAAGGACATATGGTCAAAACTGATAAAACAACAACAATAATAATAATAATAATAGTGGTATATACCATTAAATTTTCATTCTAATGGCAAAATCAAATTTATTGAACTATTAAGTTATGTACGTATAATCCAATGTAGTGGGTTTTTTTTCTGCAATTTCTGTAAACATTTATATGCTTTGTTTTCGATTAGAAGTTATTCTGTGGAAATTCATACTTATATTGTAGTATAGAAAATGAACTTGAATGGATAATTGGTTTGTGCACAGAAAGTGAAAATACCCAGTGAAAATTTATTCTCAGTACAGAGAATCTTAAATAGATAATTTTTTTTAAAATTGGAATTATTTTTAAGGGAAACAGTTTAGATATACAAAAATTCATTTGTCTTAGCCAACATACACCGATGAGGCAAAACATTATGATCAGTGAGTCGTTATGCAAATCGAAGCAACTGCAGGTGAACTACTGCACATGCGTGGGTCGGGACATGGTATAAAAAACACCTAATACTGAGCTCCATTAATCAATGTTACTCTTGTTCTTCAGGTGGGAAAGGCAGCAGACTTAAGCGAGTTTGAAAAAGGCAAAATTGTGATGGCTAGACGATTGGGTCAGAGCATATCTGAAATGGCACGGCTTGTGGGATTGAAAGTAGTCTGAGGAGGGGAAACCCACGAAACACTGGTGAGGTGTTGGACGACCACGGCTCATCGATGCTTGAGGTGAGCAAAGGCACTCCCTGATGGTACGTCGCAACAGAAGGACAACTGTGGCGCAACTTGCCAGTGATTGGAATGCTGGTGACGGGAGTACTGTGCATCACAACACAACAGTACATTGAACCCTACTGAAAATGGGGCTGCATAGCCGTAAGCCGCTCCGAGTGCCCATGCTAACCACGGTTCACCAGCAACAGCACCTACAATGGGCACGCGAACATCGAAACTGGACCTTAAGTAATTGTCTGATCCGATGAATCATGTTTCCTGTTGCACCATGTGGTTGGCTGGGTATGTGTATGTGTACGTCATTTACCTGGGGAAGTGATGGCACCTGGATGCACCTTGGGACAAAAACAGGCTTGTGGTGGTGGTCTCATGCTTTGGGCGATGTTCTGCTGGGATACCCTGGGTCTGGTCATCCATGTGCTGGCCACTCTGACGTCTACCACCTACCTAAACATCATTGCTGACCAGGTACACCCTTTCATGGCAATGGTCGTTGCCATGAAAGGGTGTACCTGGTCAGCAGGATAATGTGCCATGCCACACTGCCCGAATTGTTCGAGACTGGTTCGTGGAACATGAGGAAGACTTCTAGGTATTGCCCTGGCCTCCAAATTCCCCACAAATCAATCCCATCAAGCATCTGTGGTTTGTGTTGGAACAGCAACTCTGATCTGCGGCATCTCAACCATGGACCTTACAGGAGTTAAAGGATCTGCTGGTTACATGTTGGTACCAGATACCACAAGACACATTTAGAAATTTTATAGTATCCATGCCTCGCCGGATATGAGATGTTTTGGCCGCATGTGGAGGACCAACATCATGTTAGGTTGGTAGTCGTAATGTTTTGACTCATCAGTATATATAGGAATCCTTCCCAATGTAGGTTTGCTAACTGCAGATTTAGGATAACAAGGTTTTATGTTTGTTTACTAAAATTTTACATTACATTGACATAGTTATACACAGAACATGGTTTCACCATTTTTATATCCCAACAGATTACATGGATGCTAGCTGGTAATGCCAGATTTAGGTTGTTTGGACATATTATTTTTAGGAGCTCCAAAAATAAGGGTTGCAGAGACCCTGGACCAATTTTAATTGCACTGTTCTTGGTCTACATGACCTTGTGGGCATTTTGAATCCCATCAAGTTAAGGGAACTTATGAAAATGAGAAATGAAAATAATTACTTACCTTATGCACAAATTATTGACCTAGGTCCAGATCACCTGAGCTCTATAAAAAGTCATTCTATATATCAGTGGCCTATGAAAAATCACCTATATATCAGTGATTACCAGTTGAACTGCAATCTAAGAATTGGTAGCCTATGATATATAAAGTGCTTGTGTAGCCCCTTCGCTCTCTCTCTCTCTCTCTCTCTCTCTCTCTCTTTTTCATGTTTTTGATTTCTAGGATTTATTTCTGGACTTGTTTTCATAATGATGCTAAGATTGCTATATTTGTCAGACAGGAATATTAATTAATATTTATTTTACCCTTTATTATCTTCTCTAAACATTCATTTAGCATGGAAAATGAATGTGGATGTATGCATATCTGATTCACCTTCTTAACTTCTTTTGCTTAATTGAATTATCAATGTAATCATTTTTTTTGTTTTATTGCAAAATAAAATTACTGTGTATTTTTTTATATATTTTTTATTGGCATAATTATTATTATTTTTTCTCCCCCTTCCCCCCCTTTTCTTAGGACCTTAGTCTTTCTAATTGTAAAATGCCAAATGTGTGTGGTACTTTTTGGGAACATATCCTCTGTGGTTAGCAAGGGTTTCTGCACACTCAGGAGATCTGATCTTAGATTTTTCATAATTCTGTAGTTTAAGTTAGTGCCACGAAGAGCAGAATGCATATTATTAGTCATGCAGGCAAACTGATGCAAACCTGACAATAAAATAACTGTCAGACTTTTTTTTTTTTTACCGCTATTGTGTTCAGTTGAAATTGCATACAATCAGTGAAAGAGTTGATAAAAGTATTTCACCTGGGACATTTGTAGCCTCTTTAATTAGAAGTTATTTCAATTCAGTTTTCCTCTGCATAATGTCTGAACATTATTCCCTTCCAATAACTAAAAATCTGATCTGGTTAGGTCCAGAAATCATGGAAAAGTGACCATTAGTGTGATATTCAGTTAGTATCTCCTTTTGGCCAGTGTACAGTAGAGCACTGATTTATATGAAGATGACCATTCATGTTAAAGTTTCTCTTTTAGACAGGTATGACCTTAGTTATTAACAGCCAATGGCACTACACTGTCATTGGCATGTTTGTGATCATTACACTCTTTCTCCAAAAGTATGGACCAAGGAGGAAATGATCAGTAAACCTCCATTAAATTGTCACTTCATGAAGGAGTATTTTATGAATGTAATGTGCATATGTTCACACTACCCACCAGAGTGATGCTTTCTGCAAGGTGTTGTGTCATACTTCATCCTCTTCCAACTTGACAAGAAATTGTAGTTCAAAGTTAGTCTGCATGCTGATTCATCTATTTGAAGAGCTTGAACCCTGGAGATTTTATACAGAAACGTGCAGAGTGTTTTATGAAGAACCTTCCATACTGTGGATATAGGCACCTCCAACATTCATTGGTGGTATCCTTTAGATTTCTGTTATTATCTGTTCTACTACAGCAGAGATCAGAAATAGTTTCTGTACTGGTAAAAGGATATCCTTTACATGGTTTGTTGCTGTGCGGCTTCAGATTCCTTGCTCAAATTGCTCACATCTTTATTAGTACATGGGCACAACAGAGATAATTCACATTCTCTTAGTGCAGCTTCAATATGCAACCTTGCACATACCAATGTTTTGCCTACCACAGTGCACCTGTCAGTACCATTGTAGATGAATAATTGCTGCTTTTCTCTCTGCAGACATAAATATTTATATGTACCTGTTGTCACAAACTTAAAATTTGAAAATTAATATAATTTATGTTAAACCCTTGCTTAATATAATGATATTCCACAACTTCAACTTTTGCCAGTTAAGTACCAGTGATATTTATTTGTAGTGGTATATATATACAGGGTGTTTCAGTTAAACGTTTCAGAACTTCTAAGAGGGGTAGGGTACATCCTGACAACTCGAAATCATATAGCAATGTGGGGTCGGAAATGCTTTCCTGAAGCGGTGTTGTACACAGAAGCACCATAAAGAAAAGAGACCGTAAGTGAGAAATTGTTTTAATAATACATGAAAAGAAGCAAAAGGTACATGGATTAAAGTAAGTGTTCGAAGTTTCTTCCACGGGCTACAATGCACGCCTCACATCTCCGACGCATGGACATCCGAACATTCTGGAATACTCTAGGCGAATTTCGAATTTCTTCGGCAGCTACTGCGATTCTTGCAACCAGCTCCTCAGCATTGCCAACAGGTGTGTCATAAACTAGCGATTTCATATGACCCCAGAAATAAAAATCAAGACATGATAGGTCGGGTGACCGAGCAGGCCAACGCACGGGACCACCACGTCCGATCCACTGTTGATCAAATGTGACATCCAGGTAGTTACGAACATCTCCGCTATAATTGGCAGGGGCTCCATCGTGTTGGAACCACATTGTCTGTTGCGTCGATGCAGAAATCTGTTCATCTATCAAAAGTTGTGGCAATACTTGCTGCAGAAAGATCAAGTAGATAGGTCCGGTTAGACGACACGGTAACAGGTAAGGTCCGATGAGGTGATCTTGCAGGCCAACGCACGGGACGTGGTGGTCCCGTGCGTTGGCCTGCTCGGTCACCCGACCTATCATGTCTTGATTTTTATTTCTGGGGTCATATGAAATCGCTAGTTTATGACACCCCTGTTGACAATGCTGAGGAGCTGGTTGCAAGAATCGCAGTAGCTGCCGAAGAAATTCGAAATTCGCCTGGAGTATTCCAGAATGTTCGGATGTCCATGCGTCGGAGATGTGAGGCGTGCATTGTAGCCCGTGGAAGAAACTTCGAACACTTACTTTAATCCATGTACCTTTTGCTTCTTTTCATGTATTATTAAAACGATTTCTCACTTACGGTCTCTTTTCTTTATGGTGCCTCTGTGTACAACACCGCTTCAGGTAAGCATTTCCGACCCCACATTGCTATATGATTTCGAGTTGTCAGGATGTACCCTACCCCTCTTAGAAGTTCTGAAACGTTTAACTGAAACACCCTGTATATATATATATATATCTTTGAAAGATATATAAGGCACCAAACCCTGAAAGTTATTTTGTAATCACTCGGGACATCTTATTTAAAAATTATGTCAGCAGTCTGCCAAAGATATTTACTGTTTTTTTTTTTTTTGTTTTTTTTAACTTGCTAGTGGATGGATGGTGTTGTTGCCATTATATTTCGAGAGTTTGCATTTTCACCTAGTACAGACAGAAAATGGGTTGTATTCGATGGACCTGTGGATACCTTGTGGATTGAGAGCATGAACACTGTTTTGGATGATAACAAAAAGGTTTGTATTCCTGACAATTTCAGTATAACTATTTTTTTTTATTTTTAATATCTGAAGAAGCAAGCACAGATTTATAAATTTGTGGTCATTAGAAAATATCAAAAATGAACCCCCTATGTGGGGTTCATTTTTGAACTGGTGGGGGCTGGCGATGTGAAATGGTAGAAATTTTTCAAATAACGATTATTGAAATACAAATTAAGGCTATTTTTTACTTTAAAAAAAAGTGATGTGGTGCTAAAATGGAAAAAAATTACATGTTTTCTGGACATTGAGAGAGAGAGAGAGAGAGAGAGAGAGAGAGAGAGAGAGAGAGAGAGAGAGAGAGATTAAATGTTCTAATTAACATAACAGAATATGGGTTATTTGTCTGTTAAGTTTTAGCCCTGTTAATAAGAATATTAAAATCAGATATCTTTGGTTATAAAGAGAAATAGGCATATCTTTATGATGTGAATGTTAAAAGATATTAAACTGAAAAGCAGTTAAATATGGTTAAACTCTCTAAACAGAAACAACTGAAACAGACTGCATATAAATTTTGCTATTAATCAGAACTGCTTGGCAAATCTAAACATAATGTAAAATATGCAAAATAAACTTTTCTGTTTCATTCAAATAAAGAAAGACAGAAATTAAAATAATAAAATTATAATGCTACTTAAATAACTAAATACACTCAAAAATAGATAAATAAACTGATTTAATGAACTAAATAAGAATATAAGTAATCATATTGAAGAACATTAAATGGAAGGCTAAACCATTAAATTATCAAAATTAATCAAAACTTAAATTAAACACTATGATAAACTATTGATTTATCAGAATAAACCAGGTATATAAACCTTTTAACAGGTATGAAAATTGCTGCTGACTGTTATACTCAGATTAAACTTATCAGGTGCTGACAATACCAACATCTATGATACAAATTTCTTTATAGATGGGCTATGTATATTAGGTTGATAATAATTGATGTTAAAAAGCACAGCCAAGCACCAGTACAATGATAGTTTGAAGTGAACAGTGTGGTTAGCCTGCCATTTCCAGCCCAAAGCTGAGGTGTGAATACAATTCAAAGTGACCGTAAGCATTCCAGTTCAAGTAGAGAACTAGCTGCAACCAGTGGCTAGGAGGAGTGGAAAAAGATTCCAGTGTTTATATTCTAAAGCCTTTATAACACATAACCCAGAGTGTTTTTGATGCAATTCAAATGCTTAGAAGTTATACTCAATATGAATTTTGATTTTTTTTTTTTTTTTTTTCATTTGTGTGCTAGTACATTCTGGAGGATAGTTTACAGGCAGGTTTATATGCAGTAGATCACATAAATCTTGTTTATAAATTAGCAGATTTTAAGAAATATGCTAATTTATATCTTTTGGATCTACTTGCCATTGACAAGTACATTTTATTGCAGTTGCTGAGATGTACAGTGGTAGACAAAAAAACTGCATCACTTGTGAATTTGGCAAATAATGTGTTTGCGCTGCATTGTGGGTTGCAGAAATGTTCAAAATGCATTTGTTAGATGGCATATATATCTCTGTGAATGAAATCCAATAAAAAGACTCCACCTGATATACCTAATTGCCATAAATATCTTCCCAAAGGGTAAAATGCATAATTAATGGAAATATGAGAAATCATGCAAATGGCAATCATGACAAACAAAAATACATATTATTGCATTTATGTGTACAAACTGAAATGACAAGTTAACATAATAGTATTATGTACTGTAAATCAGCAAAATAAGTCCTCAGTGGTGCCTCCGTAGCCAGGTGGGAAGGAGCAGCAGTGCGTAGCACACGCTTCTTGATTAGACTGGGATTTGAGCTCATCACCACCAAATACGGAGGATGTGGAAAGGTCATGGGATGACTACCGCATATTCCTGGAGCAATATGGCCTTAGTTGCTAATGCTCCTAAAAACCAAATAACAAACAAACAAGTCCTCAGTATTTTGTTGTTCCTCCTCGAGCTGCAATTACAGCTGTGCAGTGATATGGCATAGAGTTAATCAACTTGTGAATATACGGTTGCCAATTTTTGTGGACCACAATGCTCTCCTGCAGCTGAATCTTACTTATTGGAGTCTTCTGAGCAATTTTAGACAACAATTTTCAATAGGGACTGTTGCCGGGCTAGTCCAACACTGTAATGTCAGCATTTCTGAGATATGACTGCACCTTAAGGGAGAAATACGAGGAAAAACATTGATGTAAGTATGTTTTAAGCCTTGTGAGACAAGAAGACAAACTCATCATTAAATTCAATTAGCATAAAACTTACCAATTTTGCTGTGTGGCAAGGTGCTGAGTCCTGTTGAAAAATGCAGTTTTGGGTGTCTGTGTGGTGATTTTTAATAACAAGTTTCAGATAATCCTCCAAGATAGCCGTTTAGGTTTCTGCATTCACTGTTCTGTTAATAAACTTAATTCACACCATCCCTTTGCTTGTTATGCATCCCCAGACCATCTGACCAGCAGGGAACTTTACAGTCGGTGTTATGCAGTCAGGAGGGTATGCCTTTGATTTTTGTCTTCTGACATAGTGCTTCCCATCTGAGCCATGCAGTTTGAATTTCGATTTGTCAGAAAAGATGACAGTGTCCCATTGCTCTTTTGTCCATGAAACATGCATTTTAGCCCAAGCAAGGCACTTCTTGGGCCAATAGCCATGCAGACCACATTCTGAAAACCATCTTTGGCTAGTTCGTGCACTTGTTTCAACACCAGAAGCCATCTCAAAGTCCAGTTTTAGATCAGAAGCTCTAGCACAGTGATTGTGAAGGCATAGCCATTTAAAATACCGATCTTGGAAAGGTGTAGTCACTCTCTTACGGCCTGATCCAGGTCTTCTCCTTAATTTCAACACCCAGGATACTGTTGACTGGTGGGAGCCTATTTTATCAGCAATAGCACATGTACAAAGCCCTTCCTGGTACAGCGCAACAGCTACACTTTTTTTTCTTGGTGTCAACTGAATGGAGGTGTAAGTATGGTTCCATATGGAGCCATGCTTACACCTCTGCAAAACAAGATACTAATGAGCATGTTACCCTTCCAATGCCGTATTTATAGAAATGGCTGATGCAATACCTTGCAATTACTGTCTGATGCAATATAAGTGTTATCTGATGCAATACCTTCACTTTGCGACCAACAAAATGACTGTAATCAAACAATATCTTATGTTTCACTACAAATGTTACTTTTTTTTAAGGTGATGCAATTTTTTTGTCTGCCAATGTATACCTGAAAGTGACAGGCACTCTCTGCCAATTTTAACTTTCATTTTCATGATACATCTCATGAAATCACTAGGGTGGTGGCATATGCCTATTTACCTCCATGGCTTACCCTATAATCATCTCCCATCATCACTGTCAGACTTCTCAACTTCTCATGGGACCATGAATCCTCATCATTGTTGCAATTTGATGATCTGTTTGGGATGCACGTCAACTCCTCAAAGATCAAGTATCTACCAGTTGCTCCTTCGAAAATTTGCCTTTTCCCACAATTTTAATTCAATCTAAATTAATTCCCCTGTAAAATAGAATGAATTTCTAGGAGTATATCTGGATTCCAAACTTCATGTACCATTTTAACAGTATTTTGGTTTATGAAGTGTGACCTTGCTTTCATTCATAATCTAAATACTATAAAGAAATATTTTGCCATCTGTATTATTAGCATTGGCATTAGTTGAGGCATATGATGCAAGAAAGCAAGCTTATACAGCATCAGCCAAAAAAAAAAACCCTTCCCATTTCATCCATCTAGACACTCCAAATGTTTGTCTAGTGCAGTCTTAAATTTATTTAAGCTATCAACTTGCAGAACAACAGATGGAAGCCTGTTCCAGCAATCAACTACCCTCCGGCTAAAGGCAAACTTCTGCACATCTATTCTACAACTTTTTTCCTCAATTTGAATCTATGCCCCCCTCAGGTTCTTAATCTGAGCAAGCAGAAGTATTCTGTCAGCACTGAGCCTGCTCAAACCATCCAAGGCCTTATACACCTCACTCAGATCACCTCGCAGGTGCCTAGTCTCCAGATGCTGCAACTTGCAGAACTTAAGCCTTTCTATCCTACCTCACTTCCTTTGTACTTTACTAATCTGGTCTTTCATCTCAAAATCTGCCATTCAGCCTACCATGTTGGCCGAATATTTTCTCATCAGATGTTAAATGCCAAGCTTGGTATCCTATTGTGACATCCAAAATTCAACTGTACTAACAAATTGAAATAGTGCCTGTAGTTTTTTATTGATATCAAACAGTAATTCAGCATTTTGTAACTCTTATCACTGGCCAAAGTGACTTCCTTAACGTCTGGAACTTTATTCAGTGGTGAATTTTACACATGGCTATCAGAGCCACCCCATCTCTTCAGTCCAAATTTTCAAGATCGCTAACAACTCTGTCAAGCTAACTACCTGTTTCAGCCTCAACCCTGCTGTCTCGATTCCTCACAAGGTATATAGACAGTGTGTTTTAGATTCCCTTGTATTAAACTTTTAACTGTTAACTATACAGATTTGTTACCTCCAGTTTCATTGGCATCTTGAACAAGATGCCAAAAGACAAATCAAATAAATTAGCTATTTTAACCTATTTTAGTGAGCTTGGGGCTCGGCTCATAGCTACCAAGCACGTCCACTAGGTTGCTGATGGTGGAATGACCTCTCGATATAGAGGTTAGCTGTGAAATAAGTGGATAAACCTGGCGAATAAGCAGTCGTGGACAAGGAGCAGCAATGCTAACAGGATATAGTGAGAAGCCTGTGGGAAGAGGAACCTCAAGAAATTCTATAAGAATCCAAGGATGGCATTGTGATATGGCGAGTAAAGCTGCCATAAAATAAGCTTTATCCCCAAATTGAGGGAAGCAGTTCAGTTTATAGATATTCAGGTGGAAGCAAGAAGTGCTGGAACATCTGAATTTCAGATAATTGCAGGCAGAGATGGAGTCCATCAAATCTGGCTATGATTTTGTGATATGAAAGGCAATGACAAACCATCACATTATTTTTTCCCCAGAAATATCAGAATTGTGAAAGTATCAGAAAGAAATATGGCCCTCAGTCCCCGGCAGACCTTGAATTGGCAGAGGATGCTAAGAATCCCAGGGTTTTGTAATACAAAAATTATTTTGGTTGGTTAAATCACCTTCTTGGTGGTTTAACCAACCAAAAATTGAGGAACTACAGGAAAGGTATGATTATAATCTGCATAGAAAAGTAAAGGTGATGATTGGATTGTATAAGAAAAAGACTCAGATTCACATAGTTGATGAAACAGGGAAAGCAGTAATGGATTTGAAAGAAAAAAGCAGATCTGGGAAAAGTATATATATCACAGTTGTTCAAAGAGGATGAAGAGACAAAAGGAAGTGTGAAGGAAATAGATCTTGAAGCTCCAAAGATACTTCAGTGAGGTGATGAAAGCTTTGAAAATGGCAAAGAGTGATAAGGTTGCTAGAGAGGATAGAATAGCGACAGAATATCTAAAATTGCTGAGTGAAAATGCATCAAGGCTCTGCTCAACATGTCTGCTCAACAAAGTTTATGACTCAGGGAAAATTCTTCAAGATTGCTTGAAATCAACTTTCATACCATTACCAAAAAAACCAAATGCAAAGAATTTTGCAGAATATTGAATATTTAGCCTCATGATAGATATTTTTATTTTAAAAAGATATTTTTAAGAATTATTTATCTTTGTATTCAGGGAAAATGTGAAAAGGAAACAGGGAAGACTCAGTTTGGCTTTAGGAAGAATATAGTTACCAGAGAAGCTATGTTCAGTCTTAATAGAAAGCTTCTCTGGTATTAATAGAAAGATGTCTATGCTTGTTTCATAGACTATGAAAAAGCTTTAACAAAGTTCAGCCTAGGGGCTCACATCTGGTGAGTATGGGCTTGGCACACCCAGGGTCCTGAGCTGGATATGTCATCAGTTTTCTCTTTCTTGGTGATTCCCTTCTACTTACTTTTGGACTCTCTCTCTCTCTGGTTAACTCTGGAATTTTTTTTTTTTTTTGGCTAGTGCAGCAAAAACCTCAGGCACCCTTGCACCTTATAGCTAATGATAATAATAAAAAAATAATAATAATAGAAAATTGTTTGCTATCCCTCACCAGATAAACTTAGACAGCAAAGACATCCAAATAATCGAGAATCTGTAGTATAATCAAAGTGCTGTGGTGAGAGTGGACGATGAGCTGACAGAAGAAATTATGTTAGACTGGCTTGCATTCAATCTCTATTCTGAAAAAATTATGAAGGAGGCATTGGAAGACAGAGCAGAAGGAATTGCTTTAAATGGAGTCATCATCAATAATATATGCTGTGCTGGTGATACAGTCATCATTGCAGGAAGTGATTCTGATATTCAAACACTCATGGAGAAATTTAATGCAGAAAGTAACAAGATGGGTCTTCAGTTAAATCACAGTAAGACTAAATGGAGAAATTTAATGCAGAAAGTAACAAGATGGGTCTTCAGATAAATCGCAGTAAGACTAAATGGATGGTAGTTGGCCCCAAGAATTATACAAATCTTATACATACAGTTAATGGGAGACTGGTTGAAAAAGTCAACAGTTATGTCTATTTAGAAGAGAAATTAATGACAAAGGCGATGATTCAACTGAAATTAAAAGAAGGATTGAAATTTCAAGATCAGCCTTTTGCAAAATGAAAGGTATTTTATGTAATCTGCAATTGCATCAAAATCTTCAATTAAGAGTAATAGAGTGCTACATTTGGTCTGCACTACTCTATTGGTTGTGTGACTTAGACATTAAGAAAAGCAACAATTAAGAAATTGGAGGCATTTCAGATGTACATGTATAGAAGAATATTATGCATTTTATGGACAACTAAAGTTACAGATGTGGAAGTGTTGAGATCAGTCAGCAGACAAAAGAAATTGCTGTCACTAATTAAGTAATGAAAAACTTATTTTTTTGATCACATTATGAGACATCAAGCACATATGCACAGCCCCAAATCATTCTTACTGGAAGAATTAATGGCCAGACAAAGAAGAAGAATATCAGGACTGTATAATTTGAAGGAATGGACAAGCAAAATGTGGAACAATTATTTCATGGTGTTTACAACAGATGTTGATTGTCAACCCCAGATGGGACGACAGCCTATGATGATGATAATAAGCTGTAAATAGTGATAATAAGAGCTCTAATAAATAGCTATATTTATTACTATATTTTAAATTATTTTATAATAAGCCACAAAGAGCTACAATAAATAATTATAAATTGCTATATTTATAAATGACAGATGAATGCCCTTTCATCGGTTTAGATGGGAGCATGAGTTGCAACTAATTTCCTAAAATCCATTGCAAAATTTTTGTGTATGTAAGTAATTTTAGTGTGTATATTGTCTACAAGAATATCCTGAAAAACTAAAGGTGCCTTTTTATATTTAAAGGTATCCTTTAAATCAAAGCAAATGCAACAAGGCATCATATGTTTAAGAGTATAAATAATCTATATAATAATGTAAATACACCATAGAAAACTCTTAAATGAAAAAACCACATTTGTAGTATGAAAGGGCATCATTTTATCTGTATCTTGTATTGTGTTCATCATATGATGCCCTGTTGCATTTACTTTGATTTAAACATTATTATGTACACCTTTTGGCATCTCTCATATTGTGGGATTATCTTCACAACTGGATTGTCATGTCTGCAATACCAGGTTACCTGCCCACCCACCGATGAAAGGCCAACAAGCCTTGAAACAGTGCTGTCTGGGTGGTGGTGGTGCCCACTGAGAATAAGTAACAATAGTCTTCTCTTTTAGTGAAGTGTTACTTATTTGAGGGAGTGCAATACATGGCAACTCGTTGTGAAGGATGAGCACAATATGAGATACAGATAAAATGATGCGCTTTCACACTACAAACATAGTTTTTTCATTTAAGAGTTTTCTATGGTGTATTTACACCAATATTATATAGATTAAGGGTATCCATAAAATATTTGAACAGTTTCCTTCAGACATGCACTGTGAGAATGAGGGAAAAAAACCAAGGGCAGGTATAACTTTTTATGAACATAATTTATTATGATCTTTGAAAGTATTGGAATGAAATAATATTTTTTTGGCTCCGAAGAACTACCTTTCAGATGATAGACTATGCCCATTTAATTATGTACCACCACTTAGCCCTTTTTTCTTTTGTTTAAAATTAATGTTGTTTCTGTAACATAAAGTAGTTGAGATGTAATTTACATTAAAGATGCTATCCTTGAACATCCTTTGTGACACACACACATGCATGCACGCACGCACGCACGCACGCACATGCATGTGCACACATAAGGAAATCAGTAACGCATACACCAATGAGCCAAAACATTATGACCTTGCTTAACTGACAACTATAATATTTACTTTTTGGGCTCCCCAACATGGTCATGGTCATGTAGGCATTATATTAGAAAGTTGTTTGTATTGATTTCCTTTGGAGAATTACAGTTTAGAAGACTTTTTACAATTAGGAGGAGGAAGGGTGTGTGTGTGTGTGTGGAGAGAGAGAGAGAGAGAGAGAGAGAGAGATTTATATTGTAATATACAAGTTGCTTTAGTTCTTATTGATTATTTTCAGTTGTGCCTCATGAGTGGAGAAATAATACAAATGTCCAATTCCATGAGTCTCATTTTTGAAGTTGCTGATTTGTTACAAGCATCTGTAAGTAATTTCAGAAAATTATGATTTAAAAAACATTATTGAATTGTTTTTAATGCTACAAAATCAGTTGATTAGTCTGTAATTTAAGCTGCACACCTGCCAAAATAATTTGGTATCAGTGATAAAACAGTAGTCTGCTTGAATTTTTTTTGTTATTTTCATACATATAGATAAATTATTGCAAAGTTATGCAGATGCATGCAATATATATATATATATATATATATATATATATATATATATATATATATATATATATATATATATATGCATGTTATAATACATATGAAAATGTAGATATGAGTTACACAGAAAGCCAAAAGCCAAAAAGAAGAAGTAAAAGCTGAAACATAAAAGAAATATTTTAAAGGAAGTGACCTGTAAAATAAATAAATAAATTAATTAAAGGATTAATTAATTAAATACCTGTGAAATAAAATAAAATAACAGTAGCTGGCATCAGATAATGGTGGATAAATTTAGCTATAGTTCAAAAAGAGAAAATAGAGCAAAATTACATTGTTGTTATTGTTATTTTTGGTTTTTAGGAGCATTAGCAACTAAGGCCATATTGCTCCGGGATGTGCGGTGGTCATTCCCTGACCTTTCCGCATCCTCCGTATTTGGTGGTGACGGGCTCGAACCCCGGTCGAATCAAGAAGCGTGTGTTACGCACTGCTGCTCCTTCCCACCTGGCCAAAATTACATTTAAATCTGATGTCACTGAAAATAAAAATAAAAGTTGATACATGATCAGGTTTTTCATCAGGGACTACACTTGATCATGCATCAAAAGACTCATCAAAGGAAATAATTTCTCAACTATAATGTCACAATAGTTGACAATTTAAGAAAATTATCCATATGAATTGTGCCAATTTAGCTTGGTTACAGTGACATTTCAAAGTAGTGTTAGGTGGGCCAGAAAACTGCTGATTGGGGGGATTCACAGACTAAAAGATGAACAGTAGCCACAGGCAAAGGCAAAAGTGATTCTTGCACAGCTTCTATTGTAATGAGCAGCAGCCTAGAGAGCAATTTTCTGGAAATTTCAAGAGCTGCTGGGAGTCATCATGGAACAAGTAAATATATGGGCTGTGTTAGGGGTAACTAACAGTAAGAATAAGTGCATGTATACTTGCATGTACACTAATGCTAGAAGTATAGTAAATAAAATTGATGAATTTGAAGTGCTGATCAAGACATCAAAGGCAGATATTGTTGATATATCAGAGACATGGTGTCACACAGATCTAAGCACAATGTGTACAGAAAGGACAGACAGGAAGGGAGGAGGAATTATGCTGTTGGTTAAGAAACACATAAAATCTAAGGATGTGCATCCAGTTGATATGAGTAGACAGTGAGTCTGTTTGGTGGGACATAAACACAGGGAAAAGGAAAATGAGAGTAGGTATATGTTATAGTCCTGATAACTCTGATAAATACAGTGAACAGTTATGCAGAGAAATAGAATGGGCCAGTAAATCAGAATATCTTGTAATGGGGGATTTTAACTTTCCAGATATTGACTGGAACTTGTGGTGGTCACTCGCACGCTAGCAAGACGTTTGTGAATTTATTGTAGGAATGTTTTCTACAGCAACATGTTCGAGGGGGCAGCCAGAGGGAGTAATACCCTTGATCTGATTATCACCAGTGATTATTCATTCATTAAGAATTTGAAGAGAAAGGAACCACTGGGTGAGTGATCACAATGTACTGATGTGGAAATTATTTAAGGATGTATCTACCATCAAGGCTAAAGGGAAGGCCTTTTGCTTTTGTAAAGATGACTACAGGGGTCTCAGACAGTTTTTAAATTCTGTACAGTGGGATCAGCTGATGATGTTACCAATATGAATTCTAAATCGGAAGCCCTCAGGGTTTTAATCTTGGAGGCTACTAGGCTTTTCATACTAACTAAGAAATACTGTTCAAGGTTCAGGCCTAAATGGATGTCGAATGAATTAATGAAGTTTGTGGCAGAGAAGTAAAATGCATGAATGCATATAAATTATCAGGCGACACAGAAGCCTATGACAGATATTAGCTAGTCTGTAATCAAGTCGGCGCCTCTGTAGCCAGGTGGGCAGGAACGGTAGTGCGTAGCACACTCCTCTTGATTAGACCGGAGTTCGAGCCTGTGCCTACCAAATACGGAGGATGCGGGAAGGTCAGGGAATGACCACCGCATATCCCCTGAGCAATATGGCCTTAATTGCTAATGCTCCTAAAAACCAATCAAGTCACAAAGGAGGTTAGGCGGGCGAAGGCAAATTATGAAAAATCTTTGGCAAAGGACGCAAAGAAAAACATCAAAAAGTTCTTTACTTATGTAAACTCTAGAAGGAAGGGGATGAATCAGATTGATCCACTTAACATAGATGGTTCGACTAGTGATGATGATACTGCTCAAGTAGATGTTAAACTGAATGAGTATTTTGCATCTACATTCACATATGACGCGTTATTCAGGGAGGGGAATGCCAAAAGTTTATCAAACTCTAACAAGGAGCTAAGTGATTTTGTAATACCTGAGAGAAAAGTGGAGGAGAAATTGTTGAAGTTAAACATAAAAAAGACACCTGGAGCAGATGGAATCTATCCAGTTATAATGAAGGAGGCAGCAATGGAAGTAAGGAAACCCTTAACCATTATTATGAGAGCATCCTTAGAATCAGGGGAGGTCCCCATGGACTGGAGATGTGCAAATGTATCCCCAATTCACAAAGGAGGTCCAAAGGGTAACACAAATAATTATAGACCTTAGTTTAACTTCTGTTCCGGGGAAAATAATGGAGTCGCTGGTTAAAGAGGCAATACAAGATCACCTAGACAAGACAGCAGTAATAGCTCAGACACATCATGGGTTTGTTAAGGGGAAGTCTTGTCTGACCAATTTGATTGGATACTACAATGTGGTCAGAAAGGAACTGGATGCAAAAAATAATTTTGATATCATATACTTGGATTTCAGGAAAGCTGTTGATACTATTGCAAGTGGAAGACTTCTGTACAAATTGGAGAGGTATGGCATTAAGGGCAAGTTACTGTAATGGATAAAGGGATGGTTGAGTGGGAGATGGCAGAGAGTGGTAATAAATGGACACTGCTCTACATGGACAAATGTTATTAGTGGAGTCCCCCAGGGTTCAGTGCTGGGCCCATTGTTGTTTTGTGTATTTGTCAGTGATATCGATGAAGGTATATCAGGCTTAATGTCCAAGTTTTCAGATGGTACAAAGGTTGGTAGGGATGTTAATGACAGTAAAGACAGTATGCTACTGCACTGCAACAGGATCTAGAAAAGTTATGCTGTTGGCCTGAGAAGTGGCAACTGAAGTTTAACATTGACAAATGCAAAGTACTCCATATGGGTTGCAGTAACCCAAGAGAAATGTATCAACTGTGTGGTACTACACTCAGGGAGGTGGCAAATGAAAAAGACCTGGGGGTAATTATGCAGTCAGATATCAAGTTCTCTGAGCAGTATAGATGGTCTTCCAGAGTAGGTCATGGAATTTTGTCAATGATATATAGGAATTTTGCTAGCAGAGACAAGGAGGTGATTATCCCTTTGTATAAGGCAATGGTCAGGCCACACCTTGAGTATGGTATACAGGTCTGGAGGCCTCATTTTAGGAAGGATGTTGAGTTGCTGAATGAGTACAGAGAAGGGCAACAAGATTGGTTAGAGGATCAAAGGAGTGCACTTACAAAGAAAGGCTTAAGTTCTGCAAGTTGCAGCATCTGGAGACTAGGCACCTACGAGGTGATCTGACTGAGGTGTATATGGCCTTGAATGGTTTGAGTAGGCTCAATGCTAATGGGATACTTCCGCTTGCTCAGATTATGAATCTCGGTGGGTGGGGACATAGATTCAAATTGACAGTTGTAGAATAAATGTGCAGAAGTTTGCCTTTAGCCAGTAGGTAGTTAATTTCTGTAACAGACTTCCATCTGTTGTTGGAAGTTGATAGCTTAAATAAATTTAAGGCTGAACCAGACAAACATTTGGGATGGGTGAAATGGGAAAGTTTTTTTTTTTTTTTGGCTGATGCTGTATAAGCTTGCTTTCTTGTATCATATGCCTCAATTAATGCTAATGCTAATGCCAATTTCAAAATTACATAGTTTAGTTATAATGTCATTTGAAAGTTTCATAGCTTGGTTACAATGTCATTTCATAATTGCATAGCTCAGTTACAGTAACATCTCAAAATTGTATACCTCAGTTATTTTGTCAAACTTTATATTGTATTGAATGTATAAGTTGGCCCCCTTTTTACAGTCATCTTTCACATAGTGGAGTATTTCAGTAAAAGCTGCATTGGGAATCACTTTTTCTTTTAATTCATTTATTTCTGCTCTTTTAAAATTGTATATTGGTCATTTTATTACACTGTTGAGGAACATGAGCAGTTTCCTTATGTAGAAGATCGATATTTTATGTCTATAGAAAAGGCTTTGAATATCTAACTTTGCCATTCCTTGTTACCTGTTTAGTATCATACTGTAGATTTATTTCTCTAGACAGTGTTTCATTATGGAAGCACATTTGCTATAGGAAATTGACAATTTCAATAAAATTTTTGAAAGTAAATTCTTACACATGTAGTTATCCTCTGCATGAGAACATTGTGTTCATTTCGAATTTCAATCAGTTTGCATCATTGTGTTACAAAGATTAAAATATATTTTTACAGGTACAGTAGAGCAGTGCTTCTCAAACTATCTATGGTGAAGGATCATTCTTTTTATTTCCAATCCATCACAGACTGGTACTTTTATAAAATATGATCATCATGAACCAGTGTCATGGATGTTACTGGTTCATGATGTTACTGGATCATCATGAACCAGTAACATCCATGACAAATTTCCAATTTGTCGTGGACTGGTAACAAACAGTTTGGTGACCAGCATCAGTCCATGGACTACACTTTGTGTAGTACTGCAGTAGAGTACTTTTACAGTGGGCGGCAAGTGAAAGATACTAAGAATAAATAGAAGACTTAGAGAAATAGGAGACAGGCAAAAAGAAATGTTGTGTCTCATGAATTTAAATTAATGTTTTGAACAATGCATATAGTTTGGAATTCAAAACAAAAAATATCAAGTTGTGAAAAGAATTGTAGCAAAATGAAACACAAGAGTAAACCCAAGCATTCTGATGTTGATGAGGCACCATTAGACTGGTTTAAATAGCAAAGAGAAAATATCTTGGTAAGTGGGCTACTTTTATTTTTCATTCAGTTCTCTGTGTGTTTCACTGGTTGAATAGATCGATTTCAGTTGCATCAGGACATGCTTTGGAAAGTTACAGGGAAAGCAAAAGATGAGAACAATAACCATTCTGGAGTAGTTAAATTCAGTGGCTAAAAGTGCATAAAGGTTACGTGGATAAGACACGTTTAACTTGGATTAGACAGGACCCCATTTTGAATGAACTTCTGACAGAATATTAAAATTAAAGAGTGAACATTGCATAGCAGTGAACTGTCAATATATTGCATAGTAGTAATTTACACAATTTTACTGGCACAGAAAAATAAGGAAATGGTTGTCAGAGGAAAATTAAAAATCTGCAGTATTTCGAAAATGTTAAAAAGTTATCTATTCAACATAGGCAATTAAAAAATATTTGGATGACATCAAAAAACTTCCCATTTCACCTATTTTTTTTTTTTGATTCCTTTTGCTTCAAAGATGGAACTTGTGCATATATCTATTCTGATATTCCCTATCAGACACTTTTTTTCTTTAATGTATTGTGGGTTGGATACTACTGTGCAGAAGCAAAATCATTCAATTTTATACATGAAGAAAGTACTATTTATTTTTCATTCAAAGTATTCTTTGCGATTTAACCCTACAAATTGCTCCTTAAACCATACATTATTGACTATTATTTTTATGCATGTGATTGAAGTTGCTTTAAGAATAACAATATTTAATAGTACTGTAATCAGTTATATACAAAATGTGTTAACTTCGCATAATTTTTTATAAGATGGGTGGGGGGGGAGAGAGAGAGAGAGAAAGAGAGAGAGAATACAACTAATGAAATTGCTTCTTTAAAATAAATTTAAAAAGGTGTCAAATTCAAATAGGTTTCACAAACTGAAATATGTTTTTGAATGCAATTGAACTTAGTTAGGAATGTGATAGTATGTGTGTGTCCACCATTAGAGTTTAAATAAAGTATAATAATATTAATCAATTGCTTGACATAGATTTAATTATTTCAGCCAAATTCTTTAGAGTTGCGAGAAAACTCTGGAGCTGCAGCATATATAACACTAAACAACAGCCAAATGTCAGAATGATGAGCCCCTTGATTTTAAAAATTAAAATATCTGTTGGAGTGAATGAATGTCAGTTTTAATATTCCTTGGGTATTTTGTTCACTTCATTCTGCATCATTGATTGTATTAGAATTGAAAAGGTATTACTATAAAAAAATATGGTAGTAGTAGACATAGCTTCATTTTTACTACACTTTATGTACCTTGCATAAAGTACACCTTCTTGCATGTCATTGTGACTGTTATATATGTACATACAGTAAACCCTTGCTAATCCAGTTACACTTAATCCGGATGTTGGGTAATCCAGATTGAAATATGAAAAATTCTGTTCACAGTTGAGTACTTTGAAAGACACACAAGATTTAGGAAGGCAGCTGAGTCATTCTAACTGCCAGAGAGAGATGGAACATACATTGCATTGTCTTGTGTGTTGTTCAGTATCGTTGTTGACTCTGAGTCGGACAGATGTTATTGCTTATATTGCTTCATTTGCATACTTCTTTATACGTATATGTGTACATAAGTTAATATATTTTATACAAATATGGACTCTAAAGAAATGAAAAGTGGAATTAAAAGAAAACACGTTACTTTAACATCATTATCAAGCTCAAAGTGATAGAACAACTTGAAAATGGTATTCCTGGAAAAAAAATTGCTGAAGAATTTGGTATTGGCCAACAGACTGTGTCAGATATTAAAAAAGAAAAAAGAATCTATAAATGCATTTGCTTTAAAATTCAATGTGGGGAGTGATAAAAGCAGTGTATCAAATAAACAGGCATTAAAAAAAGCCAAAAGAAGTGTTGTTGGAAGAAGCTGTATTTAAGTGGTAATCACAGCAATGATAAAGTGGCATTGGCATCACACACCAATGGTGCCTCCGTAGCGAGGTGGGAAGGAGCAGCAGTGCATAGCACATGCTTCTTGATTAGACCGGGGTTCGAGCCCATCACCACCAAATACGGAGGATGCAGAAAGGTCAAGGAATGACCATCGTATGGCCTTAGTTGCTAATGCTCCTAAAAAAAAAAAAAAAAAACAAATAACAAATAACAATCACACACCAACGCCACCTGATAAGTGTATAAAAAGACAATACTGTACATTTATCCATCTATCGATGGATAAATGTATTGTCTTTTTATAGTTTTTAAACAAAGGCTCTACAGTGATATATTTTTTTATTTATTTTCATCAGCACTACCTATATCATTAAATTTTCCATTTATTTGTGTTCTAAATTTTTTCCTCTTTTAGGGCCGTCTTTTTCTTCACTGAGCGGGATTATTGCTTATGTCTGGTGACCTCTTCCCCCCTCAATTAATCCAGATTAGCTAGGGTTTACTGTATATGTATGTATATATACATATAAATGTAAAGCTGGAAGTGTAAGTTAGACAAAATGTCAAAAGTCAAGAGGAAAAAGATAGCAGAAATATGAGAAAATACATGCTAAATTTAAGACTAAAAAGTATGTAGAAGTATGGCAGGATGGTAACAAACAAGACTATCTAAAGATATAAAACAGCAGTGGCTGTAATTTAAAGAATAGCGTTGTGCAAAACAGCAGATAGCTAATTTTAAATTGATATAAAATATAATACCAGTGAGTTAAAACCAGGAGAAAAAGTGGAAAAATAAAAATAAGTTGGATATGACAAATGCACCAGAGAACACAAAGCAGCAGCAAAGGATGCAGATGATATATATATATATGTATATTGTAAGAAATATAACAGTTAAATGTAAAGTTACACAGAATGCCAAAAGCCAAGAAGAAAAGTTCAGTTTGTATGATAAAGACGATTAAAAAGGAGTGACGAAAAAAATGATTAAATAAGAACGAAAAATAAAAGTAATGGCCACTGGTATCAGATAAGAGCAGGAAAATTTGGCTATAATTCAAAAAGGGGGAGTAGAGTAAATATGCAATTAAATCTGATGACAATAAAAGTAAAACATGATATGATCAGGTATTTCATCAGGGGACTACACCTGACCATGCATCAAAAGACTGTGTTTTTATATGTATGTATGTATGTATATATATATATGTATAAGAAATAGAAATAATTGATAAAGGACACAGTAAGATGGGAAAGTTATTAACAACAACTTGCCAGGCCTAATGGAAGAAGATATGAGAAGAAAAGAATGTTAAGAACCTAATAAATTAAGTGGAAATAATGGCTGAATTAATAAGCCAAATCATATTTACAAAAGCTAGAAAGGAAGTGGTAATTAATGCATATTAAAAATAGTAATAAATGAAAATAAAAATGAGAATAATAATGAAAATAAATTGGTACATAGATCAGGTATTTCATCAGGAATTAAGTGGAATTATTTCCACTTAATTCCACTTAATTTATTAGGTTCTTAACATTCTTTTCTTCTCATATCTTCTTCCATTAGGCCTGGTACGTTGTTGTTAATAACTTTCCCATCTTACTGTGTCTGTGTCCTTTATCAATTATTTCTATTTCTTATTTTATAGTTGTATCCTGTTCTGTAGCCTTGCACGTCCAGGTACATCTATTTTTTTTTACCAGTTTTATATACTATGTATATATATATATATATATATATATATATATATATAGGGTGATTCACTACCAGTGCGACAAACTTGCAGGAGGTGTAGGGGGCACAAAGACGAATCGGAATCCATAGCATTGCAGGGTCCGAAATGCCTTCATCATGCGGTAGAGGACGTTGAACGGGAGGTCGCGTGAACAGCGATCCCGCTGGAAGTCAGCATTTGCGAACTGGATCCCGAGGCAGTAGGATGAACGAGTATTCAAACGTTGAACTGGCTGACATGCACCTCGCGTATGGAGCTGCGGACTGTAATGGGCGCGTCGCTCTACGCTTGTACCAGGAACGTTTCCCGCACAGGCATGCTCCTCATCATACGATATTCGCACGTGTGCACAGAAGGTTACGTGAGACTGGTTGTTTCACGAGAGGTACCATGAATTGAGAGCGAACGACAAGGACACCAGACAATGAGAAGAATGTCCTACGTCTTGCAGAAGGCAATCCGAGTACGAGCTCGAGTGATAGGCCAACGATTGGGTATTTCCTAATCCACTGTATGGAGGATACTGTCAACAAACCAAATGAGTTCATACCATCTGCAATGCATCCGATCATTGGAGCCTGCGGATTATCCACTCCGGAGGACTTTTGATACTTGGTTTCTTCAACAGAAACGGTTCGCAAATGCTGACTTCCAGCGGGATCACTGTTCACGCGACCTCCCGTTCAACGTCCTCTACCGCATGACGAAGGCCTTTCGGATCCTGCAATACTATGTGATTCTGATTCATCTTTGTGCTCCCTACACAGCCTGCAAGTTTGTCGCACTGGTAGTGAATCACCCTGTATATATGTGTGTATACACACAGTGTTGAGCTGTGAATATTTTAACAATAGGCTCGCAGTTTTTCCGACTTTCTACCGAGTAAATCTGGTCAGTCACTGAAGTGACATCATCCGCAGCTTCTGCTAAAGGTGCTTCCCACGCTCACACTACTAGCAGCGTGATAAAAGCGCGTGATGCATTTTTCGTGACTGGTATGATATCTCGAGTCAGGGGGTGGACAGATGTGGTTTATTACCCCCTTAACCATGCGTATAAGTGAATGTGTAAAATGTTCAAAAAAAAGTCGTGAATTAGGGTTAAATTTGAAAGTGCCTGCAATTGTGTCCAGACACGATGGAAGGAGTACATGATGAGAGCCTTGTCAATCAATTCGGCCCTGGAAAGATTCTGCAAGGCTCAAGGGGTAGAATTTTTTTCAGCCTGGTCTGTGCTTGTTAACAGGAGAGACTGCTTTTACAGGGATGGGATACACTTAAATAGAAAGGGTGCAAGAATATTTACTGATACTATCGAGGCAGTGTTAGGTGGGTCGGAAAACTGCTAGCTTGGGGGGGGTTTCAGGGACTGATGGTAGTCATCGTGAAACAGGTGGGGGTTGTGTCAGGGTAAATGGGAATAGGTACATGTATACTTGCTGGTATACCAATGCTAGAAGTATAGTAAATATAATTGAAGAATTTGAAGTGTTGGTCAAGACATCAAAGGCAGATATTGTTGGGATAGCAGAGACGTGGTGTCACACAGATATAAGGAATGCAGAACTGGAATTTGAGGAGTACAATGTGTACAGCAAGGATAGACAGGATATGAAGGGAGAAAGTGTTATGCTGTTAATTAAGAAAAACATAAAATCAAAAGAAGTGCATCCAGTTGATATAGATGAACAGTGCACTGTTGAGTCAGTTTGTTGTGACATAAGCACTGCGAAAGCAAAAATAAGAGTAGGAGTGTATTATAGGCCTAATGACTTGAATGAGTACAATGAACAATTGTACAGAGAAATAGAGTGGGCTAGTTGTTGTTGTTGTTATGGGATTTCTGGTGCAAGGGCTACATAGGCCATATTGTGCCAGTGGGCTAGTAAATCAGAATGTCTTATAATGGGGATTTTAACTTCCCAGATATTGACTGGAACTTGTTTTGGTTTTTTTTTTTTTTTTTTAGGAGCATTAGCAACTAAGGCTATATTGCTCCGGGATATGCAGTGGTCATTCTCTGAACTTTCCGCATCCTCCGTATTTGGCTGTGACGGGCTCGAACCCCGGTCTAATCAAGAAGCATGTGCTGCGTACTGCTGCTGCTCCTTCCCACCTGGCTGTGGAGGCACGTGGAACTTGTGGGTTGGTCACTCATACACTAGTAAGCCTTTTTGGATTTATTGGATGATTGTTTTCTGCAGCAGCATGTTCGAGGGGCAACCAGAGAGGATAATACTCTTGATCTGGTTATCAGCAATGATCATTCGTGTATTAAGAATTTGCAGATAAAGGAACCACTAGGTGGCAGTGATCACAGTATACTGATGTGGGATTTACTTAAAGATATAATTACCATCAGGGGTAAAGGAAAGGGTTTTTGCTTCCGTAAAGGTGAGTATAGTGGTCTCAGACAGTTTTTAAATTCTGTACAGTGGGATCAACTGACGATTTTACCAACAATAAATTCTAAGTGGGAAGCATTCAAGGAATTAATTGTGGATGCTACTAAAAGTTTCATACCTATTAAGAAATATTGTTCAAGTTTAGGCCTAAATCATTATCAAATGAACTAATGAAACTCGTGACAGAGAAGAAAAATGCATGAGATGCATATAAATTATCAAGCAACTCAGAAGCCTATGGCAGATATAAGCTAGTCTGTAATCAGGTCACAAAGGAGTTTAGGCAGGTGAAGGCGGATTACAAGAAATCTTTGACAAAAGATACTAAGAAAAATTGCAAGGATTTCTTTACTTATATAAACTCTAAAAGGAAGGGGATGAATCTGATTGGTCCACTTCATATTGATGGTTCGACTGTTGATGATCTTGCTCAGATAGCAAACAAACTAAATGAGTATTTTGCATCTACATTCATACATGAGGAATTATTAAGGTTTGAAAATGGCAGAAGGTTATCAAATTGTAGCAAGGTGCTTAATGATTTTGTAATAACTGAGAGCAAAGTGGAGGAGAAATTGGGATCTATCCAGTTATATTAAAGGAGGCAGCAAAGGAAGTAAGCAAACCTTTAGCCATAATTATGAGAGCATCCTTGGAGTCACAGGAGGTCCCCCACGGACTGGAGATGTGCAAATGTATCCCCAATTCACAAAGGGGGATTGAAGGGTGACACAAGTAATTACAGACAAGTTAGTTTAACTTCTGTTCCGGATAAAATAATGGAGTCACTGGTTAAAGATATGATTAAAGAGGCCTGTGCGCTCTGGATTCATTATAAATATCAAATTACTGTTGCTCAGAGCGAAACGGATACAAAAATAGTTTGTGACAAGTTTAATAATAGGAAAATATACAAAACCTGTCATTAAACTATTAAACTTGTCACAATCTATTTTTGTATCCTTTTCACAGCATGGGTTTGTTAACGGAAAGTTTTGTCTGACAAATTTGATAGGATATTATGATGTGGTTCTTCTTCTTCTTCTTCTTCTTCTTCTTCTTTGGTCCTTAGCTGGCAGCTGGGGGAGGCGGTTGGCCACGCAACCAGTATGCTGCTGTAGGTGCCGCAGGGTTTTGGACTTGCTCTGTGATGTTCTTCCATACCTTACGATCCATGGCTTCAGTCCTGGCCTGGTTAAGGTCGAGACGTCGGCTCTTCAAGTCATCTTCCACTTGCTTGGCCCACGTTTTCCTAGGCGCGGTCCGTTGGATGCTCCATTCGGTGGGTCGTTGTCTCCAAAGGAGTGTGGATGGTATTCTGTTCGTGCCCATTCTACATACGTGGCCAAACCATCTGAGCCTTCGCTTCTGGATTTGGTCGGCAATGGTTGGTTGCTGTTGGCATCTGGCGCGGATGGTATCATTAGTGATGCGGTCGCGAAGAGAGATGCCCAAGATCTGCCGCAGGCATCGCATTTGGAATACCTCAAGTTTGTTCAAATCTAACTTGAGACAAATCCATGTTTCCGATCCGTAAAGAAGAATGGGCAGGATCAAAGTCCGGAAGAGTCGGATTTTAGTCGGAAATGTTGGTCCTCTTCCACAGACACCATTTGAGCGAGGCGAACGCAGTGGCCGCCTGTCCAATTCTGCTGTGGATTTCCATGGTGGATGCAACTTTCTTCTCCTGGACCAGCGACCCAAGGTATTTAAAGTCCTGCACTTGCTCGATCTGGACACCTTCGAGATAGATGGTGGCTTGCGACCCATCTGTTGTCAGGGCCTTTGTCTTACCAGCATTGATCTTCAAACCGTATGGCCGGGCAATGCGGGCAATGTCGTAGAGGATGTCCGTGGCTTCAGCGTCGTTACCGGCAAGGATAGCACTATCATCAGCAAACATCAGGTCAGTCACATAGTGATCCTTGTCATATTGTATGCCCTGTCTGTTTCTGAATGCTTGCCTCATAATGGCGTCGACCACGATGTTGAAAAGCAACGGGGAGGCTACATCCCCTTGGCGGACTCCAGTTTGGATGGTAAATTCTTCATATAAATCATTCTGGATGCGCACCTGGCTGGTTAAACCGTTGTATGCAGTTTGGAGGAGTGTGATGACTTTTCGAGGTACATGTTCAACCTCTAGTAGTTTCCATAAGGCAGGCCGGTGGACACAGTCGAAAGCAGACTTAAAGTCAATGAAAACAATGACGGTTCGCTGTCCACACCGGATCCTCTCCTCCATCAGCTGACGAATGGCAAAGATTTGATCACAGCATCCTCGCCCGGGTCTAAATCCTGCCTGTTCTTCTCGACTGGTTTGCTCGCGATGTTTTTGCAGTCTTGACTGGATGATCTTCATAAAGACCTTTCCGATGATGGAAAGGAGGCTGATGCCACGGTAGTTCTTGCAGTCCCGGTTATCACCTTTCTTGTGGATCGGTACGATAATAGCTTATCGTACCGATAAGCCCATCTGCCCAAATTATCTAGATCCTGTTGCAGTAGCACACTGCCATTACTGTCATTAACAACCCTGCCAACCTTTGTATCATCTGCAAACTTCGACACTAAGCCTGATATACCTTCATCAATATCATTGATAAATATACAAAAGAACAGTGGACCCAACACCGAACCCTGTGGGATTCCACTAATAACTTTAGTCCAAGAAGAGCAGCACCCATTGATTACCACCCTCTGTCTTCTCTCACTTAACCATCCTTTTATCCATTGTAGCAACTTACCCTTAATACCATTCTGCTCCAATTTGTAGAATAGTCTTCCATGCGCAACAATGTCAAAACTTTCCTGAAATCCAAATATATGATATCAAAATAATTTTTTGCATCCAGTTCCTTTTTAACCACATCATAATATCCTATCAAATTTGTCAGACAAGACTTTCCCTTAACAAACCCATGCTGTGTCTGAATTATTGCTGCAGTCTTGTCTAGATGATCCTGCAATGCATCTTTAACCAGCGACTCCATTATTTTACCCGGAACAGAAGTTAATCTAACTGGTCTGTAATTAAGTGGCAACTGAAGTTTAACTTTGACAAATGCAAAGTACTGCATATGGGTAGAAGTAACCCCAGAGAAACGTACCAACTGTGTGGTAATACACTTAAGGTGGTAGAAAATGAAAAAGACCTGGGAGCAGTCAGATATGAAGTTTTCTGAGTAATGCAGACAGGCTGCCAGGGCAGGTCATGGGGTTTTGTTAATGATATATAGGAATTTTGCTAGCTGGGAGAAGGAGGTGATTGTCCCTCTGTATAAGGCAATGGTCGGGCCACGCCTTGAGTACTGCGTACAGGTCTGGAGGCCTCATTTTAGGAAAGATGTAGATTTACTCGAGCGGGTACAGAGAAGGGCAACAAGATTGGTGAGGAGCATGCCACTACTGCTGCTGCTGCTACTACTACTACTACTACGTTCCTAGGTCTATCTAAAAAAGAAAAACAACTTAAAAACTGATCATCATGCCTTGCCTTATGATGTTAACTGGATATGACAGTGTCTGGAATTCTAACTTTTTAGAATTTTTTAATAGTATGACTTGACAATTATGCTTCCGGAAGTTACTACCACAGCAAGTATGATTACAACAATACAAATATTTGTCAACCGTCTCACATTTTTGTTACATTCCATTGTTAAGTTTCCCCTAACAGCTGCGTATGTCATTTCAACTACAGGGTTGTTACATCAATTGGTGCTATTTTACAGAGATATTTAGATACGTTGCACTCGCAAATATACATCTCTTACTTTAGATATCATAAATCCATTGCATCTTGTCTTCCAGAAATTATGAAAATCTGTGAAAGATCAATAATATATTTACAATAAAAAAGCTCTTTTATTTCTATATATACAAATCAAAATACCTAAAAGAAACGCGAAGGATGTTTCGCATAAACCCTCTACCGCGCTTGCTCGGCACAGCGCAACTTTTTTATTCGTCTTTTTTTTTTTAACAACTAGGGAAATATAATGAATACATTTTTTTTATGATAAAATTTTAATACTGCAAATAAAAAATAACACGAAATATTTCCCATATCACAAATAACATAAAAACTATCACAAAACATTCCACAATATAAAAACAAATATTACCTAAAAAACAAACTTTCTAGAAAAAGTACACAAAAAATCACAGATTACATGAAAAAAAATTATTTCACAATATATTCAAGAAAAATTTATTCCAAAAATTGCCATATACAATTTACTTCTTTATTAAGATTTGTTGTTGATCTTCTGCTTTGCTCAATAGTGATGATTACAGAGGAATGATTTGACTTAATGATCTGGATCAAATTGAAGCAATAGTTTTCCATTTAGACGTATGGTCATCATAAAACTGCAACGTGTTTAATTGTCAATGTTAGTCATTCATTCATTCACACAATATCATTCATTACGCTGAAAGCTCGTTCAGCTTCAGCACTACCAATTGGAATGGTTTCAAAGATATTTCTGGCTTTCTTAATTGAAAGGGAATTTCACTCGATTTAAAGATAAACTGCCTTCAACAAAATCTCTAAGATCATTAATTTTTATTTCATATTTTATCAAAAAACGTCAATTTCTTATTCGGTTTTCACTGTCTTGCCACCCAGACGAAAGTTCTTTGATATTCCACGATTTCGGGTAGCGTATGTTTAAAATTTCTTTCAGATGGTATCGTTATTTTATTTATTTAATGTAAAATCACCCTGTTGCATTAATAACTAATTCTGTTAGGCGCCTCCGTAGCCAGGTGGGAAGGAGCAGCAGTGCATAGCACACGCTTCTTGATTAGACCGGGGTTCGAGCCCGTCACCACCAAATACGGAGAATGCGGAAAGGTCAGGGAATGACCACCGCATATCCCGGAGCAATATGGCCTTAGTTGCTAATGCTCCTAAAAACCAAATAACAAACAAACATAATTCTGTTAGGATAAAACAATGCATTAATAACTTGTCACGAGGTAATTTTTTTACTTTCAATTTGATTCCTTTAAATTCTTTCCACTTCAACATGCTCTCAATTTTAACTTCATAATTTCCTTCAGAAATTTTCAATTAG
The DNA here is from genome assembly GCF_048544385.1 of Mastigoproctus giganteus. Classification (NCBI taxonomy): domain Eukaryota; kingdom Metazoa; phylum Arthropoda; class Arachnida; order Uropygi; family Thelyphonidae; genus Mastigoproctus; species Mastigoproctus giganteus. The sequence goes on from NC_143578.1 coordinate 88,236,849, forward strand.
CAGTAGCATTGATAGTTCGAATAATTAATTTATATGCCTTTACCATTGTAATTCTGTAAAGCTTCTGAAAGATAAGAGAGCTCCTGCAGGATGTCAATCATTAGTGCTAAATGGTTAAGAAATTCCAAATTTAAAAGTCGATTTAATAATCCGGAGTATTTAACTTCTGATTCAAAATGGTTGCACAAAGCGGGATAATTCCTCCAACCCGCAATTGCCGTCCGCAAGCTACAAGCTGCTCATCATGGCCCGAACACATGACCAACTTTATAGTTTCCACATCAAGTTCTTTAGCAATCATCCTTAATTCATGCTAGTTTTTTGGAGATTGGTGATGCAGTTTTTTTTTTTTTTTAATTATTGCCTGTATGCCATTATATTTTAGAACATTTTCTACACAGTGAAAGGCTCAACAAAGTTTCAAAATCTGTCAACATTTCGCCTTCGTAAAGTTTATATAATGTTTTAGTTGCCTCAATCCCCTCTCCCCCTCCACTTTGCTACTGTCACTAGTTCTTTGAATACAGTGCAAAATTTCACAATCACATGGATATTCAGCTTCTGTGACCAAGTAAACATAGACAGGAGAAATTTACTGGAAGGCATGGATCACTCACTTCTCCGAAGAACATATGCCCATTTGTCGGAGTTGTTTTTATTCGTTTTAAAGACACAAGGGCTACTGAGGCCAAATTGTGTCTATTCATTGTTTAATTGCATGACCCTCTCCTTATAGTTATTAAATTATATACTTTTGTATAGGCCAATACATTTTAAGTATATTAAAAGTTCTTCAATATTTGCATCGTTTCCTAGGATATGAGATAAATCATGTGATATGTTAAGCCTGGAAACTGATTGAAAAGTGTTTGACGAGATGTTTGAAAATAAGGGACAATCAAGCAAATCAAGCAAATGGCGAACGATAAACTGACTGTTACAGGACGAGCACTGAGATGGGCTTTCTTCCAATAACAAGTAGAGATGGGTATGATGCATATGTCCAATTTTGTCGGAGTAAAGGGGAATCACAACTCAGGTTGACCAGAGGCTATTATCTGTGTTGGGAATCTTCTTAATCCTCTGACTGGCTATGGAAAGCATATTGACTAGCGTGACTTCTTGGTATGTGACTGTTCAGATTTTATGGACATCACTAATATTGTGAAACAGTAATCCTTTTCAACCTTAATTCGTGCTTTCTAATTACTTAAATTTCCTAAAGGCCAGAAATGAGAACAATGCATACAAAGTTCTCTCCTAATCTGTTTGTTATATGGGAATTTTCTTCCTTCAATGGAAACTATTTTAAATGTAATTACCAAGGGGAATCAAAAAAATTTGCTATAAAGAAATTCGTTAAATAGAGGTTGGGCTGTAATTAAATCAAAAATGAAGTAATTTTGAAATACATAACTGATCGATTGTGCCATTAAATTGCTGGGAATGCCCCCCCCTACCCCACCGTAGTTTCGGCTCTGGATACTCAGTAATTGATTTCAGGATTTAATTTGTAAAATAAATGATAGTCTCAACAATGGGCTAGCAAATTTTCAAAAAAAAAATAACAATGGGCTCTCACGAGCCCACTATAGCTCATCACTGTATATATATATATATATATGTATATATATATATTTGAATAGTGTTTAAAATAGTTGGAAACGGAATTTTTCATAATAAAATAAAATAGTACAGCATACATCAGAGGCAGCAAAAAACATATTCCTCTACATGATGCTTGAAATATAATCATATAAATAAGAATAAGAGTTAAAATAAAATAAGGCCAGCAGTATGGTAAGACAAGAGTGAAAATAATCAAAATTAAACTAAATCAAACCGGGGGGGGGGGGGGGGAAGAGAAGGGTAACAAGAGTAAAAATATTGCAGTAGAAACTCTAAAATAATTTTGAAAATCTAAATGAAAGAATAATAATTCATTGAATTTTGGAAGCCAATTAAATAGAAATATAGCGGTACTCCCTCTGATGGGTACCAGGTCCAAATTTATGTGAAATATCACCAACAGAGGTGTTAACCACTACAATAAAATAAAACAAAATAAACCAAAAATAGGCTGATCATTATGCCCCATCTCGACAGAGATGGGACATAATTCTGCTCTAGATTGAAGTATAATTTTAGTCTAAATGTAATTTAAATGCAACACACGAAACTAAGAGATGTGAAAATAATAATGCTAACCCTAATTCTTATTTGACAGCAGAAAAACCTACACTATTTTAGATTATTATGTACTACACAATACAGTTGCATAGTACAGTTGCCCTCACAGGTAACACAATTGACATAATCAGCATTCTTTTTACATCAGGTGGTAAAGACCTGAGTTCGAATCCTGTCAATGAAGCAAAGAATTTTTATGGACCTTTTTTTGCAATATGGCTTAGTCAGTCTTATGCAAGGGTAGCATGGTTTTTCTTTGATGAAACTGACAAATAGACCACAGAACACACACACACACACAACTTACAGACAGTATATATGATGCAATGTGGGTTACAAAGCCACTGATGTGTCTGAACCCTACAACAATAGCAATACAATTACATTATAAAATCACATTTGTATTGCTATAAATTTATAGTTTATGTACATAATAAAAACATTAATGATATTATTGATTACACTCTTGCAAAACTGTATAGAAAACCTAGTTTTGCATTGCTGTAAATTTTCTCCCAAAACAAATGTTACAGTTTAGATGATTGTCCCTGTAGCCTCATATTTGTTATACACTGATGTAAAATGATTATGCATTTTATTGAGGAGAAAATAAATTAAAGAGAAAACTAATTAGACATATTGATTAGACTCCAGTCCCCATGACTGCCTTTTCATTGTGACCAATGTTTTAAATTAACATTATGTAATAAGATGGAAAAAATATACCAGCAGCAAACAAATACAGTTGTGGTACCGTTAGGTCTTGTATAACAGATACTATTTTCCACTACTATTTTGTTGGCCCACCGTTAGCTTTAATTACCATTTTGTACCTTTCTGGCATAGAGTAGCATTATATCAGATTCTTGATATAATCACTGCTTAGTTCATGGTATACCAGATGTGAATAATGATTTCTTGCAATGTTGTCTTGCTTGCTGGCTTTTAACAGTAATTTTCTGCTCCATAACACTCCAGCAGTTTTCAATAAGGTTCAAATCAGAAATATTTATTAGAAATGAAAAGGTTCAGATATTGCAGTCTTGCACAACTTTCTTCACCTAAAGATAAAAAAGAATTGATAAAACAGACAGTGTTTGAAACAAGTTAAAATTAGCATACTAGAAATTGTATTTCTAGTATGCTAATGAAGAGGATAATCATCCTGCAATTACCTATGGCAGATATAAGCTAGTCTGTAATCAAGTCACAAAGGTGGTTAGGCAGGCAAAGGCAGATTATGATAAATCTTTGGCAAAGGATGCTAAAAAAAACAGCAAGGATTTTTTTACTTATATAAACTCTAAAAGCAAGGGGATGAATCTCATTCGTCCACTTGATATTGATGGTTCGACTGTTGATGATCCTGCTCAGATAGCAAACAAACTGAATGAGTATTTTGCATCTACATTCACACATTAGGAATTATTAAGGATTGAAAATGCCAGAAGGTTATCAAATTGTAGCAGTGTGCTTAATGATTTTGTAATAACTGAGAGCAAAGTGGAGGAGAGATTGTTGAAGTTAAACTTAAGAAAAGCACCGGAGGTGAATGGAATCTGTCCAGTTATATTAAAGGAGGCAGCAAGGGAAGTATGCAAACCCTTAGCCATAATTATGAGAGCATCCTTGGACTCAGGGGAGGTCCCCCACGGACCGGAGATGTGCAAATGTATGCCCAATTCACAAAGGGGGATCGAAGGGTGACACGAGTAATTACAGACCAGTTAGTTTAACTTCTGTTCCAGGTAAAATAATGGAGTCACTGGTTAAAGATGCATTAGAGGATCATCTAGACAAGACTGCTGTAATAATTCAGACACAGCATGGGTTTGTTAAGGGAAAGTCTTGTCTGACAAATATGATTGGATATTATGATGTGGCTACAAAGGAATTGGATGCAAAAAATAATTTTGATATATACTTGGATTTTAGGAAAGCTTTTGACACTGTTGCACAGGGACGACTACTGCACAAATTGGAGCAGAATAGTGTTAAGGGTAAGTTGCTACGATGGATAAAAGGATGGTTGAGTGGGAGAAGACAGAGGGTGGTAATCAATGGGCGCTGCCCTTCGTGGACTAATGTTATTAGTGGACTTCCACAGGGTTCGGTGTTGGGTGCTCTGTTGTTTTGTATATTTATCAATGATATTGATGAAGGTATATCAGGCTTAGTGTCAAAGTTTGCAGATGATACAAAGGTTGGCAGGGTTGTTAATGATAGTGTTCTACTGCAACAGGATCTAGAAAATTTGGGAAGATGGGCTGAGAAGTGGCAACTGAAGTATAAAATGGTAAATGCAAAGTACTTCATATGTGTAGAAGTAACCCCAAAGGAACGTACCAACTGTGTGGTACTACACTTAAGGTGGCAGAAAATGAAAAAGACCTGGGATTAATTGTGCAGTCAGATATGAAGTTTTCTGAGCAATGCAGACAGGCTGCCAGGGCAGGTCATGGGGTATTGTCAATGATATACAGGAATTTTGCTTGCAGAGAAAAGGAGGTCATTGTCCCTCTGTATAAGTCAATGGTCAGGCCACACCTTCAGTACTGCGTACAAGTCTGGAGGCCTCATTTTAGGAAGGATGTATATTTGCTTGAGCATGTACAGAGAAGGGCAACAAGATTGGTGAGGGGAATGAAGGGATCCTCTTACCAAGAGAGGCTTACGTTCTATAAATTGCAGTGGCTGGAGACTGGGCACCTGCAAGGTAATCTGATTGAGGTGTATAAGGCCTTGAATGTGTTGAGCATGCTGAATTCTGATGGGATTCTTTCAATTGTTCAGATTACGAACCTAGTAGGCATAAATTCAAATTAAGAAAAGACAGATGCAGAATAGATGTGTGGAAATTTGCATTTAGCCAGAGGGTGGTTAATTGCTAGAACAAACTTCCATCTGTCATTGTGGAAGTTGATAGGTTAAATAAATTTAAGGAGGAACTGGACAAACATTTAAAGGGCATGCTTTTGTGAATTTTTTTTTTTTTTTTGATGATGCTGCATAAGCTCATACACTTGCTTTATTGCACCACATGCCACTATTACTACTACTACTACCTTGGGCAAATGCCATAACAAACCTAAAATATGCCATCGCTACTGCCATCTGTGGAATAAATAAGGAAACATAAAAGAGAAAATGCGAATTTAGATGCAACCTCCTTCAATCAGCATATCCAAAAGAACATGCCGTTGTTGTTGTTATTTTGTTTTTAGGAGCATTAGCAACTAAGGCCATATTGCTCCGCGGATATGCAGTGGTTATTCCCTGACCTTTCCGCATCCGCTGTATTTGGTGGTCACGGGTTCCAATCCCTGTCTAATCAAGAAGCGTGTGTTACGCACTGCTGCTCCTGCCCACCTGGCTACAGAGGCACCAAAAAAACATGCAAATATGCAACTCAAAATTAAAAAATTGTAATAAACAGTGATTGAACTTAAATAACTCAAACAATTATAACTGTTAAAAAATAAAGTGCAGCCATTATCAACCCACTGCAGGATGGAAGCCTCCTCAACAATTCATGCTGAGGGAAATGGACCATAATCTGCCATGCTGGTCCAGTGCGGGTTGGCAGATCGACCGTATTCAGCAGTCAGGGGCTTGAACCCCGGTCTACTCAAAGAGCATGTGCTACTGCACTCCCGCTCCTGACCACTCAGCTACGGATGTACCTCTGTACTGTTAATTTAAACCAAATGATAGAATAAATTAAAACATGATGAACAATCTGAGTGGATTCATAAATGTTTGGTTTAAACTACGATCTGAAAAAACTAAATAAAAGAAAAGGGAGACTTGGAGGAATTATTTTTTGTTTGGTATAGGGATGATGATGTTCATAGGAAAAAATAGCACCTTGTATTACCTTTAACCCTATCAACAGCAGTAATTATCTTTCTGCACTTTTTTCTGGTTTTAATGTTGTTAAAATTTAATATAAAACCTCTACTTTGTATTAAAGCTTTTATGTATTGTCATATGAATAGTCTGTTCCATTTCTTAATCTCATACATGATTTGTATACCTTTCCTGTGCTACTATTGTGATTCATTATTGCTTGTTTAGAAGCAAATGATTTTCTGTTTTATAACTGAAACATTATAAAATGCTAAACATTGAAGGTCTCAAAAAAAAAAAATCTTCCTCCAAAATTAATGTATCAAAAAGATTCTTATTCTTTTGCAGTCACAAGTAAAATAAAACTATAAAACAGGAAAACTTGTTTTTATCTTTTTAAATGTCAAAGCATTTCATGAAAATAATATATTCTTTTTTAGCCTGCTACAGTAAGCCGATGTGGTATGATTTATACAGAGCCATCCTCCTTAGGTTGGGAACCCATAGTGACATCATGGATAAAATTAATACCAGACACATGGAAGCAAGGGAATGAAGAGCTCATCCATGATTTATGTTTTTGGTTTATTCCAGCATGTGGAATATTTGTCCGAAAAAATTGTAAAGTAAGTTTATAATGGAAAAAGAAAGTTAAAAAAATTGGAATAATATTAATTTATAGGCAATCCTGTATAGTGCTTAAAGATCATGAAGCTAATGAAAACTTATAAAGTGTGGATTTCTAATTTGTTTAATTGCAATTAACCGGAATTTTCATTTCTAAGAATAAATAACTGTGCAAACTTGTCACCAGCCAATAAGGAGGTAATTCTACACAAATGAGATAAATGTATTTAAGGTTTCATACAAAGAACTATCTCTCTAAAACTAGACATGACTATTTAATACAAAACAACAAAGAATTTTTATCATAATTGAACCATAGCTAAAAGATATAGTTTTCAGATCAAACATTCCTAATTTCAAGTTTTTACAATGAATTTTGTGAGGTAAACAATAGGATTAAATTTGGCAAAATGGATTTTTATTTAAATATTCAATGATCAAGAAAATTTTTAACCTTTGTGGTCCTTTGTCACATCAAGTGTGCCTTTCTGTTTTGCCAATTATACAGCTTGTTTTCCTATTCTTTTGGCATAATTATTTAACTGCCTTTTATTTATACCTCATAAATAAATAATAACTCTAATAAATAATTTGAACTAATTAAATGTTTACATTCATTTGGTAACAGCTGATGGTTGTAATTTTTCTTAATTTTTTTTTTTTTTTGTTCGCTCTATATTTACTCTCTGCCAGAAACAAAGTATTTAGTCCTGGCACTGACATCTCATCAGTGTCATGATGAGATGTCAATGCCATTGACGAGATGTCAATGCCATACTTGTAAAAGCCTCTCTGATGGAGAAATTGAGAAACTATTATAACTTTCCAATTCAGAATTTGAGAAACTTGGAACTTGTCAATTCAGAATTTAATTTACTTTTGTCCGATAGTGATAATAATGTTATTTTAGCAGTGATGTAGCATCACTTGTAGTAGTGATGAAGAAATTGATAGTGACCTGTCAACTAATGCTAATGTGGAAAATTAGAGGTAAATGATGTTTCATTCAAACATTTTCCGTTTACTGTTTTGAACTGTGATTTTTGTTTGAGTAATTCAAGTATCCAAAAACTGAACTTGAATATTTTCATCTGATTTTACCAATTCTTAGTTTGAAAAAATTTTGAATGAAACAAGTAATTATGCCAAGGAAACTCTTTCAAGTAAGCTACTTTATGGTTGTTCCATATGGTTCAACTAGGTTTCCAAAAGGTTTTTTGGTGTGAAATAAAAAACTGATATAAAGGAATACTGGTCTGAAGAATGGACAGATAAAGGAGAGATTTCTGCAGATATTTTTGTTGTTGTACCTTTGCTGACCAACAAAAGAGTGCAGACAAAAATAATTCAAAGGTGGGAATCGAAAGTGAAGAATAGTGTTGGCTATCTTGATAAAAAAAATTGTTGAACATTTTGTTCCAGGCAGAAATATTGCATTAGATGAAAGTACTATTGGTTTTAAGGATAGAATTTCATTCATATGTAATACCCTCAAAAGCCAACAAAGTGGGTTCTTTAGGTATTTGTTTCAGCTGACTCAGAAACAGGTTACATCTCAGCTATTGTACAGTAGTTTGGCGAGATTACTGCTGACAGCTTGATAAGGTCAGACTTGATGTTCACATCAGGGATTATGCATCATCTCATCCAAAAACTTCCTAAAAAGTGTTATGGGTAGTGGATTTCATTTGTTCACTGACGATTTTACACTAAAATTAAAATAGCAGAACTACTACTTTTGTTTAAGGGTGGGCAAAAGAAAAGAAACAATTTAGTGTAGTGAGGCTTGCCCCAGAAAACCGGGATTGCATCCTGGTGAATGTTTCAAGAAATACCGCACATTAAAATCATGTAAATAATAAATATTTAAAATGGCTAAAATATTTCTATAATGTTTTTCCAATCAGTTTTATATAATAACACATGTAAGCTCAAAAATAAATAATTTTTGAAGGGCTCATATTCGGTATTCATTTTATTTGAGCTGGACTGGAATGGGAAAACAGTAGAAATAATGCTGGACAGCAAAGGTTGAAAAAAATGTTATATTAAGAATAAGAATTGGGTAATATTCTTTAAACTTTTACATATTAACTATTAAAACAGAATTTTTTATAAATAATTACAATTTAAACATAACAGTTTAACAATTGCAAAAATGAGTGACAACTCCCTTCCACAACAGGATGTGAACTGATAGAATTGAGGTGAGGCAAGGGATTACTGACCCACTCTGTGTCTATATGGTTTTTCATTACTCATAACAATTATTAGGCCTATAAAAGAGTCCTACTCTCTTTTTTGTTTTCCCAGTGCCTATGTCACACCAAACTGACTCAACATTGCACTAGCTGCCCATGTCCACTGAATGCACTTGATTTTATGTTCTTCTTAATTAAGAGCATAACCCCCCCCCCCCTTCTGTCTTGTCTGTTTTCTCTGTATACACACTGAATATGGGAAATACTGTGTGGGGATATCAGAGACATGAGAATGGCCCGGATATCCCCACATCAACATGCAAAGATACATGCAACTGTTTTAACTCTTAGTTACCCAACATAACCCACATATTTGCTTATTCCATGAGGTCCCCCATCAGGTCTTGAAATTCCAAACACCTTATTTTCCAGGCTGCTGCTTTTTCCAATAGAAGCAATACAAGAATCACTTTCACCTCTGTTATTACTGTTAGTCTGTGTATCACCCCTGCAGTTTCTGATCCACCTAACACTGCCTTGATAGCATCAGCAAATATTCTTGCACCCATTTTATTTAAGTGTATTCGATCCCTGTAGAATCAATCTCTCATGTTAATGAGCACAGACCACGCTGAGAAATATTCTACCCCAAGAGCCTTGTAGAGTGTCTCCAAGGCCGAACTGATTAACAAGGCTGTCATCATCTACTCCCTCCTAACGTATCTGAGCAGAAATATTGACACTCAGTTTCAATTATAACTTGTGATTCTTTCTCGATATTGCCCTGTGCTTGTTAATTAAATTCTCAGATCCCCTACTCTTAATATTATTAGTATCAACATGTATAACATCACTTTTTTTGCCCTTAAAATGATAGCTGCTCTACAGTGTCATCAGCTTTAGCCCCTGGCTGACCTAGACTTTTCCTATTCCACTTATCCTTTTTTTGGACAATATGTTTCTCATTCTCCTGACAATCAAATCACCAAGCATCTCTGTTGCAGCAGACGTTGTTGTATTGTCTAATGCTGGGGTATGGGCTGAAGTGTAGGGGTGGCCATCTGAGTGCTTGATGGGACTCACTGCTTTAATCCTTTGAGGCCCTCAACTCTCTTCTTCAAGCCCTCATATAATCTCTATAGAATGCCGAATTTCATCTTAATCTCTTTATGCTCTTTGCAATAACACATACAAAGGCATCCCCTATGGCTATATCATGTCCTGCCAAAGGTAGCTTTTTCAGAGGACACAATTAGCACATATAAAATAATCCTGTTTCATGGGAGAACTGCCCTCAGAACCTTCTCCCCAAACCAAAGAATTCCTCTTATATTGAGCCTTTTGCTTTGCTGCTCTAGTTCTGAAGCATGATTTTAGCCTAAAGTTAATATAAAAACAAATTTTGAAACTAAGAGATTTCGAAAAGATTAACACTACACTATTTTACAGCATTCTAAGTTACTTTATTACAACTACATAGTTTTATATTACGTTACATACTACACGATAAGGTTATGTTTTAAAAAAAGTTTTATTACTATAAATTTGTAGTTTATAGGTCTAACAAAAACACTTCTGATACTGATTATTACTATAACTTCTGATACTGATTATTACTATAACTTCTGATACTGATTATTACTATAACTTCTGATACTGATTATTACTATAACTTCTGATACTGATTATTACTATAACTTCTGATACTGATTATTACTATAACAATGATGGCAGAATTTGAACATTCTTGTATTAATCTAACACAGCGGTGGCAAAAGTTCAGGTTTTTTAAACTTCAAAGGCCAAGTAATGCAAAAATTCACCATCTTAATCAGAGAGATGATAATCATTACACTACTAAATATAAATTAAAAGTTACAAAAAAGTAATAATTTTTAAGCAATAAAGAAAGGTCCAGCTCTCAAAAAAAAAAATTAATTCACTCCAGCATAGTCTCAGCAGCAGATAATTAGTGATCTCTGTTCGGTTTATCAAAGGTTGGCATGATATTAAGTAAAAATATGCAAAATTCTTTGTTCAGATTAGAAAAAAGAAACATGAATATATTTTACTAATGACTTATAAAAGGATTTTGATTATTCAGAACTGATGTGCTCCTTATGTGATGTTGGTTCTTTTTCTGCCAAAACTAATCCCTTGTTCAGAATCTGAATTCCTCTTTTTTCATTGTTGCTCTTTTATCTTTCCTTTTCAGAGTTGGACTCATATTAGAGTCCAACCCTAATATTCTCTTTAAGGAAGAGATTATCTCTTCCTTAAAAACTAAGCAATAGTTCCTTATAGTTAACCAATACTTCAAACTTCTGTCTTCTCTCACTCAACCATCCTTTATCCATAGCAGTAACTTTCCCTGAATGTCTCACTGCTCCAATTTGTACAGCAGTCTTTTGTGTCCAACAGTATCACAATCTCCAGAAATTCAAGAATATATCAGATTTATTTTTTTGCATCCAGTGCCTTTGTTACTGCAACATAGTATCCAGTCAAGTTGGTTAGACAAGTTCGACCCTTAAAAATTCCATAATCTGATTGAAGTAACTACATGCCTGTCTAGTGTTACTTCTTTAATGGGGCATCTCTGTAGCCAGGTGGGCAGGAGCAGCAGTGCACAGCACACGCTTCTTGATTAGACCAGGATTTGATCCTGTGACCACCAAATATGGAGGATGCAGAAAGGTCAGAGAATGACCACCACATATCCCTGGAGCAATATGGCCTTAGTTGCTAATGCTCCTAAAAACCAAATAACAAACAAACGATATATTGATTGACAGGTAGGCGTGGCAAACGATGAAATGATTGGTGGTGATAGGTGCGACAGACAACAAGCTACTGTGTAGTCATTGGTTGGCATTATAATGTGTATTTATGAGTAAAGAATGGTGCATAATAGTTATGTGATGAATGGTAAACAGGTAATAGTAGTGATGAATCTTTTAAATATGGAAGAAATTTGTGAGGAAAATAAAACGTTGGTTGATATTTTGATGAAAACTAAATTAATAAAAGTTTCATTCCGTTCATTTTTATGTTCTTCATTGTTTTTTTCTCATTTTTAAAAACAGATTTTTGGAGTTCACGAGTGTTTTACTATATTTTTTATTTAGGTTTGGTTACGAAAAAAGGAAAAGGTTTCTTTATTTTTAGTTATATTTCAAAACCTTAACTTAAATGGTAGGCTAGGAAATAATAGAAAAGGTTTCCTTATATTTCGTGACCTAACCTTAAACATTAGGTTAGGAAATAATAGGAAAAGAAAGAAAGATTCTTTATATATATATATATATATATAAAGAATCTTTATATATATATATATATATAAAGATTCTTTATAAAGAATTCTTTATAAAGAAATCTTAATAAAGAATTCACTATATATATATATATATATATATATATATAGTGAATAGCTATTGAGGTGTTGATTGATGTTATGATATGTGTGTATCTGCATGATTGTCTTTAAAAATAAAAGTACAGTAATAAAAAATTAATATTTTGTTAATGTTAATAAACAGTTTATGTGCTAGTCCACCCATGATTCTAAAGAAAAAAGGTTAGGTTACCCCCTCCACTTCAGGAGGGGTTCAAGCTCCCATGAGATTCAAGTGGAAGTAACCTGACCTTTTTTCACCATTATGGAAAGCATTCATTAGGGCATGTACGATTAGGGCAAGTTACCATTGAGGCAAGTGACCATTAGTGCTTCTGAGTACTACTAAACTGATTTTATCATGTTTTGTGTTCATGCTCCAATCAGCACATCATTTGCCACGCCTATCTGTCAATCAATATATCGTTATCGACTTCTGCTCCAGACCGATAACAGCTATCGTCTGTTTACCGAGCAAGCAGCACTATCGGGAAACAAATTTTCCGCGTAAGTTATCCGACATTTCTCATCGTTCTCATGTTGTCTTTCTTTACCTTCGCGAAATTTTTTAGTGATATTTCCTTTAGTAGAATCAGTCCATCTTGACTGCAAAGTCTGCATTAAGTGTTGTGTGAGCCGCATTTTCTCTGCCTTGGTATTGTTGGCAGGATCAGTTGTAAATCCAAGGAATGTGGTGGATCTCTCCTTGGAAAGACTGTGCAGCAGCCCATGTCTGACCCCTTTCAAGTCCATCGGAAGTACACCAGTTAGCACCTGCAGAGCATGGGTGCTGACAGTGCAACAGGCCCTTGTAATGGTAAGAAGGATGGCACGTTGCATTGTTTCTAGTTTCTGCCTGTTTACAGCCATGATAGCTTTGTGGAACCAGACTCTGGATCCATAGCTGATAATGGGCACAAAGACAGCTCTGCAGTAAAGAAAGAGAGAGCACTCTTTTTCAGTCTCCAATCTCGTTGTGAAATTTTATTTATTTCACAGTTGCATTTCTAGTGCAGCATAGTTGTGAATTTTCTTTGTAAGGTGGGTTAGGTGCAGAGCAAAGGAGAGATTTTTATTCAGTATAATGCTAAGATATTTAAGTTCTGAGCACAATCAGATAGTCCTGTTCTGTATCTTTATTTGTGGTTGCCTTATGGGGGATGGAGCATCCCTTTCAATAGTTGGGATTTTTGTTTTTGCAGATAAGATCTGTAGGTAGTTACGATCAGCGCATTCCTGTAGAGTGACAAGAGTCCTGTTTGCAATGTTTTCTAATTGTTATCTGAAGTCTGCTACCAGAGTAAGGACCAGATCATCTGCATATGCCTGGGAAGCATCTTGTAGGTTCATGGTTAGAAAGCTGTCTAGTACTATATTCCATAGGACAGTTTCCAGAACTGAACCCTGGGGCATCCTCTGTGGACTTGTTGGGAAACCAACAAGCTGTATGGTGCTTTTACTGTTATACTTCTTTGTGAGAGATAGTATCCTTGATGCAATAGTAGAGGTTTTGTGGCAGGATGGCTGTACGGAGTCTGCCGAGGACGCTTGGCCACCAAAGTGAGTCAAATGCCCTGGCAAAATCGATTGAGGTCATCGGGAAATATTTTTTGGTGTAGTTTCTAGCAGCAGAGATGATGCTCTCCAGTGCATCCATAAATCCATATTGGTTTGGTGATTGTAGGCTTGCATTGTTATAGTGGGCAACTATTCTGTTATGCAATAGGTGCTCAGAAAGTTTACTAAAAGACTGAAAGAAGTGCTATGGGCCTGTATGAGTTTGGCTGGTCCTGTGGCTTGTTTGGGTTTTTCAGGATGAGGCATAATTGGCTTCTTTCCAGGCATATGGGAAGTGGCTGATGTATAGGCAGTGGTCAAACAGTTTTAGTGTGTGATCTGGGATGTATTCTACCATTTTTTTTTATTTCTTTATTATTTTGTGCTCTATTAAGTCCAGTCCACGTGTCTTGCGGTTTCTAACCTTGGCTGTTGGAAGAGTCAGTTCTTTCAGAGTGAAGGGAGGTTTGGTCTATTGAGTTGAGTATGCTTCATTTTCGTGGCAGAGCTGAACTTGGAACTGCTTGAAAATAGAGTCGAGGATATTATTTATTGTGCTTTGCCAGGTTGTTGTTATTGTGCTGTCTGCCAATTTAGTTGTTAGGATTACTTCACCTTGCGGAGTTTGTTTGTAGTCACTTTGTAGACCACCCAGGGATTCACGTTGCCCATTGTGAAAACGAGGTATTCCCAAGATTTCTTCTTTCTCTTCCGAATGAGATCAGTGAATTCATTTCACACTCGTCTATATTGTTGCCGGAGCACCTTGACCTCTGCCTCAGGCCAGGTCCTTCAGGCCACTTTGGAATATCTTCCTTTTGTGATTGACCCCACGGCTAAGCATCTGCAACTCCAGGCACCACCAAGGGACAGTGACATAGGGTTCTTCCTAACTGCTGCATTACATGTGTCCATAATCAGATTTGAGATTTTGCATTGATGCTGATCAGCTCCTATCTGACTTGGGTCTTCCAGTTGAAGTCTGCTTGCATGGGCTACCAGCGCTTCACAGAATAGCACCCAGTCTGCTTTATTAAAGCATATCTATGCACAAGCTTTCTTTGAATTTGGGTGCACAAAATAGAGTATTTCATCTCAAAGGTAATCACCTTGTGGTCAGAGGTTGTCCACACCTCTTGAACTTTCCAATCAAGTAGGTAGCCAGCTAGGGATCTAGTACAAGGGTAATATCAAGGTTTGAGTTTGCCAAAATTCCTCCATGTGTCGGCTGTTGTGAGTCTCACCACAATCATCCATGTCACTGTGCCATAACTGAGAGTGGTAGTTTAGGTCAGCACAAATTACAATCTTCTTGGTTGGGAGTTCCAGCTGAGCTGTTTGGAGGTATCTAGTCACTGGCATAATGTCATCTCCTGGTCTGCAGTAAAGTGAAATGGCATAGAGCTCCCCCAAGAGGGTGATCAGATGCGCACACATGGCCCAGGCCATGCAGAGATGGTCTATCCTCATAACAGTGGCATTTGAGTTTTGCACCATGACGACAGACCAGGGGGTGTCACCCTCCTTTTGTATTATCTTATATGCAAGGGGAGGGGTATCCCCTTACCTTTTTGTTATGGGTATAGGGTTCTTGCAACATTATCATGTCACAATTCTCCTCATGTGCCTCTATTCTTATCCACCACTGCACGAGCCCTCTGTGCATTTATTTGGAAAAATTTTAACTCTCTGTCTCTCTTTTATGGGGACATTGCCTAAAATTAACTTTTTAGGCAGTGTCCCCATAATCGGTTCTGATTTGGTGTATACTCTTAAATTTTAGATAGACAGGACACTTACTGTCCCTGATCGAGTGATTATTCTGAATCTGCTGGGCCTTACAGTTGATGCAGACAGGCACTGTAGACTTATTTGGGTTGTTGAAGTTGTGCCCTTCTTCGGAACAATTGCCACATGTAGAAACAGATAATAAAATCAAGTGCACAGTCTGGCCAAAACGGAAACACTTAAAACATTTGGTGACCGCCACATGCTGTCTGAAGCGGTGTCTTCCCCATTGTATGTATATCCTATTTTGGTTACTAATTACTGGCCATGCTGATGAGGCAAGCTCTACAATCCAGTTTATGGAATTTCCACTTGTAGTTTTCCTCTTATATTTTGGAAAGACTAGCATTTCTGCTTCATGGTCTGGGATATGATTGTGTAAATTCCTGTGGAAGAGCTCTTCCTCAAGTTTGTCTGGTGTGAATTCTTTGTCATCATCATAAATGATGATCAAGAGTCCTTCCTCACTTTCTTAGTGTCTCAGCTACCAGTTCTAGTGATTTGATTCTTGTATTATTCAGTATGTAGGCTGAGTCTCCCTTGGTTTCTGTTTCAGTTATTACACCGGTATTTCTAGTTTTCCGAATCGATTTGATTTTGTTTTAAGGTCTCCACTCAAGTTGGTTATAAGTGTGGTCTTAATTTCTTCACTCATCTTTGGAGCATCCTCTGTGGCAGGCTTCAGGACTGCAAGGTTTTGGAAGCAGCCTTTGTCTTCTGCAGCGGTTGTTTTGAGGCGGATGTAAAGTTTTGTGCCAGATTCCTCAGCATGTCGGTGTAGGTAGGTAGGGGGTACGCTGTAGCATTTGGTTTCCCCTACTATTAAGATATGCCTCTAATCTTGCTGCATTTTTCTCTGTCTCAAGGTGTACATTCAATAAGACTGTCTCCAGTTTAGTCCAAAGGCCTACTATCTCTCCACACAGTGCAGTCGTTATTTGGATGCTGGATTCTTTCATTATGTTTTCTAGTTGGATCCGAAGGGTCATGATCTGTTCAAGCATGCACAGTCCAGGAGGTTGGGTCAGTATTTTATTTATTTATTTCATAATTTGTCTCTACTTGAAGCCCTGGGTTTCCTAGGGCATCTTTTGATTCGCTTTGCATCCGTATTTCTCTTTCCAACTTGGTACCCTCTCATTGGTCAGTAACAGCTCCAGCATGGCTTCGTCTATCCAGCTGGCTGAAATAGTAGTAGTAGTAGTAGTAGTAGTAGTAGTAGTGGCACATGATGCAAGAAAGCAAGTGTAGGAGCTTATGCAGCATCAGCCAAAAAAAAAAAATAAAAAATCACACCATTCCCTCCAAATGCCTGTCCAGTTCCTCCTTAAATTTATTTAACCTATCAACTTCCACAACGACAGATGGAAGTTTGTTCCACAAATTAACCACCCGCTGGCTAAAGGCAAATTTCCGCACATCTATTCTACATCTGTCCTTTCTTAATTTGAACTTATGTCCCCGTAGGTTGGTAATCTGAACAAGTGGAAGGATCCCATCAGAATTCAGCATGCTCAACCCATTCAAGGCCTTATAGACCTCAATCAGATCACCGCGCAGGTGCCTAGTCTCCAGCCACTGCAATTTGCAGAACTTAAGCCTCTCTTGGTATGAGAATCCCTTCATTCTCCTCACCAATCGTGTTGCTCTTCTCTGTACACGCTCAAGCAAATCTACATCCTTCCTAAAATGAGGCCTCCAGACCTGTACGCAGTACTCAAGGCGTGGCCTGACCATTGCCTTATACAGAGGGACAAGCACCTCCTTTTCCCTGCTAGCAAAATTCCTATATATCATTGACAAAACCCCATGACCCGCCCTAGCAGCCTGTCTGCACTGCTCAGAAAACTTCATATCTGACTGCACAATTACTCCCAGGTCTTTTTCATTTTCTACCACCTTAAGTGTAGTACCACACAGTTGGTACGTTTCTCTGGGGTTACTTCTACCCATATGCAGTACTTTGCATTTGTCAAGGTTGAACTTCAGTTGCCACTTCTTAGCCCATCTGCCCAAATTATCTAGATCCTGTTGCAGTAGCACACTGCCATTACTGTCATTAACAACCCTGCCAACCTTTGTGTCATCTGCAAACTTCGACATTAAGCCTGATATACCTTCATCAATATCATTGATAAATACACAAAACAACAGTGGACCCAACACCGAACCCTGTGGGACTCCACTAATAACATTAGTCCACGAAGAGCAACACCCATTGATTACCACCCTCTGTCTTCTCCCACTTAACCATCCTTTTATCCATCCTTTTACCCTTAATACCATTCTGCTCCAATTTGTACAGTAGTCTTCCATGCCAACAGTGTCAAAAGCTTTCCTGAAATCCAAGTATATATCAAAATTATTTTTTGCATTCAGTTCCTTTGTGACCACATCATAATAACCAATCAAATTTGTCACACAAGACTTTCCCTTAACAAACCCATGCTGTGTTTGAATTATTGCTGCAGTCTTGTCTAGATGATCCTGCAATGCATCTTTAACCAGCGACTCCATTATTTTACCCGGAACAGAAGTTAAACTAACTGGTCTGTAATTACTCGAGTCACCCTTCGATCCACCTTTGTGAATTGGGGACACATTTGCACATCTCCAGTCCGTGGGAACCTCCCCTGAGTCCAAGGATGCTCTCATAATTATGGCTAAGGGTTTGCTTAGTTGCTTTGCCGCCTCCTTTAAAATAACTGGATATATCCCATCCACCCCAGGTGCCTTTCTTGTGTTTAACTTCAACAATTTCTCCTCCACTTTGCTCTCAGTTATTACAAAATCATTAAGCACACTGCTACAATTTGATAACCTTCTTCCATTTTCAAATTGTAATAATTCCTCACGTGTGAATGTAGATGCAAAATACTCATTCAGTTTGTTTGCTATCTGAGCAGGATCATCAACAGTCGAACCATCGATGTCAAGTGGACCAATCATATTCATCCCCTTCATTTTAGAGTTTATATAAGTAAAGAAATCCTTGCTGTTTTTCTTATCATCTTTTGCCAAAGATTTCTCGTAATCCGCCTTCGCCTGCCGAACCTCTGTGACCTGATTACAGACTAGCTTATATCTGCCACAGGCTTCTGCGTCACCTGATAATTTATATGCATCCCATGCATTTTTCTTCTCTGTCACGAGTCTCATTAGTTCATTTGATAACCATTTAGGCCTAAACCTTGAACGATATTTCTTAATCGGTATATAAAGTCTAGTAGCTTCCACGATTAATTCTTTGAATGCTTCCCACTTAGAATTTACTGTTTGTAACATCGTCAGTTGATCCCACTGTACAGAATTTAAAAACTGTCTGAGACCACTGTACTCCCCTTTACGGAAGCAAAAACCCTTTCCTTTACCCCTGACGGTAGTTACCTCTTTGAGTAAATCCCACTTCAGCACACTGTGATCACTGCCACCTAGTGGTTCCTTTATCTGCAAATTCTTAATACACGAATGATCACTGCTGATAACCAGATCAAGAGTGTTACTTTCTCTGGTTGCCTCTCGAACATGCTGCTGCAGAAAACAATCATCCAATAAATCCACAAAAGTCTGACTAGTGTGTGAGTGACCAACCCACAAGTTCCAGTCAATATCTGGGAAGTTAAAATCCCCCATTATAAGACATTCTGATTTACTGGCCCACTCTATTTCTCTGTACAACTGTTCATTGTACTCATTCAAGTCATTAGGCCTATAACACACTCCTACTCTTATTTTTCCTTTCGCAGTGCTTATCTCACACCAAACTGACTCAACAGAGCACTGTTCATCTATATTAACTGGGTGCACTTCCTTTGATTTTATGTTTTTCTTAATTAACAGCATAACACCCCCTCCCTTTCTGTCCTGTCTATCCTTTCTGTACACATTGTACTCCCCAAATTCCAGTTCTGCATTCCTTATATCTTTGTAACACCACGTCTCTGCTATCCCAACAATATCCGCCTTTGATGTCTTGACCGACACTTCAAATTCATCAAATTTATTTACTATACTTCTAGCATTGGTATACATGCAAGCATACATGCTCCTATGCCTATTCCTTGTTACCCTAACACATCCCATATACCCAACTAATCCATGATGACTGCCATCCGTCCCTGAAACCCCCAACACCCCTCGCTCCAGGTCGCTTCTTATTCTAATAGAAGTTGTGCAAGAATCACCTTCACCTCTGCCTGCGGTTACTGTAAAACTATTAGTCTTTGTATCCCCCCAAACTAGCAGTTTTCCGACCCACCTAACATTGCCTCGATAGCATCAGCAAATATTCTTGCACCCTTTCTATTTAAGTGTATCCCATCCCTGTAGAAGCAATCTCTCCTGTTAACAAGTACAGTCCAGGCTGAAAAAAATTCTACCCCTTGAGCCTTGCACAATCTTTCCAGGGCCGAATTGATCGACAAGGCTCTCATCATGTACTCCCTCCTATCGTGTCTGGGCAGAATTGCAGACACTTTCAAATTCAACCCTATTTCACAGCTTTTTTTCAACAGTGACCTGTACTTGTTGAGTAATTCCGCCGGTCTCCTACTCTTAATATCATTAGTGCCAACGTGTACAACTATATCACCTTTTGTGCCCTTGAAAGATGATATCCGCTCTACAACGTCATCAACCTTTGCCCCTGGCAGACATACCCTGGTCCTGTTCCACCTATCCTTTTTACAAAGCATGTTCCCTGTTTCCCTGACAATAGAGTCACCAACAACTACTAGTTCCTGTGGGACCAGCGCATTCTGCCTTAGGGGTTGCCGCTGTGTTGCGTGATGACCAAGTGCAAGCTCTGGCGTTGATGTGGGCAGCTGAGAGCCTGATGGGTCCCTCAATTTAGATCTTTCGAGGGCATCCACCCTGTCCTTCAAACTCTCATATAGGCCCATAACAACGCTGAGTTGTCGCCTGATTTCCTTACACTCCTTACATCGCGCACACACAAAGACATCCCCCATGGCAATATCATGTTCCGTTCCAGAGAGTTCGGCAAACATTTCACAAGTTGCACATTTTTTTAGGCTGTGATGCGTTGGAGAATTGCCCCCCTCAGTTCTCCCCCGAGTCACAGCACTCCTGCCACTTTGTGCCAGTTGCTTTGCTGCTCTAGTCTGGGGCATGGTAGTTTAAATTAATAAAATCAATAAATTAAATGTCAATAGTATTTGAATAGAAACTATTAAATAGAAACAGTGAAGCGTATTACTATATAATTATGCGTTAGAGCTACCTAGCTACCTCAGTTAAAAAATTTGAATTCCCTATCACTATATCCAAAAACAATGGCTACAAAAATGGAACGAAATAACGGTTTTACCTATCGTAAGTAAAATCCACAAAAACTCTGTATCTAAATTAAAAATAAAAAATAACCTGCGTAACTATATGACTACGTATTAAGTACAATATAAAATAACAATCATGTAAATAAAAGGCAAACACTTATCGTTTTTGCAGAGCCTGTAACTGACAGCTGTAACTTTTAAAGAGATTCAGCGCCCTCTCACATGACTGTCACTGAAATACCACCTTCTACTATTCTGCATAGTGTTTTTGCTATTAATTCCCTTTAAACACAACAATATGACACTGAAACAATACTCGTTTCAGTGTCATATCTTAATTTTTAATGACGTAATTTAATTTCCTCAGCCAACTCCATATCACTCTAAACATTTTTCATAAAAAAAAAAAAAAAAGATAAACTGCAGCCATTATTAACCCACTGCAGGATGGAAGCCTCCTCAGCAATTTATGCTGAGGGAAACTATACTTAATTCCTCATCAAAATAATTCTCAGGAGTATTGATCTTAATTTTTTTCCTATTGCTTCTTAAAGCAGGAGACCTACTGCGAGATGAACAAACTGATCCAACTGAACTTTCTTCCCCGCCATAACATTTCCCCCTTTGATGGCATGTTTTGATGGGATATTCAGACAATCTGTATGGTGTCAAAAGGGTAGTATCCTCATCATCCCCATCATTCTCATTGCCCAATTCTGCCAACATGACAGCATTACCTGAGAGAACCTCCCTTTGTTCCCCCACCAATCTTGTTGCCTTTGTTTATACTTGTATGCTTACAACTCTACATCCTTCCTAAAATGAGGCCTCCAGACCTGTACACAGCACTCTAGGTGTGGCCCGACCATTGCCTTGTATAACGGGATAATCACCTCCCTGTCCCTGCTAGCAAAATTCCTATATATACTATATTGACAAGATTATATACTATATATAGTATATATTCCTATATAAATACTATATTGACAAGACTGCATGACATGTCCTGGCAGCCCATCTGCACTGTTCAGTGAACTGCATATTCAACTGCACAATTACCCCCAGGTCTTTTTCACTGTCCACTTCCCTGAGTGCACTGTGCAGTACCACACAATTGGTACATTTCTCTTCAGTTATTGCAACCCATATGCAGTATTTGCATTTGTCAATGTAAAACTTCAGTTGCCCCTTCTCAGCCCATTTGCCCAACTTACCTAGATCCAGTTGGAGCAGCATACTGTCTTTACTGTCATTAACAACCTGCCAACCTTTGCAAACTTGGACATTAAACCTGAAATACCTTCATCAACGTCATTGATAAATAAACAAAGCAACAATGGACCCAACACTGAACTCTGGGGAACTCCACTAATAACATTTGTCCCCGAAGAGCAGTGTCCATTGATTACCACTCTCTGTCTTTAGCATTAGTAGAGGCATAAGTTGCAAGAAACAAGCTTATGTAGCATCAGCCAAAAAAAAAAACATGCTCCCATTTCACCCCTCCGTTCGTTCCAAGTACCTGTCCAGCTCAGCCTTAAATTTATTTAGGCTATCAACTTCCACAACAAAGGATGGAAGTCTGTTCCACCAACCAACCACCCGCTGGCTAAAGGCAAACTTCCGCACATCTATCCTCATCTGTCTTTTCTCAATTTGAATTTCTGCCCTCTCAAATGTTTATTCTGAGCAAGAGGAAGGATTCCATCAGGATTGAGCATGCTCAACCCATTCAAGGCTTTATACACCTCAATCAGATCACCTCGCAGGTGTCTTCTCCAACTCAACCATCCCTTTATCCCTTGTAGCAACTTACTCTTAATGCCATATCTTTCCCATTTGTACAGCAGTCTTCCATGTGCAACAGTATTAAAAGCTTTCCTGAAATCCAAGTATATGATATCAAAATTATTTTTGTCATTCAGTTTCTATGTGACCACGTCATAGTATCCAATCAGATTGGTCAGACAAGACCTCCCTTTAACAAACGCATGCTGTGTCTTAACTGTTACTGCAGTCTTGTCTAGATGATCCTGCAATGCTTATTTAACCATTAATAATTCCATTCCATTATGATTTTTTTTCCCGGAACACAAGTTAAACTAACAGGTCTATAGTTATTTGTGTCACCTTTTGAACTCCGTTTGTGAATTGGTGATACATTTGCACACCTCTAGTCCATGGGGGGGGGTCCTCCCTTGAGTCCAAAGAAGCTCTCATAATTATGGCTAAGGGTTTGCTTACTTCCTTTGCTGCCTCCTTTAATATAACTGGATAGATCCCATCCACCCCAGGTGCCTTTTTTATGTTTAACTTCAACAATTTTTCCTCCAATTTGCTCTCAGTTATTACAAAATCACTTATCTCCGTGTTAGCATTTGATAAACTTCTGGCACTCCCCTCATTGAATAACTCCTCATGTGCGAATGTAGATACAAAATACTCATTCAGTTTATCAGATACCTGAGCATGATCATCAGTAGTCAACCGATCTCTATTAAGTGGTCCTATCTGATTCATCCCTTTCATTTTAGAGTGCACATAAGTAAAGAAACTCTTTGCTTTTTTTCTTTGCATCCTTTGCCAAGGATTTCTCATAATCTGCCTTTGCCAGCCTAACCTCCTTTGTGGCTTGATTACAGACTAGTTTATATCTGCCTTAGGCTTCTGTGTCACCTGATACTTTATATGCATCCCATACATTTTTTTTCTCTGTCACATGTCTAATTAGTTCATCTCACATCCTTTTAAGTCTAAATCTTGAACAGTTTCTTAGTTGGAATGAAAAGCCTAGTAGCCTTCAAAATTAAGTCCCTGAAGGCTTCCAATTTAGAATTCAATATTGGTAACATCATCAGTTGATCCCACTGTACAGAATTTAAAAACTATCTGAGATCCCTGTAGTCGCCTTTACGAAAGCAATAGCCCTCCCCTTTAGCCTTGATGGTAGTTCCATCTTTAAGTAATTCACACATCAGTACATTGTGATCACTGTCACCCAGTGGTTCCTTTATCTGCAAAATCTTAATGCATAAATAATCACTGCTGATAATAAGATCAAGATCAAGGACCAGGGTATGTCTGCCAGGGGCAAAGGTTGATGACGTTGTAGAGCGGATATCATCTTTTAAGGGCACAAAAGGAGATATAGTTGTACACGTTGGCACTAATTCTATTAAGAGTAGGAGACTGGCAGAATTACTTAACAAGTACAGGTCAGTGTTGAAAAAAGCCGTGAATTAGAGTTGAATTTGAAAGTGTCGGCAATTCTGCCCAGACACAATAGGAGGGAGTATATGATCAGAGGCTTGTTGATCAATTCGGCCCTGGAAAGACTGTGCAAGGCTCAAGGGGTAGAATTTTTTTCAGCCTGGTCTGTACTTGTTAACAGAAGGGACTGCTTCTATAGGGATGGGATACACTTAAATAGAAAGGGTGTAAGAATATTTGCTGATGCTATCGAGGCAGTGTTAGGTGGGTCGGAAAACTGCTAGCTTGGGGGGATACAAGGACTAATAGATTAACAGTAGCCACTGGCAGAGGTGAAAGTGATTCTTGCACTGTTTCTATTGGAATGAGCAGAAGCTGTAGAACAAGATTCAAGATATTTCAGAGACTGCTGGGAGTCATTGCAGTACAAGTAAACACATGGGTTATGTTAGGGTAGCTAAGAAAAAGAACAGGTGCATGTATACTTGCTTTTATACTTTATTTACCAAACTCCAATGCTAGGAGTTTGGTAAATAAATTTGATATATTTGAGGTATTGCTCAAAGCATCAAAGGCAGATATTGTTGAGATATCAGAGACGTGGTGTCAAACAGATATAAGGAATGCAGAACTGGAATTTGGGGAGTACACTGTCTACAGAAAGGATAGACAGGATAGAAAGGGAGGAGGAGTTATGCTGTTAGTCAAGAAACACATAAAATCCAAGGAAGTGAAGCCAGTCGACATCGCTAGACAGTGCAGTGTCGAGTCAGTTTGGTGTGACATAAGCATTGGGAGATCAAAATTGAGAGTAGGAGTGTGCTATAGGCCTAATGACTCTGATGAGTATAATAACAAACTGTACAGGGAAATAGAGTGGGCCAGTAAATCAGAGAGTCTTATAATGGGGGATTTTAATTTCCCAGATATTGACTGGAATTTGTGGGTTGGTCAGTCACACACTAGCAAAGCTTTTGTGGATTTATTGGATGATTGTTTTCTTCATCAGCATGTTAGGGAGGCAACTAGAGGGAGTAATACTCTTGATTTGATTATCAGTAGTGATTCTTCTTGCATTAAGAATCTGCAGATAGAGGAACCACTAGGTGGCAGTGATCACAGTGTGCTGAAGTGGGATTTACTCAAAGAGGTAACTACCATCAGAGGTAAAGGGCAGGGTTATTGCTTTCGTAAAGCCGACTATGATGGTCTGAGACAGTATTTAAATTCTATACAGTGGGACCAACTGATGATGTTACCAACAGCAAATTCAAAATGGGAAGCATTCAAAGAACTTACCTTGGAAACTACTAGGCTTTACATACCAACTCAGAAATATTGTTCAAGGTTTAGACCTAAATGGATGTCAGATGAACTAATGAGACCTATGGCAGAGAAGAAAAATGCATGGAATACATATAAATTAACCCGTGACACAGAAGCCTATGATAGATATAAGTTGATCTGTAACCAAGTTACAAAGGAGGTTAGGCAGGCGAAGGCAGGTGATGAGAAATCTTTAACAAGGGATGCAAAGAAAAACAGCAAAGAGTTCTTTACTTATGTAAACTCTAGAAGGAAGGGGATGAATCAGATTGGTCCACCTAATATTGATGATTCAACTGTTGATGATTCTGCTCAGGTATCTAACAACTAAATGAATATTTTGCATCAACATTCACACATGAGGAGTTATTCAGCAAAGGGAATGCCAGAGGTGTATTAGTAAGAGTTAGTAAGCCAGAGTAAGCTAGATAATCTTGTAATAACTGAGAGTAAAGTGGAGGAGAAATTGTTGAAGATAAACACAAGAAAGGCACTTGGGGTGGATGGGATCTATCCAGTTGTATTAAAGGAGGCAACAAAGGAAGTAAGCAAACCCTTAGCCATAATTATGAGAGCTTCCTTTCAGGGAAGGTACCCATAGACGGGAGATGTGCAAATGTGATCCCAATTCACAAAGGAGGATCAAAGGCTGACACAAGTAATTACAGACCTGAGTTTAACTTCTGTTCCGGGAAAATTTATGGAGGCCCTGGTTAAAGGAGCACTGCAGGATCATCTACACAATACTTCAGTTATAGTTTGGACAGAGCATGGTTTTGTTAAGGGGAAGTCTTACCTGACCAATTTGATTGGATACTATGATGCAGTCACAAAAGAACTGGATGCAGGGAACAACTTTGATATTATATACTTGGATCTTAGAAGGGCTTTTGGTACTGTTTCACATGGAAGACTGCTGCACAAATTGGAGCAGTGTGGCATTGGAGGCAAATTGCTTCTATGGATAAAGGGGTGGTTGAGGGGAAGAAGACAGTGAGTGGTAATCAATGAACACTTCTCATCATGGACTAATGTTATTAGTGGAGTCCCTCAGGGTTCAGTGTTGGGTCCATTATTGTTTTCTGTATTTATAAATAATATTGATGATGGTATATCAAGCTTAATGGCCAAGTTTGCAGATGATACGAAAGTTGGCAGGGTTGTTAAGGACACTACTGACGCTATGCTGCTGCAACAGGATCCGGAAAGGTTGAGCAGGTGGGCTGAGAGGTGGCAAATGAAGTTTAACATTGACAAATGTAAAGTACTACATATGGGAAACAGCAACCCCAGTGCAACATATCAACTCTGTGGTACTACACTCACAGTGGTAGAGAATGAAAAGGAACTGGGGGTAATTGGTCAGGCAGATATGAATTTCTCTGAGCAGACGGGCTGCAAGAGTAGCTCATTGTTTCTTATCAATGATATACAGGAATTTTTCTAGCAGGGATGAGGAGATAATTATTCCCTTGTATAAGGCAATGGTCAGGCCACATCTTGAGTACTGTATACAGGTCTGGAGACCTCATTTCAAGAAGGATGTAGAGCTGCTGGAAAGAGTAAAGAGAAGGGCAACAAGGTTAGTGAAGGGAACAAAGGGTTGCTCTTATGAAGAAAGGCTTAAGTTTTGCAAATTACAGTGTCTGGAGACTAGGCACCGGCAATGTGATCTGATGGAGGTGTATAAAGCCTTGAATGGTTTGACCATGCTCAATGCTGATGGGATTCTGCCTCTTGCTCAGAATAATCACCTGAGAGGGCATAAATTCAAATTGAGGAAAGACAGATGTAGGATAGATGTGCAGAGATTTGCCTTTAGCCAGCGGGTAGTTCTTTTGTGGAACAGACTTCCATCCTTTGTTGTGGAAGTTGATAGCCTAAATAAATTTAAGGCTCATGATCCAAGTAATCCAATTAATCCAGAAAAGTCTTGCTAGTGTGCAAGTGACCAACTCACAAGTTCCAGTCGATAGGTGGAAAGTTAAAATCCCCCATTATAAGACATTCTGATTTACTAGCCCACCCTATTTCTCTGCACAATTGCTCATTATACTCATCATATTCATTAGGCCTATAACACACATCTATTCTCATTTTTCTTTTCCCAGTGCTTATGTCACACCAAACAGACTGAACACTGCATTGTCCACCAACATCAACTGAATGCACTTTCTTAGGTTTTATATGCTTCTTAACTAACAGCATAACTTTTCCTCTCTTCCTGTCCTGTCTATCCTTTCTGTACACATTGTACTCTCCAAATTGCAATTCGGCACTGCTTATATTTGTGTGACACCACGTCTCTGATATTCCAACAATATCTGCCTTTGATGTCTTGACTAGCACTTCAAGCTCATTAAATTTATTAACTATACTCCTAGTATTGGTATGTATGCAAGTATACATGCACCTGTTTCTACTCTTAGTTACCCTAACACAGCCCATGTATTTATTTGTTCCACTATGACTTCCAGCCTTCCTGGAAATCCCCATT
The DNA here is from genome assembly GCF_048544385.1 of Mastigoproctus giganteus. NCBI lineage: Eukaryota > Metazoa > Arthropoda > Arachnida > Uropygi > Thelyphonidae > Mastigoproctus > Mastigoproctus giganteus. The sequence goes on from NC_143578.1 coordinate 88,264,785, forward strand.
GCTCTGCTTTCCAGGCTGCTGCTCAATTGAATTTCAATCGAAGCAGTGCAAGAATCACTTTCACCTCTGCCACTGGCTACTGTTAATCTATTAGTTTTTGTATCCACCCCCCCCCAAGCTAGCAGTTTTCCAACTTACCTAACTCTGCCTCGATAGCATCAGCAAATATTCTTGCACCCTTTCTTTTTAAGTGTATCTCATCCCTGTAGAAGGAGTCTCTCCTGTTAACAAGCACAGACAGGTTGAGAAAAATCCTACCCCTTGAGCCTTGCACAATCTTTCCAGGGCCGAATTGATCAACGAGGCTCTCATCATATACTCCCTCCTACCCTGTCTGGGCAGAATTGCAGACACTTTCACATTCAACCCTAACCCACAATGTTTTTTCAACATTTACCTATACTTGTTGATTAAATCTGCAGATCTCTTTCTCTTAATGTTATTAGTTCCAACATATACAACGCAAGTAACCTTTTGTTCACTTAAAAGCTGATATGATATCTACTGTACAATGTAATCAACTTTTTCCTGTGGCAGACATGCAATATAACCTATATGTTATACTGTTGTAAGCATGTTAGGCATTTTTCACAACTGTGCAAAGTACTGATAAAAAAATCTAAGGATGGTTTGAGAAGGTAAGACATTATATGGCAAAGAACATTTTGAATGAAAAATAAATACTAAAACTTTCTTCAGATATGAAAATGGACAGTTTCTCCAGGTAATATGACTGAATACTTTTGTTGAACTTGATATGTTATTATTGTTGAGAAACAAAAGTAATAGCAAACAAAAGTTTTATGCTTGTATAAGTGTATGGACCTACTGAACTTAACAAACACTGTTATTATATCTTTGGCTAACCATGAGAGGAGCCACCAAACATTGGCATTAAGTGCATATTGTTAAGTTAAATAGGTCCATACACTTATACAAGCATAAAACATGATTAAAAACCATATGACCTGAAATACCAGATGAGCTGGCATGCTCTTTTTTTTTTGTGAGGTACTAAAAATTCTCAAACAACAACATTTGTATTGGGCAGGCTTAATTTCTATGTAGTTATATATATTTCTTGTTTATCTTTAGATATACTAAAATAACAATCTTGTTTCATTGAAAAAAATAAGAACTAAATAGCATCATTATTGCACTAAATATCTTTCTTTCTTTCTTTCTTTCCATTACAGGAGTTAGTAGTCACAAGTGATAGTCACTTAGCTCATTCATTTCTCTATATGATCAGTATTATTATGGCTGATGCTTGTCCTGAAGAGGGTGTCACTGTTGATAAGAAGTTTATCTTGGGTTGGATTGTTGGAGCCTATATTTTTTCAGCCATATGGTCATTTGGTGGTACTTGTGATGAAAATAGTAGAGAAAAATTTAGTGATTACTTTAGGCAGCTGTTAGAGGGATCAAATGAAGAGTATCCAATCCCTCCTGAATTAGGCAAAGTTGATGTTCCAATCCCAAATGAAGGATTAGTTTATGATTACTCTTTTGAGGTAATAGTTTAACATGTATAAATATTTTTAAGTATATATAGCAGGAGTGGTATATACAGAAATTTTATCTGGTAGTGGGGGTTTTATTTCATTTGGAACATACAAATCCTTTTGTCTGGGGCCTGTATGTTCAAAAAAAAAAGAAAGAAAGAGGGTGTCACTGTTGATAAGCTTCACCTGAGAGAGATAGAGAGAGTGATAGAAGGAAGATAGAAGATAAGTAAAAAAATATGAAATAAATAATTACAAAATTAGCAAAATCAGGATGTTGCCACACTTACAAAATTAGCCTCTCATTAGATTTCAGTGGCCAATATTGCAACCCCTAAATCACTTAGATCTCAGTTTTTTGTCAAAAACAATTGCTATATTTAAGTGACTTAGGGGGTTGTTTTTGACAAAAAGCTGAGATTCAACCATCATGGTGGCAAACTTGTCATTCGTTGGGTAATCTTTAAGTGGAAAGTGAAAACAATATCTATGTTACATCACAGCTAAGATCTCAACAGCAAAATATTGAAAGACCATTGTGTACTCTCCACTACTCTGTTCAGTTGAGTACTGGCTCCCCAAATAGGCAACCCACAAACTCAGGATACTTCCCCAATTTCACACCACTGCAGTGGCCTTGGGGAACCCAAGGCTGCCCTCTCTCATTAGTGAAAGGTGACTTGTAATTATAATAAAGATGTTAATTGAACTCGTCATTCTGGGATCTTAGTGCCTGGAGTTTTCCACCTGCTCAATTTAGAGCAATCCCCCCCCCCCAGAAATGTGCTCTCTGCCATCCTGCCTCCACCTATCAGGTTGCTTTGTATCCTACCAGATTGTATAGAATTAATTGATGCTGACCTTCTACCCTCTTAAATAGTCAGCATCAATATTTTGGATTCATTCACTCGAATGAGTACAGAATACTGATTTAGAACCATTTAAAAACAAAGGAAAGCATAAACAATAGAATGTAAATTTTGAAAAAAGAATGCAAAATTTTGAAAATAAAGTATATTTTAAAACGATGCTTAATAATAGAATGTAACATTTTTTTAAAATAAAATGTAGTTTAAGAGATTACAGCTATCCCTCATAGAATTTATTAACAAAAACTGTGTTTAATAAAGTTTTTTTGACAAACTTATGTTACATTGTTCAATTGATATTATTGAAGTAAAAACCACTAGTTCATAGTGTGTGAATATGTGTGTAAATAGAAACAGCATCCCCTTAGCATATTATTTTTTTCACTGCAGTTTTCTTCAACTTTCAATTCTCCATTCTTATAAATTGTGTGCATGTATGCATGTGCCCACACACATACAAAATGAAAACACTGTAATAACTTTATCTTACTTATAATCTTACTAACTCGTATAGTGAATAAATGTTTGTTTTCTTTAATTTGTTTAAATACCTGGTAAATTTAATTTCTGTAATTTTTTTAAATTTGATTTCATTAATTTTGTAAAATTAATTTCTGCACGTTGTTTTAAATTTAATTCTATTCTTACCCTTTCTAATGCTACTTCAGTAATTTTTAACTTCAGTAATAGATAAAGTTGTGCTAACAGTTTAATTGCTGTAATATTTTGTTAATTTAAATTCTGTAATATTTTGTTAAATTCTGTAATATTTAGTGAATTTAAACTCTCTAATATTTTGTTAATTTCAGTTTTGTAATAATTTCTAAGTTCAAATCTTGCCTAAATAATAGTGGCTGTGAGATCTACTTTCATTACTTTGTCCAAGGATATCATGACTCAGACAGAAATGGCCACAGGTATTTCCAGTATAGATCATGAGTTCATAGATTTTATAGCTGTGGCATGCATTCTAAGATTAGTCTAATAGACAAGCAAAGCTCAACTGATGATTCTTTTCTTTGTTCCCAATTTAAGAAGTGTACTAACCTCAAATTATCTTGGTGTGTTATCAAATGAATTTGAATCACTGAAGAAATGAGTTCTTGCCCTAGAGACAAGTAAATCTGGGAACTTGTAAGGGAAGCAAGTATCTAGCGACCTAGTAGGTGTTACCCCCCCCCCTACATGCTCCGAATCATACCCAAGAACAGAAGTGAAGTGCATACTGCCTATGGTTCAAGAAGATTTAGTTTTATTGGAAGACTGTATTGTTAAGGGAACAGGTAGATTTTTTTTTTTTTTTTGTAATAAGGATAGGTGGACTAGAACCAGAGTATATTTGCCAGGAGCAATAACTGATGATGTTACTAACAGTTTATTATATTTTAAGGTGGGTAAAGAGAGAAAATCATTATTTATGTGGGGGATTAATGATATTAAATGAATGAGCCATTAAATCGTTAAGTAGATATATAGGACCATGCTTAAAAACATGTTGTGAGGCGACTTAAGTCGCCTCAGAGTTAAGTCAAAAATTTACTGTACATATTAAAACTCATTCAATAGCCTAGGTATGCATACATACGTGCTGCTGTGCCAACTCTATTGTCTCACATGAACATGTGGCAATAGCTACCCTCAGGCAGTCAGCAGGAACATGCAACAGTGTTCAATATTCTTAATTCCATCCTGACGAGACATTGTGATAGCTTTTCAAATTTTTCATTTCACAATTTATTTTTTACACCTTTAAATACCATCAAAAATATATTTGCATCTTAGCTAGAAATCACTGCCAACAACATGCGTTCTGCTTGGCAGCATGTTTTGCCCCATTTGGGAAATGATTTCACTGGTTTTTGGGATTCAAAACTTTGGACACTGCCAATGAACATGACTGCATTGACTTACATGCAAATGACTTAGATGATGCAGCTCTTCTTGAAATTGACGAGAAAAATGCATATGAAGAGGAGTAAAACAATTCTGAAGTGGCACCAAAAGAATTTTCAAAAGAAGAATCGGAGAAAGTTTTTCGGGGGGGGGGGGGTGCTGACATGGCCTGCAAAGTGATTATAAATGTAGATCCGAATTTTAAACGTAGCATCAAGATACGGCAAATTTTACAAGATGGGATTCAATGCTAAAAAGACTTGTACTCCGAGAAAAAGAAGAGTTGACTTCACCAGACTTCATTATTGAAATACCTAAATAAACAATAAAGCTTTTTTCTCATCTCTCATGATGTTACCTTTTCTATTAATAAAATTTTTGCGATATTTTTTATTTCAAATCCTTTTAATTGGCTATCAAGTGCAAATTGTTTATAGATTTATTATAATTTGTTTATAGACTGTTTCTCTGGTATGCATTCAATTAAAACCCATTATAATTAAACCTTAGCCAGCCTGGTTTCACATAACACGGAACAGTTTTGTTACCAATTATCAGTGCTATGTGGGATATTGCTGTATACATGTCGCCATCCAAGCAGGATGCCAACATGTATACTGCTGTTTTAATCAAGTAAAGAAGCGTTTGAGAAATAATGCTCTAGGAACCCAAGAACCTAAGACCAAGCTATGTCCCAAGCTAAGAAAGCTTTTTTCTCATCTCTCATGATGTTACCTTTTCATTAATAAAATTTTTGGGATATTTTTTATTTGCAATCTTTTTAATTGGCTGTCAAGCACAAATTGTTTATAGATTTTATTATAATTTGTTTGTAGACTGTTTCTCTGGTATGCATTCATTTAAAACACTGATACCACACTGAACCTGAACCACACTGATTAAAATCAATTCGATATACACAAAGAAGTACAGCAGCCGTCTATATCAAGGGATCCACCATTTTGTCCAAATATTTATCCTTCTGAACATGAAAGTGAACTTAATGACTTCATCGGGGATCTAGAACTGCCGAAGAATAAGGCAGAGCTTTTGGCCTCGAGGCTACAACTTTTCTAGTGGAATCTTCTAGATCAGGAGTAGCCTATTTAATTTGTGATGCGATATACTTTATTTCCTTCAAAATGTGCTCACAATACCGGTCAAAATCTTAATACAGGTATTTTAGAATTTTTTAATTTATGAAAACGGGGATACCGGTATTCCAAAAAACATTTTTTGCAATAAATTTTGATGATAATTAGGGGCAATAAAGTAAGGGAAAAAAAAAATAATTATTTGAATTCACATTTTAAATCAAACTTTTATAAAAATGATAAATATTCTAGCAAAAATTATTAAAAATATAGTTATTCTAATAACAAAAAAATATATACTGCAAAGTTTAGTTATGTTTACGCATCCATACTACCTGTCTGAATAAAGTGACCCCTAAAGAAACATAAGCATATAGTGTTATCGTTTAAACTAGATCTAATTTTGGTACATATTTAATTAGTGGCAGAAAACATCCTTTTGGATTCTCTACTGGTTGGTGCTTTGTACTGAGATAGCTGTAAACGAGTTGCAGTTTAACTCTCCCCTTTTTCCCTCATCTTCAAAAAATCTTATTTCCTATTTCCTATTTATTAAAAATAAAAATATTTCCTTTTTGACTTTTTATGTCACTATATCTGTATTAACGAAAGAAAGGGACTGACGGTTAAGCTTGGTGAAGAAACCAAATCTAAGTTGTGGGGGGGGTTATTAATTTTTTTTCCCTATACCTTAGTATTGCCATCAGTGGCCATTGTTATGATTTTCATACAGCATCTCCCCTCAAGTCCCACAAACTTTTTGACTGCGTTAAAAATGAGAATTTCCAGGAGCTGAGGGATATTTCCCCCCCCCCCCCCACACACACAAATAGATATATATTACCGTATTTCCCCATGTATAAGACGCTCCGTGTATAAGACACACCTTAATTTTGGGACCCGAAATTTGGAACAAAATGTATTACATAAAGTTATTGAACTCAAGTTTTATTCATCATACAACTCATCACTGTCAAAACTCCCATCCATTAGCTTGTCCTCATCTGTGTCTAATGATGAATCACTGTCTTCATATATTGCCCCATCCTCAGTTCCATCTATGGCATTTGAAATGCCACACTTCTTAAATGACTTGACAATGATCTCAATCTTGATATTATCCCAGGATCTTTTCACCAGGTACAAATTTCTCCTGTAGTTGGTTTCTTCACTCTTCTTGCTGGTGTCAAATTGTCCCCAGAAGACTTCATCCATTGGTTCCATTCGTCTCTCATGGCAGCTTTGAAGGGTTTGTTAATGCTGACATCAAGTGGTTGGAGCTGGGATGTCACGCCTCCAGGTATGACGACAAGTTTTGTTTTTTGCTCTGCAGCAATCTTCTTTGTATTTTTTATGTGTGCCCTGAACTGATCAAGCACCAGTAGGGCAGGTTTGCGTAAGAGCCCACCTGGTCTCCTGCTCCAAACTTTCTCAAACCAGATCTTCATCCCATCCTGATCCATCTAACCCTTGTCATGAACGTGGACAATCACTCCTCAACTTCTTATCAGAAGACTTCATCCATTGGTTCCATTCGTCTCTCATGGCAGCTTTGAAGGGTTTGTTAATGCTAACATCAAGTGGTTGGAGCTGGGATGTCAAGCCTCAAGTAATACCGGTATCCATATGACGGCAAGTTTTGTTTTTTGCTCTGCAGCAATCTTCTTTGTATTTTTTGTTATGTTTGCCCTGAACTGATCAAGCGCCAATAGGGCAGGTTTGCATAAGAGCCCACCTGGTCTCCTCCTCCAAACTTTCTCAAAACAGATCTTCGTCCCATTCAGATCCATCCAACCCTTGTCATGAACATGGACAATCACTCCTCGAGGAGTGATTTTCCACGTTCATTTGGCATTGTTTTGCATTTGAAAATCAGCATAGAAGGCAGCTTGGTTCTGTCGGCACAACAAGCTAGAACAACTGTATAATGGCTCTTTTCAGTCCACTTGTCTTCACAGTTACAGTTTTCATCCCCTTCTTATCAACAATTCTGTTACTTGGGACATCAAATTGAAGGGGGACTTTGTCCATATTTGCAATCTGTCCCAACTCAAACTTATGTGTCTTCCGACATTGAATGACAAAACGATGAAATTCAAGGACCTTCTGCTCATAGCTTTCAGGCATGTTTTGGGCAAGTCTGGTGCATGTACGCATGCTTAGTCCATTCCGTTTCATGAACCTGAAGCATCAATTTTGTCCTCCTTTGAAATCAGTAACTTCTTTTTCATCAGCAATTCTTCTTGCCTCATGCTGAACCATCTTTGTGGACACAGGAATTCCAATTGCCCTTTGCTCCTCAATCCATAACTTCAATTCCCTCTCTAAATCAGGCCATTTTGCTGACTTGCCTCTAATGGCCTTCTTCTGCCATGGCATTTTCAGTAGGATTTCTTCTTCCCGTAGCTAGTCTTGGATTGTTTTCTCAGTTGGAGGAGGACAAACTTGCGTTTAGCAGCACGATTTCCATTCACTTTTGCAAACTGGATCACTTTTAAGTTGAATTCAGCACTGTACAAAAATCTTTCCTGAGCTATTTCTGGGCAGAACGTGGCAAAATCTAACCTAATATACTGGTAACAAGTGCGAAACAATGAGCGCAAAGACAACAAATGCGAAAAAGCGGGAAATGCAAGTAAAAAAAAATCTACAACCACTGTATAAGATGCACCCAGTTTTTATACCCCAAATTTTACGAAAAAAAGGTGCATCTTATACATGGGGAAATACGGTATATATCATATATATATATATTTTATGTGAGCTGTCAGTTACTCAAGAGCAATGACACAAATATAAAACAAAAGTCATTTATCATACAAATCTACTTACAATACATAACTGATTTCATTTATATCTAATCTATTCATTTTTCTCATTTAATCTGTTAATACATGCTATCATTTCCATAAAATTTCTCTCAATTAACAATCTCAACTCTCTCTACAGCTTCAAACACTAAACTAATTCAATCTTAATCACTTCCTCATATTTCTCTTAATCAGCAATATCAGTTATCTTCACAACAGCAATCCATAAGTCTCTAACTTAATGCTAACAATTCCATGTAATCTCTTAATTTAGCATTATCAATTTTCTTTACAACTTCAAACAATAAACCAACTCAAAACTAAACATTTCCTTATTTCTCGTGTTTCTTCAACTTCAACCTTACTCTAAAATAATCTCCCAATTTATCTAAGTACTGTTTCCAGTACAACACAGTTCAGAGGACTTAACTTCCTTCTCTTTCATGGTGGGATTCCTTTGTGCCGGGTTCCTTCCACGGAGTGCAGCGATGTCTCTCTCTCTTTCTCTTCTCAGTTTAACTCTGCATCTCTGCTATATAGCTTATAGCTTTTCCAGTACTGTCTTATTTCGAGAACAGTTCTTTGTTAATACTGAAGGAAATTACCACAGCAGTAGTAGAAGCCAGGGCACTATCTGACTGGCTTGTTATTCAACTTCCGGATAAACTTCTAGCACGGCAACATGCCTGGTGAAACCCTTCACTATATAGCTGGACACTCCCAGAACTTGACCCGAACTGAACCCAGAACTACCACTGGAAGTCTGCAACCCTTCTGAACAACAACCACAAATCCCTCTTTTGGTGTGAGCACCTTATATATTTCCTTCTCATTTATTTATTTATTTATTGAATTGATTGCAAGATACAATTGCCCCTTGTTCTACTTTTTTTATATGGAAGCTTATGTGCAAAGCCTAGAAGGGTTTGCAGGCATTTACATACCTCCCCTATCTAATTTAAACCTGACTCAATTACAGTGTTATTCTTTAAACTTACTCTTCTTCCTTTGGTGAGAAAAACAGAATATTTTTTCCACACAACGAAACACGTTCATCTTTTATCTCAAGATCACCTGTTCACAATACCTGTGAACTTCTCCATACTGACAACCCTTTCCCAAAATGCACTAAGTGTCGCATCCTCAAGTAGCAGTGTAATAGAGGGATTAAACTATTGTTCAGAAGCTTTTAATTTTGACCCTTCCGCACCTTCCATACTATTGTTCACCATATTCCTTAATTGTACTACCGGGCCTACTGCCACTAATGAATATATTTCCGTAATGATGTTTTCGTTATTCCTTAAGTGCTTTACTTCCACACACATACACTCTACTTACTAAGAGAAATATATTTGTAAGAATTTTTTGTCTTACAGTTTCATGACGTTTTTAGGTTTGCATTGCATTTGTACTGCGTATAACAATCCCTCATTTAAAAATTCAGCAAAATATTAATTAATGATTTATTGTTGTTGATTTTTTAACCTTTATGTGAATAAATCATGGATAATTATTTTTTAAATTAGTACCGAAAAACTGGTATTTTTGTATCAATACTGGGATTTGAATAACGAAAAAAAAAAATGACTGGGATCCAGGTATTCAGGATCCCGGAATCTCTGTATTGTAAGCCCTAAGTGTAATATAACAATAAGTAATATAATTAGAGATCACATGTAAAAAATATTAAATAATAATCACAAATAAGGTATTATTGCTCACCAATATTGTAAATAGAACTAAAATCTTTATTTTTCTGGTCTTTGTCAGTTGCAAATACATCATTTAAATCATCATAATTTATCAAGTTTGTTGATTCTGTTTTAATAAATAAAGATAAATTGGACATTTTATTTTGTGTTAAATTATTCCTTAAATAATTCTTAATCCTTTTAATACCAAAACTGAATGTTCTTCGCTTGCTTTTGTTATGGGCATTATTAGAAATAATTTTAAAAATAGTTTCAACATTAAGAAAGTACAGGCACTCCCTGGCATTCTGCAAAAGTATTCTGCATTTTACTGGTGTATTGACAGATTGTGGAGGTCCCATGGACTGGAAATGTGCAAATGTATTCCCAATTCTTAAAGGGGTTTCAAATAATACAAATAATACTAATAATAAATAATTTCAAATAATACAAATACAAATAATAATAGACCTGTTAGTTTAACTTCTGTTGCAGGGGAAAATAATGGAGTCACTGGTTAAAGAAGCATTGCAGGATCATCTAGACAAGACTGCAGTAATAGTTCAGACACAGCATGGATTTGTTAAGGGGAGGTCTTCTCTGACCAGTTTGATTGGATTCTATGATATGGTCACAAAGGATGGATGTAAAAATAATTTTGATATCATACTTGGATTTCAGGAAAGCTTTTGATACAGTTGCATATGGAAGACTGCTGTACAAATTGGAGTGGTATGGTATTAAGGGCAAGTTGCTACACTGGATAAAGGGATGATTGAGTGGGAGATGACAGAGATGGTAATTATATCTTTAAGTAAATCCCACATCAGTACACTGTGATCACTGCCACCCAGAGGGTCTCTTAATTGTAGTTTCTTAATGTATGAAGAATCACTGCTGATAATCAGATCAAGAATGCTGCTTCCTCTTGTTTCTTCTCTAACACATTGCTGTAGAAAACAGTCATGCAATAAATCTACAAAAGTCTTGAGAGTGAATGGCCAACCCACAAGTTCCGATGGGCGCCTCCGTAGCCAGGTGGGAAGGAGCAGCAGTGCGTAGCACACGCTTCTTGATTAGACCGGGGTTCGAGCCCGTCACCACCAAATACGGAGGATGCGGAAAGGTCAGGGAATGACGACCGCATATCCCGGAGCAATATGGCCTTAGTTGCTAATGCTCCTAAAAACCAAACAACAACAACAACAAGTTCCGATCAATATCAGAAAGTTGAAATCCTCTGTTATGAGACATTCTGATGTACTGGTCCTCTTTGTACAGCTGTTTATTATACTCACCACCGCCATCATTAGGACTATAACATACTCCTCTTATTTTTATTTTTCCAGTGCTTATTTCAACTCCAAACTGACTCAACATTGCACTGGCCAACCATGTCAACTGGATGCACTACCTTTGATTTAATATGCAAGATTCATCAGAATTATTTACTGTGCTGTTAGCATTAGTGTACATGGAAGTATACATGCACCTGTTCTTAACCTTAGTTATCCTAACACGGCCCAGGTATTTGCTTATTTCATGATGACCCACAGCAGGGCTTGAAATCCCTGACACCATGCTTTCCAGGCTGCTGCATGTTGCAGTAGAAGCAGCACAAGAATCACCTTTGCCTCCTGCTTTAGTATATTATTTTTCTGTGTATCCCTTCAAGCTATCAGTTTTTTGAGATGTAGCACTTTCTCGATAGCATCAGTGAATTTTTTTTACCCCTTCTATTTAAATGTATCCCATTCTATAAAAGCAGTCTCTCCTGCTAACAAGCACAGACCACACTGAGAAAAATTCAACCCCGTGAGCTTTGGACAGTCTCTCCAAGGGCGAATTGATTGACGAGGTTCTCAGCTTGTATGCTCTCCTGGCAGGATTGAAGACACTATAAAATTTAATCCTAACTCATGACTTTTTCAACTGTTACCCTGTACTTGTTAATTAAATCCTTAGATCTCCTACATTTAATATCATTAGTGTATAACAATATCACTTTTCATGCCCTTAAAAGATAATATCTTCTCTACAATGTCATCTACCTTTGTCCCTGGCTGACATACCCTGGTGCTATTTCACCTATCCTTTTTTTGCAACATATTTCCCAAATCCCTGACAATAGAGTCAGGGATTTGCTACCTCCTTTGGTTGCTACCTCCTTTGGGGCAGAGTTTTCTGCCTTGGGGATTGCTGCTGTGTTGTGTGATGCACAACTGAGAGCTCTCTTGTTGAGTTGGGTAGCTGAGAGCTTGATGGGTTCCCCATTTTAATTACTTTGAGTGCATCCATCCTATTATTCAAACTCTTATAAACACCCACAGAATGCTAGTTTTGAGTGTTGTGTTGAAAATGAACAGATCAGCAATATATCTAAACACGATCTTAGATAAATGTCATTTGACAAATAATAGCCTTCGTAGTAATGTCGGAATAAGTTCACACACACACACACACACACACACACACACACACACACACACACACACACACACACACTGAAATGAAATTATAGCACTCTTGTACAATGTATAGGCTGTTAAAAATATAATTATTAAACATACATAGATCAGTATAACTATTCCATGTATTCAATACAGCTATTAAATTCAGGTACTGAATCAATCCTGTTCATAACTGTGGGTCGTACATTTTTGTTTTTTTCAGCACCTGAAAACAATAAAACATAAAATTCTTAGAAACATTATCCAACTTTGAACAGTATTAGTGACATTAATTTTTGCTTTATGCCTCTCTAAAGCAGTTTGGTAAGGTTTGACTTAAAACAGTTTAACTTAAATTACTTTGGTAAGGTAAAATCTAGAGGAATTGAAGTAAATAGGTTTGTAAAATCATGTTTCCATACTATGAAGATTAGACATGTTGGTGATGCTGCTTATAATTATTAATGAACCATATGGATCATAAGTTATTATATATAATCAGTAGCATTTTAAAGAAATTTTTATTAGGTGTGTAGCAGCCACTGTGCCTATCAATGATAATGAATCTAAAGTCAGTGGGATACTTGTGAAATCTAGCTATTAAATAAAGATATAGTACTTTTGCATTGATTATCTTGTTTTTTTTTTAATATTTTGTGTATAGCAATTGGTTTTTAATATTTACACTGACAAATGATTAGAAGCCTTGTCAACTACAGCTATAATAAAGTTATTCACAAATGAATATTTTTAAAATTAAGTAAAAGAATATTCATATTGCTTCTTAGCTTGGGAAATGACTTTTATAAGACTACAATACATCCAAATTTATAACCCAAATTTGGAAGCCTCATTGAGTGCATATCTGCTTTACTCGATTTGACCCCTTCTCTGTTCTCAACATCGGACTGATTTGTGATGAAGTTTCTCCTTTTTTTTTTTTTTTTTAAATCTTGGTTTTTCTGTATCCTTGTTTTTTTTTTTTTTTTTTACAGAAAACTAATAAAACTGTTAAAATCAGAATTTTTTTAAAATTTTGCAATTTCTTTTAATTTTCATTAACACATCAGTGAGTTGGTCTATATTTCAAAATAAAAACATGGAATAACAGTGTTGTTCTCTGTATTGTGTGATTATTTCATCATACTTATGTGGTGCTAAGCTAATTAACATATTTCAGCCAGATGCCAAAGAAATGCAGTACAGTGGCAGTTTATTTTCATATACACAAGATTTTCTATGTATTGTGAAATCTGAATAAGGTAATATGTTTGCCTTGTGTACTGTAGATGTGGTTTCTCAATTTGAAGCAGGAATTTCAGTGTAATCAGACATTTGCAAAAAATTAGAATAAAGACAGCATACAGTCCACAAAAAAAAATGCAAAAACAGATTTTTGCATCACTATGAAATCATATTTCATAGTGATGCAAATGTTTATTTGCAAACATTATTGCATATAATGACAAAATTATGTTTTATGATATAGTAATTTCAGAGGATGATTATGTCATAGAACATAATCATCCTCTGAGATAGTGATCATCCAGGATTGTTGTTCAGAAATGTTTCCCATTGGTAAAATAGGCGAATAATAAGCCAAAGAATAACAATGATAATAAAAAGGCATTTAATGAAATTGCATGGAAAGGGAAAAATGTGATAGTGATGGCTCTGAAAAATGGGCCAATTTGAATTGCTATGGATGACAGTAATCAAAGTGATTCCAAGATACATCCCATTGTGGTGATCTTTTATGATAAAAAAAAAAAAAATCATCAAATTGAAAGCAGCTTGTTCTCAGTTCCAGCATTGGAAGTTAATTCTACAGGGTATAACACTGGGAATTTTATGAGCAACTGAAAGTATGTGGAATTTCTTTTAAAGACTATTTATGACACTTAGTCATAATGTGGCTGTTATGGTATGCCTGAAAATCTGTGTGCTGTAAAGGGAGTTGCATGCTTTCCTGTGAACTTTATGATGAATATTTGGAAATGCTAAAAGTTTCAGCTGATGAGCCACTGAAGTAAAAAAAGATTTTGAAGCATATGTGTACACATTGGCTGTATTTTTTTAAATGTGTAGCTAGATAGGTAGAACACTGGCAAACATTTGCAATTCTCTTTAATGAAGAAGTTAAAAGGGGTGAGAAAAGCCATATGAGCACTCTTCAGAGTTGCCAAATTGGGAAAAAAAATACAATTACACGATCACTAGTGAATGGCACTGATTCATATTCTAATCTGTTCATCGACCAAAAGAAGCCTTGAGAGAATAAAAATTAATGAACTCCTCAGAACTTCTGAATCACAACCTTCTGATGAAAGAAATCCTAAACATGGCAAACAAGCTGGTAATTTTAGGTATTCTGTCCTCTGGCTTGAATAAAGTAATTTGCTTGTTTATTTTAAATATTATGCCACCATTTGAAGTTTGAACATATCTTTGAATCCAATTTACCTCACATCTAGGGCGCCTCCATAGCCAGGTGGGCAGGAGCAGCAGTGCAAAGCACATGCTTCTTGATTAGACCGGGGTTAGAGCCCATGAGCCACCAAATACGGAGGATGCGGAAAGGTCAGGGAATGACCACCGCATATTTCCAGAGCAATATGGCCTTAGTTGCTAATGCTCCTAAAAACCAAATAATAACAATAATAACCTCACATCTATGTAGTGAAGTCATCATTATATATTTTGAATTTTCCACTTCCATTTTTGAAGTTGATTACCATAGTGTGCTAAACCAGAAATAGAAATGCTTATGCATTTGCACGTTCCCCCACCTTTGCATTTGATAGTTGTTGTCGTACGAGTATTACCTACAACAAGGTTGTTGAGTTACATTAATTTAGGTTGAAAATGTTACTTGCATTTATTTGAGATGTAAATAAAAGTTGAAATCCCTGATTATCTAATTCACTTAGACAGGCAGGGATTCTTACAAGGCATGGATTTTACAAGGCATGGATTATCTAATTCACTTAGACAGGCAGGGATTCTTACAAGGCATGGATTTTGCAATCCATGCAGGAATAGGTTTTACAGCTCTGACGAACCTGATTTAGTACATAGTTATTGCCTTTTTATCACAAACTTTTTCTGTTTTCTACTTATATTTCCACTTCACCTCCCTGCTATTAGGGTATTTTTGGGTGTAAAAATTTTTGAGTTTAAATTAATACAGCTTACATTTAACTAACATTTGGGTATACTACACAATGGCATTACATTAATCCGCTGTCACATTTAGCTGCTTCCTCTGCACTGAACTGACCGTGTCAAAAATGGTGGTGCAGGTACTCGAATTCAAAAGTCATGGCAGCTGATGAGAGATGTTTGTCATTGTAATACTACCTTATTTCTAATTTTCAGATTTTAATTTATTTTCACATTGATTTTTTAATCCTTATTTGCAGTCATTTATCATTTTAATATTTGCAGTACATTTAGTGCGTTAGCATTTTCAGCATATTCAAAATTTAATTAATTTACCTTTTCAGAGCCACTCCTAGTAGGAGTGGCATGTGGAAAGCAGAAAGCAAGTGTATGAGCTTATGCAGCATCAGCCAGAAAAAAAAAAAAAAATTCACACAACCATTCCCTCTAAATGTTTGTCCAGTTTCTCCTTAAATTTATTTAACCTATCAACTTCCACAATGACAGGTGAAAGTGTGTTCCAGCGATTAACCACACACTGGCTAAAGGAAAATTTCTGCACATCTATTCTACATCTGTCCTTCCTCAATTTGAATTTATGCCCCCTTAGGTTCGTAATCTGAACAAGTGGAAGAATTCAGTTCTCAACCCATTCAAGACCTTATACACCTCAGTCAGATCACCTCGTAGGTGCCTAGTCTCCAGACGCTGCAATTTGCAGAACTTAAGCCTCTCTTGGTAAGAAGATCCCTTCATTCTCCTCATCAATCTTGTTGACCTTCTCTGTACACGCTCAAGCAAATCTACATCCTTCCTAAAATGAGATCTTCAGACCTGTACGCAGTACTCAAGGCGTGGCCTGACCATTGCCTTATACAGAGAGACAATTACCTCCTTTTCCCGGATAGAAAAATTCTTGTATATCATTGACAAAACCCCATTACCTGCCCTGGAAACCTGTCTGTCTGCATTGCTCAGAAAACTTCATATCTGACTGCACAATTGGTCCCAGGTCGTTTTCATTTTCTACCACCCTAAGTGTAGTACCACACAGTTGGTACATTTCTTTGGGGTTACTTCTACCCATATGCAGTACTTTGCATTTGTCAATGTTAAACTTCAGTTGCCACTTCTCAGCCCATCTGCCCAAATTTTCTAAATGCTGTTGCAGTATCAAATTGCCATTACTGTCTTTAACAACCCTGCCAACCTTTGTATCATCTGCAAACTTTGACACTAAGCTTGATATATCTTCATCAATATCATTGATAAATATACAAAACAGCAGTGGACCCAACATCGAACCCTGTGTGACTCCACTAATAACATTAGTCCACCAAGAGCAGCACCCATTGATTACTACACTCTGTCTTCTCCCAACTATCCTTTTATCCATTGTAGCAACTTACCCTTAATACCATTATGCTCCAATTTGTACAATGGTCTTCCATGCGCGACAGTGTCAAAGCTTTCCTGAAATCCAAGTATATGCTATAAAAATTATATTTTGCATCCAGTTCCTTTGTAACCACATCATAATACCCAATCAAATTGTCAGACAAGACTTTCTCTTAACAAACCCATGCTGTGTCTGAATTATTGCTCAGTCTTGTCTAGATAATCCTGCAATGCATCTTTAACCAGTGACTCCATTATTTTATCTGGAACAGGAGTTAAACTAACTGGTCTGTAATTACTCGTATCACCCTTCAATCCCCCTTTGTGAATTGGGGATACATTTGCACTTCTCCAGTCAATGGGGACCTCCCGTGAATCCAAGGATGCTCTCATAATTATGGCTAAGGGTTTGCTTACTTCCTTTGCTGACTCCTTTAATATAAGTGGATAGATCCCAGGTGCCTTTCATATGTTTAACTTCAACAATTTCTCCTCCACTTTGTTCTCAGTCATTACAAAATCTTTACGCATCCTATTACAATTTGAAAACCTTCTGGCATTTTTAAACCTTAATAACTCCTCATGTGTGAATGTATTTAATATACAAGAGGAAAAGAGTGGGGGAAAAAACTGAACCTTGGAGGACACCAGCAGCCCCAGGGGCTCACATCTGATGAGTATGGGCGTGGCACACCCAGGATCCTGAGCTGGATATCATCATTCTTCTCTTTCTTGGTGATTCCTTTCTACTTCTCTCACTCTCTCAGGGTAACTCGGAAAATTTTTTTTTGCTAGTGCAGCTTAAGCCTCAGGCTTCCTTGCAGCATATGGCTAATAATAATAAAAATAATAAGATGCAAAATACTTATTCAGTTTCTTTGCTATCTGAGCAGGATCATCAACAGTCAAACCATCAATATCAAGTGGATCAATCAGATTCCCTTCCTCTTAGAGTTTATATAAGTAAAAAAATCTTTGCAGTTTTTCTTTGCATCCTTTGCCAAACATTTCTCAAAATATGTCTTCGCCTTCCTAACCTCTTTTGTGAGTGATTACAGACTAGCTTATATCTGCCATAGGCTTCTGTGTCGCCTGATAATTTTTATGCATCCCATGTATTTTTCTTCTCTGCCACGAGTCTCATTAGTTCATTTGACAACCATTTAGGCCTAAACCTTGTAGTAGCTTCCACGATTAATTCCTTGAATGCTCCCACTTAGAATTTGCTGTTGGTAACATCATCAGTTGATCCCATTGTACAAAATTTAAAAACTGGCTGAGACCACTGTAGTCACCTTTACGGAAGCAAAAACCCTTTCTTTTACATCTGATGGTATTTATATTTTTAAGTAAATCACACATCAGTGCACTGTGATCACTGCCACCTAGTTGTTCCTTTATCTGCATATTCTTAATACACGAATGATCACTGCTGATTACCAGATCCCTCTCTGGTTGCCTGTCGAAAATGCTGCTTGCTGCAGAAAACAATCATCCAATAAATCCACAAAAGTCTTACTAGTGTGCGAGTGACCAATCCACACGTTCCTGTCAATATCTGCGGTTAAAATCCTCCATTATAAGACATTTTGATTTACTAGCCCACTCTATTTCTCTGTACAATTGTTTGTTGTACTCATTCGAGTCATTAGGCCTATAACACACTCCTACTCTTATTTTAGCTTTGCGCAGTGCTTATGTCACACCAAACTGACTCAACAGTGCACTGTGCATCTATATCAACTGGATGCACTTCTTTTGATTTTATGTTTTTCTTAATTAACAGCATAACACCTCCTCCGGGTTACTCCCTGTCCATCCTTTCTGTACACATTGTACTCCCCACATTCCAATTCAGGCACCTCCGTAGCCAGGTGAGCAGGAGCAGCAGTGCGTAGCACACACTTCGTGATTAGACTGGGGTTCGAGCCCATCACCACCAAATACGGAGGAAGCGGAAAGATCAGGGAATAACCACCGCATATTCCCGGAGCAATATGGCCTTAGTTGCTAATGCTCCTAAAAACCAAACAGCAACAAACAACACCTTCTTGATCAGACCGGGATTCGAGCCCATGACCACCAAATACAGAGGATGCGGAAAGGTCAGGGAATGACCACTGCATATCCCCGGAGCAACATGGCTTTAGTTGCTAATGCTCCTGAAAACCAAACAACAACAACCAGGGTTCAAGCCCGTGACCACTAAATACGGAGGATGCAGAAAGGTCAGGGAATGACCACCGCATATCCCTGGAGCAATATGGCCTTATTTGCAAATGCTCCTAAAAACCAAATAATAACAACAACAACAACAAATTCCAATTCTGCATAACTAATATCAGTGTGACACCACGTCTCTGCTATCCCAACAATATCTGACTTTGATGTCTTGACCAACACTTCAAATTCATCAAATTTATTTACTATACTTTTAGCATTGGTATACATGCTCCTATTCTTATTCTTAATTACCCTAACACATCCCATATACCCACCTGATTCACGATGACTGCCATCAGTCCCTGAAATCTCCAGCACCCCCTCGGTCCAGGCCACTGCTTATTATAATAGAAGTAGTGCAAGAATCACCTTAACCTCTGCCTGGCTACTTTTTATCCTTAATCTGTGAATCCCCCCAATCTAGCAGTTTTCCGACCCGCCTAACACTGCCTCAATAGCATCAGCAAATATTCTTGCACCCTTTCTATTTAAGTGTATCCTATCCCTGTAGAAGCAGTTTCTCCTGTTAACAAGCACAGATCAGGCTGAAAAAAATTCTACCCCTTGAGCCTTGCACGTTCCCTCCACGGACGAATTGATTGACAAGGTTCTCATCATGTACTCCCTCCTATCGTGTCTAGGAAGAATTGCAGACACTTTCAAATTTAATCCTAACTCACGACTTTTTTTGCAACATTGTTACTTGTTAAGTAAATCTGCAGATCTCCTACTCTTAATGTCATTGGTGGCAACGTGTACAACAGTATCACCCTGTGTCCCTTAAAAGATTATATATGCTTCACAACATCATCAACGTTTGCCTCTGGCAGACATACCCTGGTCCTATTCCATCTATCCTTTTTACACAATATATTCCCCATCTCCCTGACAATAGAGTCACCAACAATAAAGTTCATTTGGGACCAGCACATTCTGCCTTGGGGATTGCTGCTGTGTGAGCCCAGGAGTGAGCTCTGGAATTGAGTTGAGCAGCTGAGAGCTTGATGGGCACCTAAAATTAATTTCTTCGATGGCATGTATCCTACACCTCAAGCTCTCATAGATGCCCATTAGAATGCTGAGTTGACACCTAATTTCTAGACACTCTCTGCACCTGGCACACACAAAGACATCCTCCTTGGCTAGATCATGTTCTGTTCCATAGATTTCGGCAAACATTTCACTTTGCACATTTTTTTAGGCTGTGATGCGTTGGAGAATTGCCCTCCTCAGTTCTCCCCTGAGTCACAGCACTCCTGCCGCTTTGTGCCCGTTGCTTTTCTGCTCTAGTCTGGGGCATGATATTTTAAATTAATAAGATCGATGAATTTAATTAATTAATTGTCAATTTAGAATCCTAAATGTGGTGATGCATAATACACTGTATATTTTTATGTTAGAGCTACCTAGTTACCACAATTAAAAATTCGAATTTCCTACTACTCTATACAAAAACAACGGCTGCAAGATTCGAACGAAACAACAATTTTACGTATATTAAGTAGTAATCTACCAAAACTTTTATCTAAATTAAAAATAAAAATAACCAGCGTAACTGGAACTATAAGGCTACTTATAAAGTACAATATAAAATAACAATTAGGTAAATGAAATAGCAAACACATCGCACACAGCACCCCCTCCTGGCAGGTGCTGACTGTAAACTGGCTGAATTTAGTTTACAGAATGCAGACAGCACTGAAAGTTCTCTTTAAAAGAGTCTTTGTCCATTTTAATTCATATATATTTCACTAAACTGTTCACTACCATATAAGAAAATGTAAACACTATGCTCATCTACTTAGTCTCTGATAGAGGACTTTTAGATTCTGCTCTTCTCTGCTCAGATGTCCAACTGACAAATACTTATTTAGAGATAGAAGTATTTGTCAAACTGCAAATGCATCTATCTCTACAGATACATTTCATCATATCTTCTCACCTACACTTATGTGTGTACAAGTATTAAACACTAAAAGATATGTTAAAATTAATAAATTCTTTAATCATTTAAATTTAAAATTAATAAATACTTTAATCATTAAAATATATATTAAAAATACTTTAAAGTAATATTAAAACTTTTTGAGGTCCTCCTCAGCTTTCTTCACCACTCACAGGCTAAGAAACATTACTGTAATATTTAAAAAAAAAAAATAAATCAGGTTTGCTCTGAGGAATTTATTGTAGCTTAAACACAGAGCGTACAGATAAAGCAGAAATATATGAGCTATGTTCGTACTATTCTTGGCCAACCAGCATACGACATGGTCGTGAGACTACAGAAAGATTTTATCTTCATAGCCCGTAGTAGACAACACCTGAGGTTTGCGCATAGGTGCAAAGCTAACGAGATTATACCGAAAGGGTTTCGCTACAAACAACCGTTTTCTAATGAGCGCATGAGACGTGCCTGTCGGAACTTCGGCCTCAAAACCCTACGTATATGGATCGGCTGCCTCCATCATGACATACAACGTGCTTCAGCGAGCAAGGCAACCCTACTAGCCGACCTTAAGACTCTGATTCCCGATCCCGTTTACACCGATGTGGTCAACACTTTATGTCACCAGGCCATCAGAGAATCAGATCTTTATTGTACCCGACAGAAACGTAAGTTTTGTAATTTGATTAATGAATCCCGTCAATTGCGCAGCCAATGTAATACCCCTCTCACTAATTCCACGGACTTCGTATTGAACCTAAGCAGCAAACAGTTATCTGCGGACCAAGTAAACTTATTGACTCTTGGCATGACGTTTGCCGTTCTTCCTAAGCACCCGCCGATCACCGACATCGCCTTAGGTGTGGAAGCCAGCTTATCACACCTCCCAGAAGATGTAGCCAACACAATCCGCTTGAAGACTGCAGCAGTTCTACACCATGCTCGCCCCGTCTCTTCTAACCTCAACCGTACACAGTTCTCTGCCCTCAAGGCATTGAAACAGGATTCGTCCATCGTCATTCTACCGGCAGACAAAGGCCGCCGTACGGTTGTAATGGATCACACTGATTACATGGCGAAAGCGCTACTACTTTTACGGGATACTACTGTATACAAACCCCTGACCATCAACCCCAACAGAGTTTTAGAACGATGGGAATCAGAGGTGAATATCCTCGTCAACAGTTGGCTGAAACAAGGGAAGATCACACAGTCAACCCGTAATCACCTCCGTGCTTCCGGATGTCAGATCCCACGGTTTTACGGCCTACCGAAAGTGCACAAAGAAGACACACCACTGAGACCAATTGTATCCTGCTGTGGATCACCGACTTACGAGCTGTCTAAATTTGTCTCGAGACTTCTTTCTCCTCTGGTTGGCAAGACCACCCACACCGTTTCCAACAGTGTTGAATTCATAAAGAGGATTCGCACTGTATCCATCTCGCAGAATCAAGTTATGGCATCGTTCGACGTCATATCGCTCTTTACCTCCATCCCTGTGGAACTTGCCATTTCTTGTGCAAAACAACTCTTGGACAATGATAGAACCCTCAACGAAAGAACTGGTCTCACACCCGATGACATTTCCACCACCCTCAGACTGTGCTTAACAGGGGGTGCGATCATATTTAATGACTCAGTCTACCAGCAGATACATGGCACGGCCATGGGTTCCCCGGTCAGCTCAGTCACAGCAAACATCGTGATGGAGGAGTTAGAGGGACGTGCGTTTGCACACGCACCTGATCACATCGCCTTTTGGTGTCGCTATGTTGACGATGTGTTCGTGGTCATCCCTAGAGACTCAGGTCAGCGACTTCTATCATACCTCAACTCACTATCGCCCTTCATAAAATTCACGATTGAGCTGGAGTCGAACAACTCTTTACCATACTTAGACACACTTGTCCGACGTGAAGGCACATACCTGAGGACTACAGTTTATCGTAAGCCCATGTGTGCTGGCCAGTTTACCAACTTCCGGTCAGCACACGCGCGAGGCCACCTCCTCTCCACGGCCCGAACCTTGCTTACTCGCGCCTGGACACACTCCAGCTCCGCTGATGAAAGACGCAAAGAGGTCACTAGGGTCAAAGTAGACCTTACGAGGTGTGGCTACCCCATTGACGTCCTCGACAGGTGTGATCTACAGACACGTGACATCGTGACGACCAGCTACAACACCAACAGTGATGAGCCATCCACAAGGGCATTCATCCCATACTACCCCAACCTGTCACAACAGATCGGCAGAATCCTGAGAACGCACGGAATAAAGTGCATCCAGCTCCCAGGCAGGAAACTGCGTTCTTTCATTTCCAACGTGAAAACACCTGTCCCCACCCTTCTGCAGAGCGGTTTAGTCTACCGCATCTCTTGCCGTGACTGCACTAGCTGCTACTTCGGAGAGACTGGACGTCGACTCGAGAAACGTCTCTCGGAGCACAAAAGAGCGATCCGTTTAGCGGATATAGAACACTCAGCTATCGCCGAACATGTCTGGACAACCCACCACGACATCGACCCACACTGCGATGTCGTGGTGGTAGACAGATCCCACCATTACCTAAAGCGTACCTGGTTGGAATCATTAAATATAAAATCTTCGGATAAATCCTTAAACAGGAACAGTGGTTACCAAGTCAACCCGATCACAGAGTCAGTAGTTCTGTCATTGGACAAGCGCTGGCCACGTCATCATGCGTCACAGCCACAGACGTCAACAAACAATTAAACCTCGCGTCTCACGCACCTGGCAGTGCACATCTTCATTCCAACTGCCATTCATGTATTTTAATTCTGACGAAGGCTACCATATAGCCGAAGCTCATATATTTCTGCTTTATCTGTACGCTCTGTGTTTAAGCTACAATAAATTCCTCAATGAATCCAGAGCGCGTAGGCCTGTTTCGTTAGGTTTGCTCTGTCATTATCTGATCAGTATAGTGTAGAGTAAGTTTGTGATACTTGCGAAATAGTGATATATTTCCTGTGATATAGTTAAACATATCATCATTTATAAATACATTTACTTTAATATCTAAAATAAAGGTAATCCCTGTTGATTTATAATTTAATATCAAGAGACAAAAAAAAAATGTTTTCTTTTCTTCTTTTCAGAACAGTTGAAAAAGTATTTCAATTGTTCAAAAGTATTTCAGAAAGTAATTGAAAAAGAATTGAAGAATATACCTTGGGACAGGTTTGACATGTTTAAATTTTTATTTTTATATCTGAATTCCATAATAATACTATTTGCGTACTAATTTTAAGTTTGCATTTGATGATATATCTATCAATTGATAACTGTAATCACTCGCTATCTGAAAGGGATGCTCTGTAATAATAAACTAAAGGGTACATCTTTTATTTTTAACATACTGTTATGTAGCTCTAATCTTCCCTATAATTTTTGGATTCAAGACTTCAAATTTTTATTGAAATTTATCTTTTCATTATACATTTTATTTATTTATTTATTTTAGACCAAAGGTAAGGGTCAGTGGAAACTTTGGAAAGATTATGTACGTCCTCCAGAAGGAGAAAACTTGAATATAAGAGAAGTAATAGTTCCAACTATTGATACGATACGTTATGCCTATTTAATGGATATTTGCATCAGACATCAAAGGTATGGTGATTTTCATGTTTTATTTTACTGTTACTTAAAATTATGAGAGTGTGAGTCAATAAAAATGGAAAATTTCAATATATATTCAGAGTGATATATTCCATACACTATTTCTCAGTGTAAATCATCTCTTACCTTTTGCACTTGTATTTCTGTAACTGACATTCCTTCTGATTCCATTTTAGTGACACAAATATCAAAATGAGAAGGTACATGATCAGGACGGCAGATTGATTCAGTGATGTCTAACTCTTGTTACCTATATAGGAATTGAAATGTTTTTCAGTGCTGCATTTAACATTATGAGATGTTTTATTGCTTGTTTTTTCTGTTGATTTCAACATTCAGAGCAGTTAATCCATTTTACCCTTATTAGTTTTATAGGTTTCTCTCCTTTGTTTTTTTTTTTTTTTTTTTCTATTTAAATTGTTGTTACAGATTTTATTTTTATTATTTGCATTTCTTCTTTTATTTATTTAATAAAGATTAATTTGCATGTTGCTTTGGCTTAGTTAACGTAAAAATTATATTTTTTTATTTTTAATTTGTTTATTTTTTGTGTAGAGGGCGCTCACCTTATTATTTTTAGTTTAATATTTTGTGTTCAATGGTTTAATTTTATTTGGGTCTAAGTTCTATTAATAGTTATAGATTGCTTATGGCACACATCAATATTTTGCTTTCTTGCAGTTGAGAATAAATTACTATCTTTTAGAACATACAAGAGTTGGTGCCTCCTGATGATATGCTCTTTGTGTTATGTTCCTTTTTGATTTTCATAATTTTCCACATTTATGGTGATTATTTCACTCTTCCATTTATACATATGTGTATATATACAAGTCAATGTGTATATGTGTGTATATGTGTATATATACATATGTGTATATATATACAAGTCATAAGTAATACCTCTCTCTCTCTCTCTCTGTCTCTCTCTGGCCATAAAAGTATAAAGACAACAAAGTTTAAATTTATATCATTTATTAAACAAAGCACTCGGAAGCATATATACATGATTCTATGTCTCTACCATGTTTATCAATACATTTCTGCCATTGTGCCTTTCAACTTATCTATGCACTATAGTAAAAGGATGGACCCTGCTACTGTCTTTTTCAGCTCTTCATCGCTCAAAAGTGTTTCCCACAAAGCTATCTCTTCATACGTCCAAATAGAAAAATAACAGATGCAGCTAAATTCAAACTATATGCAGGATGAAGCAAAACTTTCCACCCTCGAGCTGCAATTTTCATCTGAGTCATATCGGCAGTGGGTGGCCTGGTATTATTATAGTGTAATATGATTTCGTGTCCTGTCAGAGTCTTCCTTTTTTTGTTTTATAGCCCTGTTAAGCTAATCAGTTCTTTGGCAGTATCTTTCTTTGTTTATAGTTTAACTTTTCTCTAAAAAATTTCAACCAAACTTGGTCCTTCTCTATTCAAAACTGGGATTTAGACTGGAATTTGGAAGATCCAGGTCTTGTCATCTGTTATCAGGCCTTTAAAATTTTTTCCTTGAAATTTATTGTGCTCCTGCAAGTCTTGGCATATCTCCTGTCTGGAGAATTTCAATTCTCTTGTTAACTGCTTGGGTGTCCATTTGCAGCATATTTTTCTATAATCTGATGCGTCCAAAATGGCTAATACTCTTCTCTTTGAATATGCCTTAGTGCTTGCATCATTGCATATGTTATTATTGTCTTGTCTTGTCTTTTTGAATCATTTCATCCAAAATCTCCTTGATGATCACGAAAGTCAGTGACTCCTCCTTTAAAACATGCAAGCCACAAACACTGCTTATATCAATAATTTCTTGTTGGTATACTTTCCTCAGTTTTCCATGAATCTGGCAACTGAGTTTTCTCCTGACGTGAAAGGGAACTCTACCACCAACCATTGAAGTACAGTCAAAGTGAAGTGGACATCACTTTGACTGTTCATGACTTTATATCTGTAATATTGTAAAGTAATTATGTCTTAATATCTATATTCACAATATATAAAATTTCATGATGCTAACTCAATTGCAAAAAATTTCTTGCCCACCCAAGAGGCATTACTTATGGATCCACCCTTATATATATACAAGGTCATTGAAAAAAGTGTCCGTGATTTCATGATAAAATAATAATGCAAATACTTACATCAATCAATTGATTTATTTGTTAATATCTACAGGAATATCTCAAGATTGACTTCATACCTTAGTATGTTTCAATATGAGCAGCGTTCATTGTTGGGAAAACATCCAAATGGCAGTCGATCTCTGTCTACGTGCACTCAGTCATTTCCGGCATAATGGTAGCTATTGCAGCTGTGATCCTCTCTCTTAAATGGTGCAGACTGTGAATCTTTTCTGTGTAGATGATGTTTTTTAGGTAGCCCCACAAGAAAAGTCTAATGGTGTCAGATTAGGACTTCTTGGTGGCCAAGGGTGACACTGACTGACTTCTTGGTGGCCATCTTACTGACAGTGTTGAGGCGGTGCGCGTAGTAGTCATTCTGCTTGCACTCATGTTGCAGCCAAGGTCATTGTTCAGGTGGCAAATAGAATTTAGTGAGTTACCACACTGTTTGCTGCTATGATCACAGCAATTGATCAAATATTTCCGAAAATAATTAAAAGGGAAATCACGGACACCTTTCTCGATGCCCCTGTATATATATGCACATCCATACACACATAAGATTTGATCAAAAAGTTCAGAGAATATTTTTAAAAAAATTAATTTTATTCAGTAATAAAATTAATGTTTCAATTAATTTTATTACTGAATAAAATGGCCAAAGCATATTAACAATGTTTACATTGTTAATATGCTTTGCCCTGTCACCAGTAGTACAAATAATTGACAATCCTAAGTGCTGGGTTGTAAGTGATGACCCCATGCACATGCAGTTTTAAAAATCAATAGTGAATAATTCAAAATTATTGGATTTTTGATGCCACTTTTTTTTTTCAATTTTTTCTGTACGTAACTGTGAAAAATCCAGCTTTTATAATAAAAACATATAATGTTAGTTAATTTTTGAAAATAAAAGTCATTTTAGACCTGCTAGCAAGTGAAATGCAAATTGAAAACCCACATGCTTCAACAAATTCATGCAGTTAGATATCAACCTGTCAATGACAAGAGTGCCGCTGCATGAAAATTGCAATTTGCTTGTCAACAGTTTGATTCCAAACAATGCTTCAACATTGTGAAGCCAGAGAACATTTACTAACTGGAAGAAAATATGCATCAATAAAGGCCTGACGTAGCCCAGTGGTCAGGAGCGAGAGTGCATAGCACGCGTTCCTTGTGTGGACCGGGGTTCAAGCCCGTGACTACTAAATACGATAAATATTTATTTATATTGACGATTTATTGTAAACTCTACTGACTTGATTGTCGTGCCGGAGTATAAACAGAAAATTTAAAAAAAAAAAAAAAAAAAAATTTTTTTTTTAAAGCCAGCTTGCTGTCAGTAATTGTAAATGTTATTCAACACATGCATATAATTAGGTTTAACTTAATCCCTAAACTTTTCCTAATTGTGATAATTAAAAGATATTTCTGGAATTTTGAGTAGAGAACTCAAACGAAACATTTTCAAAAACAGCTATTGGGAGTTTCGGCTGTGTGTATGTGTAAACAAAAAAGATGAAGAGCACAAATTGTCGAAACATTGTCTGGGATCTCACTGACCCTATGTGACAGGCTCAGGGCTATTATAATCTCCTGCTGCAACCACATGCTTCTACCATCATGCCTGTGCTAGCAAAAAAATTTTTGGAAGCCTTCTTAGTCTTCTCTTCTGAATGCTTTTAGGCAATCTTGTGTATTTGATTGGATTTTTCAAATCAAGTCAAATTGTTTTACTTTCATGTTCTGTTTTAATTTTGGAAATAGTCTAAAGTTACATGGTGGCAAATAAATCAAACAGTGTGGAATGACAGGAACGTTTTTGTTTTGGCAAAAATTGGCAGATTGTATGTGAAATATGATGCAGAGCATTATCATAGTGAAGGAGCCAACCATTTTGATATTGTTGGCTGTTTATAACAGATTGCATCTCTCACCCATTTTCAAACTCCTTGGTAGCAGGTGGCGTTAACAGTGACACCATGCAGAATGAATTTTGATACCACTATTCCTTTTTTGTCAAAAATTGCAATCGACATGACCTTCACATATGATTTTGACTTCTGCAACTTTTTTTTGGCCTTGGAAATGATGTTCTTTTCTACTGAGAGGAGCTTTGAATCTTGGTCCCTTGGTCATATCCCTACACCAAAGAGTCAGCACATATTATTTAGTAGGCGCCTCCGTAGCCAGGTGGGAAGGAGCAGCAGTGCATACCACACGCTTCTTGATTAGACCGGGGTTCGAGCCCGTCACCACCAAATATGGAGGATGCGGAAAGGTCACGGAATGACCACCGCATATCCCGGAGAAATATGGCCTTAGTTTCTAATGCTCCTAAAAACCAAATAAATAATATTATTTAGTAGCAGAAGTTAATGTTCATTTATATACAGGTATGTTTTTATTACAGTCATATATGACTGTAATAAAGACATACCTGTGATCATAAGTGATAAACACTCACCTGGAAGATACTTCTTAATTTTTTGTTTTTTTTTAAATTTTGGTAGATGTGAATAACTGCAACATTTTATTTAAGAGCAAATAAATTGTTTACTTTCTCTTAATTTTTTAAAAATATTCATAGATATAAAGAAATAAAACCATTCATTTTTTGTATTAATTTTGATTATATGAATTATGAGATATATATAAAATGTATAATTTGCATCTGGATGGGGAATCCTTGGATTAGCATTCAGCCTTCCAATGAAAAAAAGATTCGCCACATCTATATTAGTTACTGAGTGGCAGCCATTTTTGAAAGCTGCTAAGTGCACTCTTTTATTACTTAAAAATTACTGGTTTCTGTTTAAAATTAGTATTGCAGTATTTAATTGGATTTATCTGATAAATTAGGTGAAATTTCTTATTTGGCCCTGGAAATTATTTAAAAATGAGAGTCAAAATAGAAGATAATTTTATTATTGGTATTAGCATAATAATACAAGGAAGCAATGCTTATACAATGCCAGCCAAAAAAAAAACTGAAAAGAACATATAATTTCCCCATTACTTCCAATAATTTGTTCAAACCTCTGCTCATTAGCATCGGGTTTAGTAGAGGCTTTAGTAATCATCAGCCAATGAAAAAAAAAAAAAAAAACCCATTTATGCTCCCTGAGGTTCATAATCTGAGCAAGAGGAAAAATCCCATCAGCATTGAGCCTACTCAAACCATTCAAGGCCTTATACACCTCAATTAGATCACCTCGCAGGTGCCTAGACTTCAGATGCTGCAATTTACAGAAATTAAGCCTTTCTTGGTATGAGGACCCCCTTCGTTTCCCTCACCAATCTTGTTGCCCTTCTCTGTACTCATTCTAGCAATTCTACAGCCTTACTAAAATGAGGCCTCTAGACCTGTATGCAATACTCAAGGCATGGCCTTACCTTGCCTTATACAAAGGAATTATTACCTCCTTTTCTCTACTAGCAAAATTCCTGTATATCATTGACAAGATCCCATGACCTCTTTGACAGCCTGCCCAAAAAACTTTATATCTGACTGCACAAATACCCCCAGGTCTTTTTTCTTCTCTAACCACCCTGAGCCTACCAGCCTCACAGTTGGTACTCTTCTCTGTGGTTACTGCTACTCATATGCAGTACCTTGCATATGCCAATGTTAAACTTCAGTTGCCACTTCTCAGCCCATCTGCCCAACTTTTTTAAATCCTGTTTCAGTAGCATACTGTCATTAGTGTCATTAACAACCCTGCCAACCTTTGTATCATCCTCAAACTTGGATATTAAGCCTGATATACCTTCATCAATATCATTGTTAAATATACAAAACAACAATGAGCTCAACAATGTACCCTTGGGACTCCACTAATAACATTAGTCCACGAAGAGCAGTGTCCATTGATTACCCCTCCTCTGTCTTCTTCCTCTCAACCATCCTATTATCCATTGTAGCAACTTGCCATTAATGCCATACCTGTTCCAATTTGTACAGTAGTCTTCCATGTGCAACGGTATCAAAAGCTTTCCTGAAATCCAAGTATATGATATCAAAATTATTTTTTGCATCCAGTTCCTTTGTGACTACATCATAATATTCAATCAAATTTGTCAGACAAGATTTCCCCTTAACAAACCCATGCTGTGTCTGAATTATTACTACAGTCTTGTCTAGATGATCCTGCAATGCTTCTTTAACCAGTGACTCCAATTTTACCTGGATCAGAAGTTAAACTAACTGGTCTGTAATTACTCATGTTACCCTTTGATCCCCTTTGTGAATTGGAGATACATTTGCATATTTCAACTCCGTGAGGACCTCCCCCTGAGTCCGAGGATGCTCTCATAATTATGGCTAAGATTTGCCTACTTCCTTTGCCATCTCCTTTAATATAATTGGATAGATTTCATCCACCCCATGATTCTTTTCTTATGTTTAACTTCAACAATTTCTCCTCCACTTTGTTATCAATTATTACAAAATCATTTAGCTCCCTGTTAACAGTTTAATATGCTTCTATCTTACACTCCCTACAGAGTTTCTCATGTGTGAATGTAGATGCAAAATACTCATTCAGTTTATCAGCTCTGAGCAGGATCATGAACAGCCAAACCGTGGGCACCGGCAGGATATTTTGTAAGGTAGTGCATGTGTGAATAAATTTTTTGTTCACCAAATTTTCGAATATGTGCAATATCTTATGTTTCAATAAATTAATGAAAATATTAATAATTGTGTATGACTTCGAAATCCAAAGGGGTGCACTTGCACCATGCTGCCGCACCCATGAGCAAAACCATCAATATCAAGTGGACCAACCTGATTCATCCCCTTCCTTCTAGAGTTTATGTAGGTAAAAAGGTCTTTGCTGTTTTTCTTTGCATCCTTTGCCAAAGATTTCTTATAATCTGCCTTCGCTTGCCCAACCTCCTTTATGACTAGATTAAAGATTAGCTTATATCTACCATAGCCTTCTGTTTCTTTAAATGATTTATATGCATCCAATGCATTTTTTTTTTTCTCTGCCTTTAGTCTCATCAGTGAAGTGGAAATTTATTCCATCAGTTGATTACTCTTTGGCATCCATGGATTTAGGGTCCCTAAAGATTAGGGATGTGCAAATGCTTCTCCTACTCATAGAAGGAAAACTGAGTAATTACAGTCCTGTAACTTGACCTAAGGAAATAATGACTCAATGGATAAAAGTGTTGCAGGATTATCTTGACAAGAACACAGTTATATGGCAATCACAGCACACATTTCTTAGGGGGAAAGATTATCTGACCAATCTGTTTACCTGCTAGGATGAAGTAATAAAATATCTGGATGAAAAAAATAATTTTGATATCATATACCTATGTTTCAGTAAAGCTTTTGATGCTCTTCCACATAAATAATTGCAGTACAAATTGGAGAACTGTGGTATTAGGGCAAGTTATTGCATTGAATAAAGAGATGGAGACAGAGAGTGTTTTTGATGGATTCGTTTGGGGTTCACTGCTGGGCCCTTTGTTGTTTTCACTATTATTAACTATACTGATGGTAGCGTAACATTTAATGTCTTAGTTTCTGATGACACAATAGTTTGAAGAGTGGTTAGTGGCAGGAATCGGGGTATGTTACTCCAAGGAGTAGCTTACCTTTATATCTTTTACTACACCCATAGCAGCTCTTAAATAAAGATAGAAACTGATGCTATTAAACAAAGAGAATAACATCTCTTTTTATTTTCTTTGTTTAATAGCATTCAGTCTCTGTTGTCAGGTGGTTGCTAGGTATGTATGGTGTTATGCACACTACATGTTCAAATTCATGTGATACCACACACTATAGAAATATTTTTGTAGTTTCTTACTTGCAAGCCTATTTTACTGTATATACTTATCCTGGAGTATAAAAAATGTATTTATTTAATTTCATATTAGCATTAGCATTAGTAGAGGCATTTGATGCAAGAAAGCAAGCTTATGCAGCATCAGCCAAAAAAAAAAATAAAGTAAAATAAATAAATAAAAAATAACCACTTCCACTTCACCCCTCTGTTCGTTCGAAATACCTGTCCAGCTGAGCCTTAAACTTATTTAGGCTATCAACTTCCACGACAAGGGATGGAAGTCTGTTCCACCTACCAACCACCCGCTGGCTAAAGGCAAATTTCCGCACTTCTATCTTATATTATATAAGATCCTCCAAAAATAGCTTCTCTTTTCAATAAATTTGGCATTAGATAAGTTTCTAATGCCAAATAATAGATAAGCATCAGCCAAAAAAAAAAATAAAGTAAAATAAATAAATAAAAAATAACCACTTCCACTTCACCCCTCTGTTCGTTCGAAATACCTGTCCAGCTGAGCCTTAAACTTATTTAGGCTATCAACTTCCACGACAAGGGATGGAAGTCTGTTCCACCTACCAACCACCCACTGGCTAAAGGCAAATTTCCGCACTTCTATCTTATATTATATAAGATCCTCCAAAAATAGCTTCTCTTTTCAATAAATTTGGCATTAGATAAGTTTCTGCATTTTTAAAGTTAATAAATAACGAATTGAAGAAAACAGTGTTACTAAATAATTAAATTGATATTGTTAATTGGTAATTCATGTTGTTGCTTATCTGTTTGGAATATATTTATCTGTGACTTTGCTTCCTTGGGTTCATTATGCAAGTAGTCAATGTGTTTGGAAGTTGCCAAGTTTATAGGTGGGCACATTGAAAGGCTTTAACAGTGGTATAGGAATGCCTTGGCACTGGGGCAGGTGCCAAGGGCACTGGTATCAGAGGGGCGCCACTGACAGACCATATCAGTTCCGTATCAAGCTGTTCCGACACCCAAGGCTAGCTGACGAAATGGCGCCCTTAGATATCGCATCAGGTCGAGAGCAGAGGTAGGGGTGAAAATTAATTTTTCCCAAATGGCGTGTTTTCAGAGGGTGATTCAAGCCTGCATGCATCCTTAAATCTGAGTACATACTGCATAGCAGCATACATCTATTTGCCGTCCAGAACTCAACTTTTAAGGGACCAATCAGGCGAATGCTTCATCGGTACATGTTCGAATGCACAGCACTTCGCCATTCAAGAACTGTGTACGTTCTGAGATACTGAATAAGTTTGAAGTTATAAATAATGTGTTTGTTGTTATTTTGTTTTTAGGAGCATTAGCAACTAAGGCCACATTGCTCCGGGGATATGCAGTGGTCATTCCCTGACCTTTCCACATCCTCCGTATTTGGTGGTCACGGGCTCGAACCCCAGTCTAATCAAGAAGCTGTTGTTATTTTGTTTTTTAGGAGCATTAGTAACTAAAGCCATATTGCTCCAGGGATATGCTGTGGTAATTCCTTGACCTTTCCGCATCCTCTGTATTTGGTGGTCAAGAGCTTGAACCCCAGTCTAATCAAGACGTGTGTGCTATGCACTGCTGCTCCTGCCATAATGTGTATATACTGTTTTTGTGCTGTATAAACAGATGATTGTGAATATTGTGATTTTTAATTTAGGTGATACAGAAGCCTATGGTAGATATATGCTCGTCTGTAATCAAGTCAAAAGACAGATTAAGAGAAATCTTTGGCAAAAATGCAAATAGTAACTTATGTAAACTCTAGAAGGAAGGGAATGAATCGGATTGGTCCACTTCATGTCAAGAGTTCAACTATTGATGATCCTCCTTAGGTAGCTAACAAACTCAATCAGTATTTTGCATCTATATTTACATGGGGAGTTATTCTGGGAGGGGAATGCCAGAGGTGTATTAAACCCTGGCAATGAGCTAAATGATTTCTTAATAAATGAGAGCCAAATAGAGCAGAAATTGTTGAAGATAAACATTAGAAAGGCACTTGGGGGTGGATCGGATCTATCCAGTTATATTGAAGGAGGCAGCAAAGGAAGTAAGCAAACCCTTAGCCATAATTATGACAGGTTCCTTGGACTCAGGAGTTACCTGTGGGCTGGAGATGTGCAAATGTGACCCCAGTTCACAAAGGAGGATCAAAGGGTGACGAAAGTAATTACAGACCTGTTAGTTTAAGTTTAACTTCTGTTCCAGGGAAATTAATGGAGGCTGGTTAAAGAAGCACTGCAGGATCATCTAGACAAGACTTCAGTTATAATTAAGACAGCATGGGTTTGTTAAGGGGAATTGTCTGACCAATTTGATTGGATGCAAAAACATTATTTTGATATCATATACTTGGATCTTTGGAAAGCTTTTGATACTGTTGTACATGGAAGACTGCTGTACAAATTGGAGCAGTGTGGCACTAAGGGCAAGTTGCTAGAATGGATAAAGGGATGGTTGAGTGGGAGAAGATAGAGTGGTAATCAATGGACAATGATCTTCATGGACTAATGTTACTAGTGGAGTCCCCCAGGGTTCAGTGTTGGTTCCATTTTGTTTTCTATATTTATTTATGATATTGATGGAGGTATATCAGGCTTAATGTCTAAGTTTGCAGACGATTCAGATATTCACTTCAGCGAAACAACAGATCACCCTTTGTCGGGGTACAGGAAAACCACTCTCTCATAAAACTCTAACAGGGTGCTTACAGTAGAAGATTGACCAGAGCCTATTGTCTGAATGTGGAATACCCTTGATCTGCCCACTGGAAATGGATACACAGAAAGTAGTTGACCAGCTCGACTTCTCGGTATCTAGTAGTAGAGGTATGTGATACAAGAAAGCAAGCTTATGTAGCATCAGCCAAAAAAAACCCATTTCACACATCCATTTCCTCTAAAAGTTTGTCGAATTCCTCCTTGAATTTATTTAAGCCATCAATTTCTATAACAACAGATGGAAGTCTGTTCCAGGTATCTACCCGCTGGCTAAGGCAAATTTCCACACATTTATTCTATAACTGTCTTCTCAATTTGAATTTATGCTCCCTCTGGCTTTTAATCTGAACAATAGGATCTTAATCCCATCAGAATTAAGCCTGCTCAACCCATTCAAGGCCTTATACGTCTCAACGAGATCACCCCCTCACAAGTGCCTACTCTCCAGAAGCTGCAATTTGCAGAACTTGAGCCTTTCTTGGTAAGAGAGAGAACCCCTTTGTTCCCCTCACCAATCT
The DNA here is from genome assembly GCF_048544385.1 of Mastigoproctus giganteus. NCBI lineage: Eukaryota > Metazoa > Arthropoda > Arachnida > Uropygi > Thelyphonidae > Mastigoproctus > Mastigoproctus giganteus. The sequence goes on from NC_143578.1 coordinate 88,300,644, forward strand.
TGTTGCCCTTCTCTGTACTTGCTCCAACAGCTCTACATCCTTCCTAAATTGAAGTCTCCAGACTTGTACACAGTACTCAAGGTGTGGCCTGACCATTGCCTTATACAAGGGGATAATCACAGCCTTATCCCTGCTTGCAAAATTCTTGTATATCATTGACAAGATCCCATGACCTGCTCTGGCAGCCTGTCTGCACTGTTCAGAAAACTTCATAATTAACTGCACATTTACCCAGCTCTTTTTTTATTTTCTACCACGCTAAGTGTACTACCACATAGTTGGTACATTTCTCTGGGATTAATGCTACCCACATGCAGTACTTTGCATTTGTCAATGTTAAAATTTAGATGCCACATCTCAGCTCATTTGTCCAAATGTTCTAGATCCTGTTGCAGTAGCACATTGCCGTTACTGTCATTAACAACTCTGCTAACCGTTGTATTGCAGACTTGGACATTAAGCCTGATATACCTTCAACAATATCATTGATAAATATACAAAACAATATTGGGCCCAATACTGAACCCTGGGGGACTCCATTAATAATATTATTCCACAAAGAGTAGCATCCATTGGTTACCACTCTCTGTCATCTCCCTCTCAACCACCCTTTTATACATTGTAGCAACTTGCCCTTAATGCCACAATGCTGCAATTTATACAGTAGTCTTCCATGTGCGACAGTATCAAAAGCTTTCTTGAAATCCAAGTATATCATATCAGAATTATTTTTTGCCTCCAGCTCCTTTGTGACCACATCATAGTGTCCAATCAAATGTGGAACTGGAAGTTGGATAGGTTTTACAGCTACCACTAAGTTGCCGGTAATCTTTTGAGCCAAAGAGATTACCATTGTGCTTAACCACGTAATCTCATATAGAAAATTTTCTTTCTTCTACAAACACTATTTTAAATGTAATTGCAAGGGGAATTCAAAAAACAATTAGCTAAACAGAAAAATCTGGTATAAATAAGTTCGTTAAACAGACATCAGACTGTACTTATCAGTATTATTATGATAATTTTATTTACGCACCTTTTTACGATCGTTTTACTAATTATCGTAAAAAGGCGCATAGCCACGAATTTGCCAACCTACCTCCGCCTCTGGGTTGAAATGTAGGCTTAGTACAGCATGGAGAGCTTGTGATTTGGTTGTACAATGCTAATCTAATTTTCACATATTACAGCAAGATTACTGTAACTAGACACTTTGGGCTTGGACAAGATATTCTTGCCAATGATTTCAATTTTCGGGAATAATATCTTGTCTGATAAACTCTTTAAATGTTGCTGCATGTTTTGCAAACCTCTGGTCACTAGCAAAGAGTTTATCAGATAAGATATTTCATTGCTTACTATAGGTGCAAAGACTAATAGCTAGCAGCCTTGGAATCTAGAGATTGTGCAATTTTTGTATGTTTCTGTTTTTTAATAAAATATTTAAACCAAACATGACTTGTAAAATGTCCCACTTTTTAGCAACGCTACATGATTATGTAGGTGCCTTCGTAGCCAGGTGGGAGGAGCAGCAGTGCGTAGCACGCACCTTTTTACGATCGTTTTACTAATTATCGTGAAAAGGCGCATAGCCACGAATTTGCCAACCTACCTCCGCCTCTGGGTTGAAATGTAGGCTTAGTACAGCATGGAGAGCTTGTGATTTGGTTGTACAATGCTAATCTAATTTTCACATATTACAGCAAGATTACTGTAACTAGACACTTTGGGCTTGGACAAGATATTCTTGCCAATGATTTCAATTTTCGGGAATAATATCTTGTCTGATAAACTCTTTAAATGTTGCTGCATGTTTTGCAAACCTCTGGTCACTAGCAAAGAGTTTATCAGATAAGATATTTCATTGCTTACTATAGGTGCAAAGACTAATAGCTAGCAGCCTTGGAATCTAGAGATTGTGCAATTTTTGTATGTTTCTGTTTTTTAATAAAATATTTAAACCAAACATGACTTGTAAAATGTCCCACTTTTTAGCAACGCTACATGATTATGTAGGTGCCTTCGTAGCCAGGTGGGAGGAGCAGCAGTGCGTAGCACACACTTCTTGATTAGACCGGAGTTCGAGCCCGTCACCACCAAATATGGAGGATGCGGAAAGGTCAAGGAATGACCACCGCATATCCTGGAGCAATATGGCCTTAGTTGCTAATGCTCCTAAAAAAAACCAAATAACAATAAATAATAACATGATTATGTTGTCTAAGCAGGTAAATGGAGAACATGTTTATAATATTGGTAGCTTCCTCAGTCAGAAGTTTACTTTTTGCCAATTTTGCTGTGTGATTAACTTGTTAACATTATCCTGGTTGATTATAATAACTTTATTAATGTGATTAAATTTATCATTATATTCTCATTGTTTCTGATTTTCTATTTGGTCAAAATTTGGAAATAAAAAGTCCATAAAATAAAATATCATTGATTATAATTAGCTATGTTGAAACTACCTGCTGCCTACACTTCTTGATTGCAGGCTTCTTATTTCCAAATTTTTCCAAATGGCCCAAGAGTAGACCCTGCTTTTAAGAAGAAAAGATAGTTATTTATAGAAATTAGCATATGATGCAAGAAAGCAGGCTTATACAGCATCAGCCAAAAAAAAAAAACACACTGTTCCCATTTCACCTATCCTGTCACTCCAAAAGTTTGTCTACTACAGCCTTAAATTTATTAAGGCTACCAACTTTCACAACATATGTAAGTCTGTTCCAGCAATCAACTACCTGCAGGCTAAAGGCAAACTGCTACACATCTATTCTACAACTGTCTTTCAGTGACACTATTGTCAGGGAAACGGGGAACATGCTATGTAAAAAGGATAGGTTGAACAGTTCCAGGGTATGTCTGCCAGGGGCAAAGGTTTATGACATTGTAGAGCGGATATCACCTTTTCAGAGCACAAAAGGCACTAATGATATTAAGAGGAGGAGACTGGCAGAATTACTTAACAAGTACAGGTCACTGTTGAAAAAAATCTGTGAATTAGGATTGAATTTGAAACTGTCTGCAATTCTGCCCAGATACGATAGGAGGGAGTATATGATGAGAGCCTTGTCGATCAATTCGGCCCTGGAAAGATTGTGCAAGGCTCAAGGGGTAGAATTTTTTTCAGCCTGGTCTGTACTTGTTAACAGGAGATACTGCTTCTACAGGGATGGGATACACTTAAATAGAAAGGGTGCAAGAATATTTGCTGATGCTATCGAGGCAGTGTTAGGTGGGTCGGAAAACTGCTAGCTTGGGGGGGATACAAGAACAAATGGATTAACAGTGACCACTGGCAGAGGTAAAAGTGATTCTTGCTCTGCTTCTATTGGAATTACCAGCAGCCGGGAAAACAAGATGCAGGGTATTTCAGAGACTGGTGGGAGTCTTTGTGGTACGAGTAAACACATGGGTTATGTTAGGGTAACTAAGAATAGGAACAGGTGCATGTATACTTGCATTTACACCAATGCTAGGATTTTGGTAAATAAATTTGATGAATTTGAGGTATTGCTCAGAACATAAGAGGCAGATATTGTTGGGATATCAGAGACGTGGTGTCACACAGATATAAGGAATGCAGAACTGGAATTTGGGGAGTACAATGTGCACAGGAAGGATAGACAGGATAGGGAGGAGTAGGGGTTATGCTATTAGTTAAGAAGCATATAAAATACAAGGAAGTGAAGCCAGTCAACATCCCTGGACCGTGCAGTGTTGAGTCAGTTTGGTGTGACATAAGCATTGGGAGATCAAAATTGAGAGTAGGAGTGAGTTATAGGCGTAATGACTCTGATGAGTATAATAAGAAACTGTTCAGCGAAATAGATGGGCCAGTACATCAGAGAGTCTTATAATGGGGGATTTTAATTTCCCGGATATTGACTGGAATTTGTGGGTTGGTCACTCACACACTAGCAAGGCTTTTGTGAATGATTGTTTTATACAGCAGCATGTTCGAGAGGCAACTAGAGGGAGTAATACTCTTGATCTGATTATCAGTAGTGATTCTTCATGCATTAAGAATCTGCAGATAAAGGAGGCAGTGATCACAGTGTGCCGAAGTGGGATTTACTCAAAGAGGTAACTACCATCAGTGATAAAGGGAAGGGTTTCTAATTTCATAAAGGCTACTACGGTGGTCTGAGACAGTACAGTAATACCCCGACTTACGCTACCCCGACTTACGCGAACTCGGAGTTACGCGGTTCTTGATTTTTTCGTTTGGCAACGCTGTCGCCCACTATCTTCAAGGTCGTTTTTCATATGTTATCGATATACGGTGCGACGGCGGAGAATGAGAGCGAAAGATGAACAAAATTCAACTTTGCTGCTTTTATGTTTTTTATATCAGTGAAGGGGAAACACATTTCACCATAATAACGTAAAAACCAACACAATTCCAGCTATCGGTATAATCGCAAATGCAATTAGATCGAGTTTACTACCAGTTTATAACAGATTTCACTAGCCGAAACGCAACTGGATTTTTATTGTTTTATGGTAGTAACCCCTAGAAATGTGAGGTGTTAATAGTGTATCTCTGCCTTTATGGTGTTGTTTATTCAGTTGCTACATGCGCGCAGCTTTGTTTATGCGTATCAAGCGTGCCTCCTCGTTTTGTAATTGTGCTTTATTCCCTAAAAATGAGTAAAATACTTAATTAAAAGGTGTGAAAAGGAAGCGTCCTGGTGAAGACACTGCAGATTCAGAGAGAAAAAGAAAAGCGATTATCGATAAACAGAGGCGGACTGGGTCAAAAATTCTTACCCAGGAAAATTTATAGTGGCCTCATACTATGGTTTATGGCAAAAATCACACTGGCCCACCGGGGTTTCCCCGGCAAAGGCTTATGGCCAGTCCGCCTCTGTCGATAGAGAAAAAATATAAAATTGTGAAACGCTTTGAGCGAAATGAAAGACCATGTGATATTGCACGTGCTACAGGCCTAAACGAAGCAACGGCGAAAAGCACATGACAATTGCAAACTTGACAGGTTGAAAATTGAAAAGGGCTCAATTGAAAAGGGCTTAAAAATTTTAGAAAACAGACTCCAACGAAGAACGCGTTATAGCTACAAAGCAAGGAATAAAAAAATTATTAGCTTGCTACGAAGAAATTCTGCTTGAAAAAAAGAAGTCTCTGTGTCGTCAGACGAATTTGTTAGATTTTATGAAGCCATCGACATCGAAATAACTTTTTAACGTAAGTAATTTATTTTTTAATACATATTTTGTATTAACATGTATAAAGAACTGCAATTTTATCAATATTTTTCTTCTAAACTAGTGTTTTTGTTAGTCCTTGGTCCCAATTAAGCAAAATTTATATGTATTTATATGCAAAGTTGTACCCCGACTTACGCGAATTCGACTTACGCGATTTTCGTCGGACCCACCTATCGTGTAACTTCGGGGTATTACTGTATTTAAATTCTATACGGTGGGATCAACTGATGATGTTACCAACAGCAAATTCAAAATGGGAAGCATTCAAAGAACTTATCTTGGAAACTACTAGACTTTACATAGTAGAAATATGAACAACTAAGAAATATTGTTCATATTTTAGCACTAAATGGATATCAGATGAACTAATCAGACATATGGCAGAGAAGAAAAATGCATGGGATACATATAAATTAATGGGTGACATGGAAGCCTATGATAGATATAAGCTAGTCTGTAACCAAGTCACAAAGGAGATTAGGCGGGCAAAAGCAGATTATGAGAAATCCTTGTCAAAGGATGCAAAGAAAAACAAAGAGTTCTTTACCTATGTAAACTCTTGAGGGAAAGGGATGAATCATATTTGTCCACTGGATATAGATTCATCCTGCTCAGGTGGCTAACAAACTAAATGAGTATTTTCCATCTACATTCACCCATGAGGAGTTATTCAGGGAGGGGAATGCCAGAGGTGAGTTAAACCCTGGCAGTGAGCTAGATGATTTTGTAATAACTGAGAGGAAATTGGAGGAGAAATTGTTGAAGATAAACAAAAAAAAGGCACCCAGGATGGATGGGATCTATCCAATTATATTAAAGGAGGCAGTAAAGGAAGTAAGCAAACCCCTAGCCATAATTATGAGAGCTTCTTTGGACTCAGAGGAGGTACCCTTGGACTGGAGATGTGCAAATGTGACCCCAATTCACAAAGGATCAAAGGGTGACACAAGTAATTATAGAACTGTTAGTTTAACTTCTATTCCAGGAAAATTAATGGAGGCACTGGTTAAATAAGCACTGCAGGATCATATAGACAGGACTTCAGTTATGATTCGGTTACAGCATGGTTTTTTTAAGAGAAAGTCTTGCCTGACCAATTTGATTGGATACAATGATGTGGTCACAAAGGAATTGGATGCAGGGAATAACTTTTATATCATATATTTGGATCTTAGAAAGGCTTTTGATACTGTTGCACAGGAAGACTGCTGCACAAGTTGGAACAGTGTGGCATGGGAGGCAAATTGCAGCTATGGATAAAGGGATGGTTGAGTGGGAGAAGACAGAGAGTGGTAATCAATGAATGCTGCTCATCGTTAACTAATGTTATTATTGGAGTTCCTCAAGGTTCAGTGTTTGAGTTCATTGTTGTTTTCTGTTTTGTTTATTTGTTTATTTGGTTTTTAGGAGCATTAGCAACTAAGGCCATATTGCTCCGGGAATATGCGGTGGTCATTCCCTGACTTTTCCGCATCCTCCGTATTTAGTGGTGACGGGCTCGAACCCCGGTCTAATCAAGAAGCGTGTGCTACGCACTGCTGCTCCTTCCCACCTGGCTACGGAGGCGCCGATTTTCTGTATTTATAAATGATATTGATGATGGTATATTAAGCTTAATATCCAAGTTTGCAGATGATACGAAGGTTGGCAGGGTTGTTAAAGACACTTTTCTAGATCCTGTTGCAGTACTCTGCTGCAACAGGGTCTGGAAAAGTTGAGCAGATGGGCTGAGATGTGGCAAATGAGGTTTAATATTGACAAATGTAAAGTACTACCTATGGGAAGCACTAACCCCAGAGTGACGTATGAACTCTGTGGTACTACACTGACAGTGGTAGAGAACGAAAAGGACCTGGGGGTAATTATGCAGGCAGATATGAAGTTTTCTGGGCACTGCAGATGGTCTGCAAGAGTAGCTCATAGTGACTTGTCAATAATATTCAGGAATTTTTCTAGCAGAGATAAACAGGTGATTATCCCCTTGTATAAGGCTGTTACTGTATACAGGTCTGAAGGTCTCATTTTAAGAAGGATGCAGAGCTGTTGGAACGAGTACAGAGAAGGGCAACAAGATTAATGAATGGAACAGAGGGTTGCTATTACGAAGAAAGGCTTATATTTTGCAAATTTCAGTGTCGCGAGTCTAGGCACCTGTGAGGTGTATAAAGCCTTGAATGGTTTGAGCATTCTCAATGTTGATGGAATTCTTCCTCGTGGTCAGAATAATCACCTGAGAGGGCATAAATTCAAATTGAAGAAAGACAGATGTAGGATAGATGTGTGGAAGTTTGCCTTTAGCCAGTGGGTAGTTGTTTTGTGGAACAGACTTTCATCCTTTGTTGTGGAAGTTGATTGCCTAAATAAATTTAAAGCTGAGCTGGACAGCTATTTGGAACAAACAGAGGGGTGAAATGGGAGCGTTTTTTTTTTTTTTTTTTTTTTTTTTGGCTGATGCTGCATAAGCCTGCTTTCTTGCATCATATGCCTCTACTAATGCTAATGAATTTGAATCTGTGCCCCCTCAAGTTCTTAATCTGAGCAAGCAGAAGGATTGCGTCAGTATTCAGCCTGCTGAAACCATTGAAGGCCTTATACACCTCATTCAGATCACCTTGCAGGTGCCTACTCTCCAGGTGCTGCAATTTGCAGAACTTATGCCTTTCTTGGTAAGAGCACCCATTTCCACTTACCAATATTGTTGGTCTTCTTTGTACTCATTCTAGCAACTCTACATCTTTCCTAAAATGAGGCCTCCAGGCCTGTATACAGTATTCAAGGTGTGGCCTGACCATTCTGCTAACAAAAATTCCTATATATATCATTGACAAAACTCCATGACCTGCTATGGTAGCTAGTCTGCACTGCTCATCGAACTTCATATCCCACCTCTTTTTCATTCTCCACCTCCCTCAGTGTAGTACCTCACAGTTCGTAGCTTTCACTTGGGCTACTGCTACCCATATGGAGTACTTTGCATAAGTCAAAGTTAAACTTCAGTTGCTACTTCTCAGCCCAACTGCCTAACTTTTCTAGATTCTGTTGCAGTAGCATACTGTCTTTACTGTCACTAACAACCCTGTCAACTTTTGACATACCTTCAAGCCTTATATATCATATATACCTTCAAGCCTTATATAATGATATCGTTTGTCGATATCATTGATAAATACACAAAACAACGGGCCCAGCACCAAACCCTCCTGGAATCCACTAGTAACATTAGACCATGCAGAGCAGTGTCCATTTAGTACCACTCTCTGTCGTCTCCCACTCAACCATCCCTTTATGCATTGCAGAAACTTGCCCTTAATGCCATACTGCTCCAATTTTTACAGCATCCATGTGCAACAGTATCAAAAGCTTTTCTGAAATCCAAGTACATAATCTCAAAATTATTTTTTGCATCCAGTTCCTTTGAGACCACATCATAGTATCCAATCAAATTGGTCAGACAAGGCTTCCCCTTAACAAACCCATGCTGTGTCTGAACTGTTACTGCAGTCTTGTCTAGGTGATCCTGTATCACCTCTTTAACCAGTGACTCCATTATTTTCCCCAGAACAGAAGTTAAAGTAAGGTCTGTAATTATTTTTATCACTCTTTGCACCCCCTTAGTGAATTGGGTACACACTTGCACATCTTCAGTCCATGGGGACCTCCCCCGAATCTGACGTTTCTCCCATAATTATGGCTAAGGGTTTGCTTACTTCCCTTGCTGCCTCCTTCAATATAATTGGATAGATTCTGTCTGCTGAAGGTACTTTTTTATTTTTAAATTCAACAATTTCTCCTACACTTTGCTCTCAGTTATTACAAAATCACTTAGCTCCCTGTTAGAGTTTGATAAACTTCTGGCATTTCTCCTCCTTGATAACTTCTCATATGTGAATGTAGATGCAAAATACTCATTCAGTTTATCAGCTACATGAGCTCGATTATCAATAGTAAAACCATCAATGTTAAGTGGACTAATCTGATTCATCCCTTTCCTTCTAGAGTTTACATAAGTAAAAAACTCTATGCTGTTTTTCTTAGCATCCTTTTTCAGAGATTTCTCATTATCTGCCTTCACTTTCCTAACCTTCTTTGTGACTTGATTACAGACTAGCTTATAGCTGACATAGGCTTTTGTGTCTCCTGATAATTAATATGCATCCCATGCATTTTTCTTCTCTGCCACGAGCCTCATTAATTCATCTGACATTTATTTTGGCCTGAACCTTGAGACTATTTCTTAGTTGGTATGAAAAACCTAGTTGCCTCCAAGATTAAGTCCTTGAATGCTTCCAATTCAGAATTCACCTTTGGTAACATCATCAATTGATCCCACTGTATAGAACTTAAAAACTGTGTGAGACCACTGTAGTCACCTTTACGAAAAGAAAAATCCTTCCCTTTACCCTTGATGGTAATTGCATCTTTAAGTAAATTCCATATCAGTACACTGTGATCACTGTCACCTAGTGTTTCCTTTATTTACAAATTCTTAATGATTGAATAATCACTGCTGATAATTAGATCAAGAGTATTACTCCATCTGATTGACCCTCGAACATGTTGCTATAGAAAACAACCTTCCAATAAATCCACAAAAGTCTTGTTAGCGTGCGAGTGACCAATTCACAAGTTCCAGTCAATATCTGAATAGTTAAAATCCCCCACTACAAGACATTCTGCTTTTTCTGGCCAACTCTATTTCCCTGTACTGTTCATTGTACTCATCAGCCATTAGGGCTATAATATACTCCCACTGTCATTTTCCCTTTCGCAGTGTTTATGTCACACCATACAGACTGAACCTTGCACTGTCCACCCATGTCAACTGGATACACTTCCTTAGATTTTATGTTTCTTAACTAAAAGCATAATCACTCCTCCCTTCCTACCCTGTCTATCCTTTCTGTACACATTGTACTCTCCAAATTCCAATTCTGCATTTCTTACATCTGTGTGACATTACATCTCTGATATTCCAACAATATCTGCCTTTGTTCTCTTGACCACACCTCAAATTCATCAAATTTATTTACTAAACTCCTAGCATTGGTATACATGCAAGTATACATGTACCTGTTCTTACTCTTAGTTACCCTAACACAGCCCATGTATATACTTGTTCCATGATGACTCTCATCAGTCATTGAAATCTCCAGCACCTTGCTTTCCAGGCTTCTGTGCATTTCAGTAGCAGCTGTGCAAGAATCACTTTCATCTCTGCCTGCAGCTATTGTTAATCTATTCATTTGTGAATCCCACCAAGCTATAAGTTTTCCAACCCACCTCACACTGCCCCGATAGCATCAGCAAATATTCTTGCAGCCTTTCTATTTAAGTGTATCTCATCCCTGTAGAAACAATCTCTCCTGTTAACAAGGACAGACCACTCTGAGGAAAAATTATACCCCTCGAGCCTTGCCCAATCTCTTCAGGGCCAATTTGATTGACAAAGCTCTCTTCATATACTCCTTCTTATCATGTCTGGGCAGAATTGCAGATACTTTCAAATTTAAACCTGATTCACAACTTTTTTTTCAGTATTGACCTGTACCTGTTAAGTAAATCTGCAGATCTCCTACTCTTAATGTCAATAGTGCCAATTCAACCACATCACCTTGTGAATAACACTTTGTGCCCTTAAAAGTTGATATCCACTCTACAACTTCATCAACTTTTGCCCCTGGCAGATATAGCCTGGCCCTATTTCACCTAGCCTTTTTGCACAAACAATATATTCCCATCTCCCTGACAATAGAGTTACCGACCGTAACTAGCTCCTCTGTGGAGCTGAACATTCTGCCCTGAAGATTGCCGCTGTGTTGTCTGATGCACAAGCGTGAGCTCTTCATTGAGTTGGGCAGCTTAGAGCTTGATCTTGTCCTCCATTTTAATTTCTTTGAGGGCATCTACCCTACTCTTCAAACTCCTAGAAGCCCATCAGAATGCTGAGTTGGCCTTTAATTTCTTGACCTTCTCTGCACCTAGTACACATAAAGACGTCCTTCTTGGCTAGTTCATGTCCTGTTCCAGAGAGTTCCACAAATATTTTACAATTTCCACATTTTTTTAGGTTGTGATGTATTGGAGAATTGCTCCCTTCAATTCTCCCCTGAGCTACAGCACTCCAGCTACTTTGTGCTTGTTACTTTGCCACTCTTGTCTGGAGCATTATTTCCGTTTAATACTATTTAATTGATTAACTATGAAAATTAATAAGGTTAATAAATTTAATTAACAATACTATCCTAAGCTAATTCAGTGATATGTATTACACTATCTAGTTCTTACATTATACCTTACACTTTCAAGTTACACTATACCACAATGATTAAAACCCAACAAATGAGTAAAACCTTGTAACTACTTATTTATCATGATTAAAACCATACTATTCTTCTGCACCACTGGTTACATACTATGATATTCACGCTGAAACACCAGCATAACACTTTCACTTCTGCCTGCGACTATTGTTAATCTAAGTGTCTGCAAATTTTTGGTTTTTCTGAAATAACTTTTTCTTTTTTGTTTAAATAATTTAACATTAACCTGGTTGATTATTAATGTGATTAAATATATCTTTATATTCATATTGATTCTAATTTCCTTTTTGGTCAAAATTTGGAAATGAGAAGGCCTGCAGTTGAAAATTTTCAGCCCAAGGAAGTTGTTAAAGAGATTACTAACAAAATCATTTTGGCATGTTCAATAAAAATAAAATAAAATATCATTGATTATAATTTCCTATGTTGAAGCTACATGCTGCCTACATTTCTTGATTGCAGGCTTGCATTTCCAAATTTTTACTAATGGCCCAGGGGCAGACCCTGCTTTTAGAATAAAAGATAAGTTATTTAGAGAAATTGGTTGAAAGTATTGACTATCTGTTGGTGCTTCAGGCTGAAAAAGTTGTCACCGTTTACTTTCTTAGAAATTTCCAACTAAGTTAATATAACACAATCAATTGAATTCAGTATGAAAATATTAAGTAATGTCATTTTATTTACTCAAAAAAATATGATTTTATTTTCCCTTTAAGTGTTTATACCAAGATTTGAATGGATTATTAGTTCCCATGTTCTACATCATAATCTTTATGTTCACATTTATTTTCTTAAAAATGAGATGCAGTTTTGACTATGATGTGCATTTTGGTTTTTCTGAAATAAATTTTTCTTATTGTTTAAATGGGTACATAATTTCCTTTTCACTACTAACATTTGTTTTTTTCCCATGTCTTTGATCAATTCATCAAATAAGACTTATGCATTTTTTTTTTGATGTTTCCTTTTTTTTCCATAACACTGGCATGTTAATCATAGTACTGTCTTGTTTACTTCCATGTTCATGATTCAATACAGGTAAACTCTCAATTTAACAGACTAATAGGGGGGGGGGGGAGAAGGAATGTCCATTAAAGCCGAAAGTCTGTTAAATCGAATGTAACCTTGGGGCGCATTTTTTATTGTTCTTAATGTAAAAAAAGCTTTAATACAATATACAGTACTGTACAATATAAAATTATGTTGCAATTTGGCCTTTGAGTTACAGATATCAGAAACAGTTTGTTTTTTTTTTTTATCTGGTAAATTTCACAAACATGTGCTACTGAGACACCTTGTTCTAATTTCTGTGCCACGTTTAAGTTCACATGCTTTCTTTTAACTCCTCTATTTCTTGATGCCATTTTAAATTGTAAGGATTGCAAAATTATTTAATAAATAAAGTCACAATTCAGAAATCACAGAAACACTCTGTACAACAGAGTTATACACAGAAACACAACCTGACCACACGATAAGTTGAGGCAGACTGAGACCAAAACAAAACGAGTCTGTAGACCTGCAGTTTAGTGTCTCAAGTCACATTCAGCTTGCAAGTCACCGCCTGCTCTTATCTGTAATCTGGGAAAACAGCTATTTGAATACGTTTTCAGAAAGAATAAAAAACAATTTCCTGAATTTGATTATAAAAATAAAAGTAGGTAATTATCAAAACAATAATGGAAATAGGTAATTATTATTAATTTTTAATTAATAATAACACTGAAGTTTTGTATAGCCTAAAAAAAATAATATGGTTGAGATTAATATGTACATTACTGTATTATTATTTATCCGGTCTGTTAAATCCAAAATCCATTATATCGGGCTCTGTTAAATCGAGGGTTTACTGTATTATTATCAAGTATTTCACCATCTGTTAGTTGATGAACTACTTATGCATTATTGTCTATATTGAAGCATTATTTGGTACTGTCTTGCAGTTTATTTTGTAAAATTTGTAGATATACCTTTGGCATAAAACAGTAATTCATTAACCAAACTCTTTCGTCAAATGCACACTATTCTCCAACAGTCAGTCTGGACTTGTCATTGATGAGCAGAATTTTTAAAAATGTCTTGTGAGATACTGTATTATGATTATGTATTATGATACTGAGTGTATGTGTATTATGTATTATGATACTGAGTATATGTGTATTATGTATTATGATACTGTGTGTATGTGTATTATGTATTATGATACTGAGTGTATGTGTATTATGTATTATGATACTGAATTATCCAAACAGCATCCACATCACTGAAACCATTTATGAATGCAGCTATATCCTAGACTCTATTGATAGTAATCAGTATGGATCTCATAAATTATTCTTGTAGTGTCAACTTATCAATCACGAATATGCTAAATACCTGAATTATTCGCGCGCGCGCGCGCGCACACACACACACACACACACACACACACACACACACACACACACACACGATTGTTGATGGGAACAAATGGGTGTTCTTACCAAGATACTTTAGTTCTGCAAATTGAAATCTCTGTATACTAGGCATCTGTGAGGTGATCTGATTGAGATGTTTAAGGCTTTGAATGGAATGAGCAAGTTCAATGACTATAGTATTCTTCCTCTTTCTCAGACTACACATATGATGAGATATAAATTAAAATTGAGGAATGATGGTTGCAGAATAGATGTGAAGAAGTTTGCCTTTAGCTAGCAGGTGGTTTATTGCTGGAACAACCTTTTATCTGTTGTTGTGGAAGTTGATAGTTTGAATAAATTCAATGAAGAACTAGACAAACTATTGGAAGGGAATGGATATGTGAAATGGAAATTTTTTTTTTTTTGGCTGATGCTGTACGAGCCTGCTTTCTTGCACCATTTTCCAGTACTTATACTAAATTCAATTTCGTTGATTATTTCTTATGAAGATTCTTTAAGGACAACATGTACAGGAAAAATTCACATTTAGTTGAGGAAGGGAAACTGAAATCACTGTTTCTCTATAGAAGCTGTGATTTCAGTTACAGTACAGAAAATTCTAAACTGCTTGTTTGATTCATAGTATCATATATTGAATGTTGTTATATCAGGCATCGTATTGTAAGAAAGAAACTGAAATCATGGCATGTTATTTAACTAATTGATACAGGTATTCCCAAAGTCTGCTTCACTTTTTAGTAATATTATGCTAATAAATTAAATTCAGTTTCATCACTATGCTCATACATTATTCCTGCAATAAATAAATAATATTACCATTAGCATAATATATATATATAATATGTAATGGCAGAACAATACTTTCTGTAAAACTCTAATAGGTGCTTTTTAAACTATCAAATTTGATATTGAATACATGTTTAGAAATTGTATTGAAACAGTTTTCTTAAAATTTATTAAGAATTGAATACTTTCTGGAAATGCTTTCAATTAATATAAAAACAATTGACTTTCAACATCTTGAATATATATATTTGCAATATTTCATGTAGAAATTTTTGTTTATTTGCAACAGACCTTTGCTCATAGTTGGCCCCACAGGCACAGGAAAAAGTGTATATATTCAGGATAAATTGATGAATGGGTTAGATCAACAGAAATTTGTACCATATTTTATTGCTTTTTCTGCCCAAACTACTGCTGGGCAAGCACAGGTAAATTTATATTTATATTATTTTTATGTTACTTAAATTATTTGAAATATATTTATAAATCTATAAATAAAACAAAAAAGTAGAAATTAAAAAAGAAAACTCTGCTTATGACCCTAAAAATACTTGAAATTATGAAACTGTTGTACATCCTTTTCCTATTACTTTTTTTTTTTTTTTTTTAATTTGTGATATTAGCATTAGTTGAGGCATATGATGCAAGAAAGCACACTATACAGCATTAGCAAAAAAAAAAAAAAAAAAAAAAATCCTTCCCGTTTCACCCATCCAGTCACTCCAAATGTTTGTCTAGTTCAGCCTTAAATTTTTTTTAAGCTATCAACTTCCACATCAACAGATGGAAATTTGTTCCAGCAATGAACCACCTACTGGCTAAAGGCAAACTTCTGTACATCTATTCTGTAACCATTCTTCCTCAGTTTGAATTTATTTTGAATTTGCTCAAAGTCATTCAAAGCCTTAAACACCTCAATCAGATCACCTAGATATTAGGCCACAGAAAACCCTAATATAAAAATTATAAAGGAACTAAACTCTTTTAAGTGTTGTTATTTGGCTGGAATCTTCTCTGAAGTGATTGTTGGAACTTTTTTTTTTTTTTTTACCATAAATGTTACTTCTGACAACTACAGTAGTAATTAGTTCATATAAAATGCTGGGGACTCTAATAATTATTTCATGTTATTGTGAAATGATTATTACAGTTATAATTATTAAAATTTGTTAACATGAATTTTGTATTAAAAGTGTTTCTCATTATGGAAACTTTCAATTTTTAAAATCGTAGCAAAATTGATAATAATATCAGTAAATGGGATATAATTAAAATAATAAATAATAACATCAATTAAATGAACAAAAAAATTAGCTGCCATGTACTTACCTTTTTACTAATCATATACTATTATACTATACAGGGTACTGCACAGTAATTTTACCAGCATTTTCTTTCTATACCAGTGACATTAACACTACTTTTTTGTAATAAAACCTGTGATTTTTTCTGGATGGCATTTTCAATTATTTTTTTCTGCTCCAAATTATTCCAAAAAGTTCTAAATTATCCACCATTTCATGCACATTTTCTTTGTCTGAGTGAATGTTCAAAAAATGGCATACATTTTTTAATATTCTAAGAAAATCTTTAACACTATTTAATAATTCAATAAGAACATAGTCAGAATGAATATCTAAGCTCTTCTGGCTTTGACCATCTAGTGGAAATTTGTCTGTACTAGGAAATGTACTACAGAGAATTAAAAACAGCAAGAACTGAAGAATTTGAAAAATTGATCATGTGTTATGCTTGAACATTTTGCAAAAATGTGCTAGAAATTTTTTTCTTAAAATGAGACTAAAGGACACTTAACTATTTTGAAAATAATGCATACCTTTTTATACTGAAAGGACATTGAAACAGGACCACCTTTCAAATATCAAGTTGGAACTCCATGGCCTTGCACACATCATGGTATGGATGTTGTAAGGTGTGGTGATCGACATCTCCAGAAACACACCTGGAGATAATGATCACTATACACTATTTATGAATCATCCCACAATTGTCCATTGGAGGTTCTGCATGCCTGACAGCTTGTTTGACCCCTCATTCCCATAGGCTTTCAGTTGAATTCAGGTGAGAGGATGTTTGAGAGCCACTAGAGGATTTACTTTCATTTATGTTTGTCCACGTAGAGGAGGGTGAAGTTTTCATAAAACCATTCCTACTCACATGTTACTTGGCAGCATGGTTCAGTATTCAGGTGAGAAGCAGCTGTCAGTGAACAGGCGGGGATATCAAGTCAGCCATCTGCAGTATGTCAAATAATCTTGCTGAAAAGTGTTCTAGACTTCTAATTATTTTTCATGTGGCCATTGTGCCACAATGACAGTCCAGCAGCATGAAATGTGGAAGTCATCTCTCACCTGATTCATCCACCATCAGTTTTGTACCACAAGTGCAAAGTTTTGTTTCAAGCCCGTCACCACCAAATACGGAGGATGCCGAAAGGTCAGGGAATGACCACCGCATATCCCGGAGCAATATGGCCTTAGTTGTTAATGCTCCTAGAAACCAAATAACAACAACAACGCAAAGTTTTGTAAAAGCTGGTTGTTTTATACCTTGTCTACCATATTTAAAATAACTAAATGCACAAGGCATAATACATTAAGAGTTTAATATCTATATAATATCGGTGTGTAGATACACCATAGACAACTCTTTAAAAAACTACAAAGTAGTTGTTATAGGCATCATTTGCTCTTTCTCATATTGTGCTCTGCCTTCACGACGAGTTGCCATGATATTGCACTACCTCGAATAAGTAACGCTTCACTAATAGAGAAGACTATTGTTACATATTCTCAGTGAGTACCACCACCCAGACATGTTTCAAGGCTATTGTGAATTTAATGTGGAAAAAAACCCATTGGACCAGATCTATTAAATCAAACAAATGAATTATAAAATTCAAACCATTTGTCCCTATTAGACTTAGAAAAGCAAAAAGGTAGAGGGAAAGTAATAGTAGTAGTGGAAGAGGAAAAGAAATATGTCGAAGAATGAAAGGGACAGTAACTCTTCAACTCACACCACTCAAAAACTCAAATTCCTCCAATAGGTAACGCTTCCCCAGTAGAGAAAACTGTTGTTACCCATTCTTGGAAACTCTGTGAATATCAGGCTCCCCAGACATGTTTCAAGGCTATTGGCCTATCATCAGTGGGTGGGGCAGGTACCCTGGTATTGCAGACATAACGACCCAGTTGTGAAGATAATCACACAATATGAGAGATGCCAAAAGGTGTATATGACAATATTTAAAATAACTAAATGCACAAGGCATAATACATTAAGAGTTTAATATCTATATAATATCCGTGTGCAGATACACCATAGACAACTCTTAAAAAAACTACAAAGTAGTTTTTTTAAGAGTTGTCTATGGTGTATCTACACTATATTAAACTTAAAAAACTACACAGTAGTTTTTTTAAGTTTTTTAAGAGTTGTCTATGGTGTATCTACACACCGATATTATATAGATATTAAACTCTTAATGTATTATGCCTTGTGCATTTAGTTATTTTAAATATTGTCATATACACCTTTTGGCATCTCTCATATTGTGTGATTATCTTCACAACTGGGTCGTTATGTCTGCGATACCAGGGTACCTGTCCATCCACTGATGATAGGCCAATAGCCTTGAAACATGTCTGGGTGGTGGTACTCACTGAGAATATGTAACAATAGTCTTCTCTATTAATGAAGCATTACTTATTCGAGGTAGTGCAATATCATGGCAACTCGTCGTAAAGGCAGAGCACAATATGAGAAAGAGCAAATGATGCCTACAACAACTACTTGTCTACCATGTACATTGACTGTTGACTATGTTCATTCAGCCAAGCTTTATTCCTGTGGTATGGTTTCTTTGCTCACATTAGAGTAATTGATCCTGTGTCACTGATCTTTCAACAAAACAGGATCACTGTCTTTTCAGTGTATATGACAATAAAAAATGTATGTTTACTTTTGGCACACTAAATATATTTAAACAATTCTTAAAATTACAAATTGTGCAATTATACTTTCACAGACTCGTAGAATAATATTCCTATATTATTGAATCAAACCCTATTTTTTTATTTATTTCGTATGATGTGATCAATACACAAAGGAACCAGTTTTTTCTTGCTTCCTTCGTGTATCATGGCCTGGATATCCAACGACAGTTCAACTTTGGATATCCAAAGTTGAACCAACTTTGGATATCCAAAGTTGGTTCAACACCATCGTGATATCCAGCCCGAGGCGGGAATCGAACCCGTGACCTTTGGGTTGCCAGGCAGGCGCTTTACCTACCCGGCTAGCCCGGTCGGCATCAAACCCTATAAGCTGTCATGACACTGCTCAGAGAACTTCATATCTGATTGCACAATTATCCGTTTTTTGTTTTTTTTTTTTTTATTTTCCACTACGCTGAGTATGGTACTGCACAGTATGTTATTCTGGGATTACTTCTATCCATATGAAGGGTTTTTTTTTTTTTTTTTTTATTAGAAGCATTAGCAACTAAGGCCATATTGCTCCGGGGTATGCGGTGGTTATTCCCTGACCTTTCCGCATCCTCCGTATTTGGTGGTCACGGGCTCGAACCCCAGTCTAATCAAGAAGCATGTGCTACGCACTGCTGCTCCTGCCCACCTGGCTCAGAGGTGCCCTATATGAAATACCTTGTGTTTGTCCATGTAAAACTTCAATTTCCCCTTCTCAACCCATTTGCCTATTTTCTCTAGGTGTTGTTGCTATCCCTGATTCCTCTCATTAACTGAGCTTGTATCATCAGCAAACTCAGACATTAAAGTTGATATGCCTTTATCAATATCATTAATAAATATTAACAAGTTTGTTAATATATGCAGTGTGTTATATTTCAGACTCATTAGCAAATAATAATAATTCATGATTTATAACAAAATAATTCAATCCATCAACATCAGAATATCTTACAGAGATTCTTAAAATATTCCAAGTAAGCACTCAAATCCTGTTCCAAATTTATAATAATATTTCTGTAGGAGAAACTGGAAAGTTTCCCCTACAGAAATATTATGGGAATGCTGTGAAATTGGAATTAAACTTAGACCCATCTTAGAGTCCAACATAATATATGTTAAAAGTTAGGCAGCACTCTGCATTTTCTTGTCGATTAATACAAAAACTTATTTTATACAAAAATACTTTAAAACTTATTAATACAAAAAAACAAAAATCAGCATAAAACTTTCATTTATGCTGATTTTTGTTTTTTTTTTTTGAGGGGGGGGACAAGGGCTGCAAAATTGTAACTGGACCTGAAATTTTCCCAAGGTCCAACAGAACATAGGTTAGAAAATTGGTCTCTATTCAACTTTTTTGTTCTAGAGTAATACACAAGATATACTTTTATTTATACAAATAAAGATCTTTTCATTTAAATGAATAGAAATGTTATTAATTTATATGAATAGATTTGTGTTGTTCTGGGGAGGGCAGGAAAGGATATAATTGATCTTAAAAACTTTCTGCTGGGACCAATGAAAATGTACTAAAAATGTTATTCCAATTAAACTTTGTCTTATTAAGTAATGTCTAAACATCTGATTACAAGTTAGATAATGAGTTGAGTTTGATTTCAGGTGTATACTGTTTTTTTTAGTAAAACTAATTGAATTTTTTTCTTTTTCTGTGATTAGCTGAAATGAACAGTAATGAACAGTCTTCTTATCAATTAATTACTATGATTATAGCTGTATAGAACACTTAATAAAATTATAATTTATATTCTTAAAACTTAGCTGTTCAATTTCAGTTGCAGCTGTATAATATTTATTATTCTCCTCTATACCCTTTTTTTTTTTTAAATATCTCTTTTCTTTCTATATATGTATTTATTCACAGACAACACTACATTCATGAATCTTACATAAAAATACATGCAAAGCACGTACAGACTGCCTAAAGCTAACAGTACTGAACTAAAACTACATTTAATCTATGAATTTCTGAATTTCTATTTGTGCAATTTCAATGAAATTTGGGATTGCTTGATGTATCTTTCTATATTAACCAAATATAAAATTTCATGAAAGTATGTCCAAGACGAGCAGTGCCCATTAATAACCACACTCTGGCTCCTGCCATTTTACCGATCTGATTTCCTTTGTCTCTTTATTAGTGGAATTTGGCCAGAGTAGCCCTTGTTCCCACACATGTTCGATCGGATTTAAGTCTAGTGATTGTGCTGGCCACGGCAGTTGTTGGATGTCTTCAGTTTCAAAATATTCCCCCACCACTTGAGCTCTATGTGCAGTGCCATTGTGGTGCATAAAAAGAAAATCTGGGCCAACTGCACCCCTAAAAAGTCACATATAGGGGTCAAGTATCTGTTCTCGGTATCTCTTCCCAGCTGCAGTACTCCTATCAAAATGGAGGGGTGCGGCCATTGATCATTATTTCGACCTACATGAGGATACCATCTCCACCATAAGTGTCCCTTTCTCTGATGTTGGACATGGCACTGCATTTCTTGTCTCCAGATGAAATAACATCTAGTCTGTTTGCAGGCTAAAACAGGACTCTCCAGAAAATCACTGTATCTCATTTGTCAGGCTCCAAGTGATATGTTCATGGGACCAGTTTCTATGAGCTCTGTGTTGGTTTGGGGTCAGTGAGAAATAAATTCCTTGCATAGAATCCACTTGAATTAAGCCGTCTTAACACAGTCCAGTTGGAAGTGTTTTCATCTATGGCTGCAGCAACCTCAAGAGATAGTTGGTGACAGGGCATCATAGGAACTGTCTTGCTGTTAGAGGCAGATAGTGGTCTGTTCTGGTTGATGTAGCCCTCGAGTAATCTTGGCCAGCTCATGTGATGGTTCTTGTCTCCTGAAACTGCTTTCATAGTGCCCAGACGATATTGCATGACACATTAAGCCAATGTACCTCCTGTGTCTGCAGCTGCCCAGCTACAAGTCATCCAATGGCCTGCCATCTCAAAGAATCATCTAAATGATGATGACTTGCAATACCAAGTGAGTATGAGCAAGCCAAAAAACGGGAATGAAGTAATGTTGTTGCAACCCGTGTTCTTATAGTCATGTAATTTGCATAATGTGCAGCTCAGTAAGGTGGTGGGGATCGATTTCTGTTGGATACTTGAAATTTGCATGCCAGGATGCCTATTATATCAAATAAACACCTTTGGCTATAAAATATTCATGAAAAATATTTTGTTCTGTTAATTTTATCAAGGAGTGTAGTATAGCAGTATACTGCAAGTGGATAGCATTAGATAGTGCTGAACTAATTCACTGTTAGTTAATGTGCCAAGTTTTGCCCAATAGCATGTTGTTCTTTAGTGTGATCACTGTTTAAGTGTGTTTCTGTATCTTGTGATTTTTTAGCCAAGTAAGATGTGAACATTAAGGAACAGCGAATTTGCATGAAGTTTTGTCACTGAGCTTGAGAAAACAGCTTTGGAGACTTATGTAATGCTTAAGCAAGCATTTTAGGATGATTCTATGAGTAGAACAAAAACTTTTCAATGATATTCACATTTCCAAGGCAGTCAAACTTAAGCTGAGGATTTTGAGTGTTCAGGTCGTCTATTGTCAAGTTGAAGGACTGATGAAAATGTTGAAAAAGTGCAAACATCATCCATGAGGATAGATAGCATGTGATTTAACAATATTTTTGACATTTTAGACTTATCGCATGGTACATGCTGACTCATTTTAACTGAAATTGTAAAAATGAGGCAGATTGTTAAAAAATTTGCACAGTTTGCTGAGTGACAAAGAGAAACAGAACTGCTGGCTTTCTGTATATGGGGACCTACTAGCATAGAATGGAAAGAACAGAAACTTCCTAACCAAGGTCATAACAGAGAATGAAAGCTGGATTTGTGATTATGACCCAGAAACAATGTCCTCCCAGCAGAAAGTCCAACATCTCCATGTCCAAAAAAAGCAGGGCAGGTGGGATCAAATATCGAGAGCGTGTTGATTGTTTTCTTCAACAATGAAGGATTTCATCAGGAGTTCCTTTCATTAGAAAACTGTAAATCACTATTTCTGCATCAGGGTTCCCAAGGCATTAGAGGGAAGATGTCAGGAGAAGACACCCTGAAAAATGGCACACTCACGATTGGCTTTTGCAGAATAACAACATGCTAAGCTAAACAGCTTTGTCTGTCCAGCAGTTTTTAGTCAAGAATAAAATAGCAGTGGTTCCACACTCTCCCTGTTCTCTTAGCCTAGTCCTGTGTGACTTCTTCCTGTTACCCGAATTGAAAATCCAGTTAAAGGAATGAAAATTCTAAGACACTGTGCAGGTTCAAGCTGAATCACATAAAGCATTTGATAGGAGTTCTAAAGATATTTCAAACAGTATGAAAACAGCTGGGATTGATGTAAAAACTATGGAAGGAACTACGGTGAAGGGAAAAATGGCAATGTATAACTAATATAAGTCTAAATTAATTTTATTGCCCCAGTCCAGAAACTTTTGGCTCATATCTTGTATATTCTTAGTTATGCCAACTAAGACTCCACAAAAACAGGCTGATTATTTTCACTGCACATTTTTTCCCTGTACAGTAACATAAATTAAATTTGCTCTTCACTGTTCTTAATAATTTCTGACTTTTGATTCACCCTCAACTACACCTATTTGCATTGAACTCACTTTTTTAATTTTAAAAATAGCTTACTGATGAATTTATGGCTTCCCGTGTGGCTTATCACCAGCAGCTAAATGACCTGCCTGTTCTTAGTAGCACTTGAATAAAATATCTTAAGCTAAATTCCAGTTCAGCCAACTTATTTTAGTCATTATGTGAATGAAGTTTTATGCATCACCTCTCTTCCTCATTACATTTCGTGGGTTTAGTGTCAAACAACGTTAACTACAAAATCATTTTGTAGTTGATGTTTTCGAAATTAACCAAAAAAAAAGTCATTTGACATTTTCTTGGTTTAATCAAAATGTATTTACAGCCTAAGCTAAGTTAATGTTGTTTGACACTAAACCCTCAATTTATAGCCGTTCTCATTTTGTATTTAGAGCACTTGCATTTATATAAGCATTAGCATTAGTAGAAGCACACGATGCAAGAAAGCAAGCTTATACAGCATCAGCCAATATGTCAGTAATGACCAAATTCATATTACATGTGAGGGATGCTTGGTGGTATTCTAATGGTGGTATATTTTATTTCAAACTATTATGCTGAAAAGAGATTGAAACATTCTTTATTATTTACCAACTTGAAAGAAATGCAAAGTAGGTTTCATTAGTTTTCTACTTAGAATTTCTTGTTTCTTCTTCCTTCCTCTCCTTTTTTAATAGATTTCATTAATATTTTAACTATCAACTTTTCTTCTGTTTGACTAATTATACTGTAATACTTTCCCTGTATATGCAAAAGATGACTTAAGACTTTAAACATAGAAAATTATGTTTAAGGTGATAAAAATTATGGGACAACCTTTGAACACACACACACACACACACACGGTGCCTCTGTAGCCAGCTGGGCAGGAGCAGCAGTGCATAGCACACGCTTCTTGATTAGACCAGAGTTTGAGCCCGTGACTACCAAATACGGAGGATGCGGAAAGATCAGGGAATGACCACTGCATATCCCTGAAGCAATATGGCCTTAGTTGCTAATGCTCCTAAAAACCAAATAACACACACACACACACACACACACACACACACACACACACACACACACACACACACACACACACACACACACACACACACACACAGTCCTATTATAATTATTTATATTTATACTCATTCCTGTAATTTTTATTAAATAAATAAACATTTCTGTTTGAAATGTTTTTAAATTGTTTCTTTGTGACTATATGGTGCAAGGAAGCCTGAGGCTTATGTTACACCAGCCATAAAAAAAATTCCCGAGTTACCCTAAGAGAGAGAGAAGTAAAAGGGAATCACCAAGAAAGAGAAGAATGATGATATCCAGCTCAGGACCCTGGATATGCTGGCACATTATAGCCTTAGTTGCTAATGCGCCAATAAAACCCAACAACAAACAAACAAACAACCCTGGATATGCCAAGCCCATACTCACCAAATGTGATCCCTTGAACTTCTTCTTCATCATGAATAACATTTTTTAAAAATAGCCAAATTATTCATCCTTCGAGATATTTGGCAAGAAATTCAGCAGTCACAAAAAACAACAGAAATAAGTCCAATTTTTATCCTTCTTACAAAATCTGTTATAGTAGTATTTTCACATTTTAATTATTTTATTTTAGGATCTTATAATGTCAAAACTGGAAAAACGAAGAAAAGGTGTTTTTGGCCCAACATTTGGGAAAAAATGCATTGTGTTTGTTGATGATCTGAATCTTCCTGCTGTTGAGATTTATGGTGCACAGCCTCCAATTGAGCTCTTAAGACAGTATTTTGATCATGGACTATGGTGGGTGAATGGTCAAATTTTATGTTTTAATGATATTATATTATAGCTATTATTACTCCTTTAAAGAATTAGTAATAATAATGTTTTGAAACAAAAGTAGATCAAATTAGATAAAGGAACAGATATCTATTTTTGAAGGCTATGCCAATATCTATTTTACAAATAATTTCCTTTTTCTACTTTAACAGATAAGGCAATTATTTAAAAAATAGATATTGTCATAGCCTTCAAAAATAGTTATTTTCACAAAATTAGAACAGCAATTACTATTTTATTTAAAAAAACTAAAAACTGTTTTTCTTTATTAATAAGAATGTAAAAACTTCTTATTCAATTAAGCTACTTATTTTATTTATTCCTTAATTTATTGAAATTCACTAGCCAGCAAGCTCACACCAAGTTATATAGTTATAGATATTTCAGATCATCTGAAATTATTATTTGTAGTAGCACTGGCAAATTATGCAAGGAAGCAAGCTTGTACATCATCACCAAAAAAAAAATAATAAATAAATAAAATAAAATAAAATAAAATATTACCTATTTACCTCATATGATCATGTTAATGGTAGTTTGTTTCAACAATCACTTGCTCTCTGTCTAAAAGCAAATTTTTATACATATCCTGCGGCCGTCCTTTTTCCATTTATGACCCCTTGTGTGCAATGTCTGAGAAAGATTTAGAATACCATCACATTAAATTTAGTCAGCAGTCCATATAAAACTTTAAATGCTTCAATCAATTATGCTTTTCAAGCTGTGCAATTTGCAGAACTGAAATCTTTTGTGGTAAGAGTAAGAGTATTCTTGACTGATCGGGTCAAGAAATGCACAGTTTTCTTAAAATAAGGCTTCCATGCCTGTATGCAGTACTCAAGATGGAGCCCAAGAATTCATTGCCCTGTGTAATGGGATAATCAACTCATTGTCCCTGCTGGCAACATTCCTGTATATCATCAACATTACCTCATGAGCTGTTCTAACAGCCTGCTGCTCTGTTCATAGAACTTCATGTCAGACTACAATTACTCCAGTCCCTTTCATTCTCCACCATCTTGAGTGTGGTACTAGTTACTTGGTATATTGTTCTTGTGGATTTGCATTTACCAATGTTAAACCACAGTTGCTACTTCTCAGCCCATCTGCCTAATTTATCTTGACCTTGATTCATGTCATTAATCATCCTGCCAACCTTTGAATCATCTGCAAACTTAGACAGTAAGCTTGATATACCTTCATCAGTGATATTAATAATACTGTAAACAATAACGGGCAGAGCTCTGAACCATCAGGAACTCAAATAATAACATTAGTCGAATCCATTAGTCCAAGAACATTGCCCATTTATAACCACCATCTATCTTTTTCCACTCAGCTATCCCTTTATCCATTACAGTAATTTGCCCCTAATGCCATACTGCTTCAGTTGGCACTGCAGTCTTTCATATGGAACAGCAATATATCAAAAGCTAAAAAAGCTTTTGATATATGGCTGTTCTCTGTTGTCCTCTGATTCAGACTGTGATTCAGAGGACAATCAGTTGTCCTCTGAATCACAGTCTATTGAAATGCACTGCTTGTTTAATGTTTATGGGGCAATCAGGAATGGGACATGATATGGCCAAGGGGATTATTACTTGGCATTATTATGGACTTATATGAGAGCTTGAAGGACAGGGTGGATGCCCTCGAAGGATTTAAATTGAGGGGCCAATAAAGCTCTCAGCTACCCACATCAATGCCAGAGCTTGCACGTGAACATCACGCAACACAGCGGTAATCCCCAAGGCAGAATATGCTGGTCCCATATGAACAAGTTGTTGTAGGTGAATCTATTGTCAGGAAAACAGAGAACATATTGTGCAAAAAGGATAGATGGAAGAGGACCAGGGTATGTTTGCGAGGGGCAAAGGTTAAAGACATTGTAGGGCAGATATCATCCTTTAAGGGCACAAAGGGTGATATTGTTGTACACGTTGGCACTAATGATATTAAGAGTAGGAGACCGGCAGAATTACTTAACAAGTACAAGACAATGCTGAAAAAAAGCCATGAGTTAGGGTTGAATTTTAAAGTGTGTGCAATTCTGCCCAGACACAATAGGAGGGAGTATATGATGAGAGCCTTGTCGATCAATTCAGCCTTGGAGAGATTTTCCGAGGCTCAAGGGGTAGACTTTTTCTCAACTTGGTCTGTGCTTGTTAACAGGAGAGACTGCTTCTACAGGGATGGGATACACTAAATAGAAAGGGTGCAAGAATATTTGCTGATGCTATTGAGGCAGAGTTAGGTGGGTCGGAAAACTACTAGCTTGGGAGGATACATTGACTAATAGATTAACAGTAGCCGCTGGCAGAGGTAAAAGTGATTCTTGCACTACTTCTATTGAAATGCAATTGAGCAGCAGCCTGGAAAGCAAGGCAATGGGAATTTCCAGGAATGCTGGGAGTCGTAGTGAAACATATAAATATGTGGGCTGTGTTAGGGTAACTAAGAGTAGAAACAGGTGCATGTATACTTCCATATACACCAATGCTAGGAGTATAGTTAATAAATTTGATGAGCTTGAAGTGCTAGTCAAGATATCAAAGGCAGCTATTGTTGGGATATCAGAGACATGGTGTCACACAGACATAAGCAGTGCAGAACTGGAATTTGGGGAGTGCAATGTGTACAGACAGGATAGACAGAACAGGAAGGGAGGAAGGGTTATGCTGTTAGTTAAGAAATGCATAAAATCTAAGGAAGAGCCCCCAATTGATGTGGGTGGATGAAGTGGACAATGCAATGTTGAGTCTGGTGTAACATACGCACTGGGAAATGAAAAATGAGAGTAGGTATAGGCCTAATGAATCTGATCAGCAAAATGAGCAATTGTGCAGAGAAATACAGTGGGCCAGTAAATTAGAGTGTCTTTTAATGGGGGATTTTAATTTCCCGGATATTGACTGGAATTTGTGGATTGGTCGCTCACACACTAGCAAGGCTTTTGTGGATTTATTGGATGATTGTTTTCTACACCAGCATGTTTGGGAGGCAACTAGAAGGAGTAATACTCTTGATCTGATTATCAGTAGTGATTCTTAATGCATTAAGAATCTGCAGATAAGGAACCACTAGGTGGAAGTGATCACAGTGTGCTGAAGTAGGATTTACTCAAAGAGGTAACTACCATCAATGGTAAAGGGAAGGGTTTTTGCTTTAGTGAAGGTGACTACAGTGGTCTGAGACAGTATTTAAATTCTATACAGAGGAACCGACTGATGATGTTACCAACAGCAAATTCAAAATGGGAAGCATTCAAAGAATTAATCTTGGAAGCTACTAGGCTTTTCATATCAACAAAGAAATATTGTTCAAGATTTAGGCCTAAATGTTTGTCAGATGATCAGATGGCCTAAATGATAGACATGTGACAGAGAAGAAAAATGCATGGGATACATATAAATTAACATTTGACACAGAAGCCTATGATACATATAAGCTGGTCTGTAACCAAGTTACAAAGGAGTTAGGCAGGCGAAGGCAGATTATGAGAAATGTTTGGCAAAGGATGAAAAGAGTTCCTTACTTATGAAAACTCTAGAAGGAAGGGGATGAATCAGACTAGTCCACTTGATATCGATGGTTCAACTGTTGACGATCCTGCTCAGGTAGCTAACAAACTAAATGAATATTTTGCATCAACATTCACACATGAGGAGTTATTCAGGGAGGGGAATGCCAAAGGTGTTTCAGCTCTGACAGTAAGCTAGATAATCTTGTAATAACTGAGAGTAAAGTGGAGGAGAAATTGTTGAAGATAAACACAAGAAAGGCACCTGGGGTGGATGGAATCTATCAAGTTATATTAAAGGAGGTGGCAAAGGAAGTCAGAAAATCATTAGCCATAATTAAGATAGCTTCCCTGGACTCAAGGGAGGTACCTTTGATCACATTTGCACATCTCCGTGGACTGGAGAAGTGCAAATGTGATCAAAGGGGATCAAAGGGAGGGGAGATGCAAGTAATTAAAGACCTGTTAGTTTAACTTCTCTTCAGGTAAATTAATGGAGGCACTGGTTAAAGAAGCATTACAGGATCATCTAGCAAGACTTCAGTTATAGCTCAGATACAGCATGGGTTTCTTAAGGGGAATTCTTGTCTGACTAATTTGATTGGATACTATGATATAGTCACAAAGGAACTGGACGCAAAGAATAACTTTGATATATAATATATTTGGATCTTAGAAAAGGCATTGATACTGTTGCACATGGAAGGCTGCTGTACAAATTGGAGCAGTGTGGCATTGGAGGCAAATTGCTGCTATGGATAAAGGGATGGTTGAGTGGGAGAAGACAGATTGTTTTTTTTTTTTTTAAAGAGCATTAGCGACTAAGGCCATATTGCTCCGGGAATATGCGGTGGTCATTCCCTTGGCCTTTCCGCAACCTCCGTATTTGGTGGTGAAGCGCTCGAACCCCGGTCTAATCAAGAAGCATGTGCTATGCACTGCTCCTTCCCACCTGGCTACGGAGGCGCCTCGAGAAGACAGAGAGTGGTAATCAATGGACACTGCTCTTTGTGGACTAATGTTATTAATGGAGTCTGTCAGGGTTCATTGTTGGGTCCATTGTTGTTTTCTGTATTTATAAATGATATTGATAATGGTATATCAGGCATAATGTTCAAGTTTGCAGATGATATGAAGGTTGGCAGGATTGTTAATGACACTAATGACAGTACACTGCTGCAACAGGATCTCGAAAAGTTGAGCGGATGGGCTGAGAGGTGGCAAGTGAAGTTTAACATTGACAAATGTAAAGGATTGCATATGGGAAGCAGTAACCCCAGAGTAACGTATCAACTGTTTGGTACTACACTGATGGTGGTAGAGAGTGAAAAGAACTTGGGGGTAATTTTGCGGGTAGATATGAAGTTTTCTGAGTAGTGCAGATGGCGTTCAAGAGTAGTTCATGGTGTCTTGTCAAGGATATACTGGAATTTTTCTAGCAGGGATAAGGAGGTGATTATTCCCTTGTATAATCCAATGGTCAAACCACACCTTGAGTACTGTATACAGATCTGGAGGCCTCATTTTAAGAAGGATGTAGAGCTGTTGGATTGAGTACAGAGAAGGGCAACAAGATTAGTGAATGGAACAAAGGATTGCTCTTACGATGAAAGGCTTAAGTTTTGCAAATTACAGTGTCTAGAGACTTGGCACCTGCGAGGTGATCTGATTGAGGTGTATAAAGTCTTGAATGGTTTGAGCATGCTCAATGCTGATGGGATGGTTTCCTCTTGCTCAGAATAATTGCCTGGGAGGGCATAAATTCAAATTGAGGAAAGAAGGTTGTAAGATAGATGTTCGGAAGTTTGCTTTTAGCCAGCGGGTGGTTGATTGCTGGAACAAACTTCCATCTGTCATTGTAGAAGTTGATAGCTTAAATAGACTCAAGGCAGAACTTGACAAACATTTGGAGTGAGTGGATGGGTGAAATAAGGGTTTTTTTTTTTTTTTTGGCTGATGCCATATAAGCTTGCTTTTCGGAGCAATATGGCCTTAGTTGCTAATGCTCCTAAAAACCAAATAACAAACAACAACATAAGCTTGCTTTTTTTCATCATGTGCTTTTGCTAATGGTAATGTTAATGTTAATTCTTAAGCTATATCAAAATAAAAATATATGATATCAGAATTATTTTTTTTTTTTATGCTGCATAGCAGAAAATCAGACTGGTCAGACAAGATCCTCCCACCATTACAAACCCATTTTGTAATTTCTGTATAATTCTATTCCTGATAAAGGGATACTGAAGAACCTCTTTAATCACTGACACCATTATTTTCCCTGGAATGGAAGTCAAACTTACAGGTCTATAATTGCCTATCTTCTGTCCTATGTGTATTGTGCAAATGTCCTATCTCCTATTCACAATCCTATTTGTGAATAGGAGATAGGACATTTGCACACCTCCAATCTATAGGAACTTTCCCTAAATCCAAGGAAGCTCTCATCATTATGGCTAAGGATTTGCTTACCAAGCCAATAGAATTAACTTGATCCCATTGGCCCCAGGTGCCTTATTTACTTTTAGCTTTAGCAGTTTCTCTTCTGCTTGCTTCTCAGTTATAACAAAATCATTTAACTCCCGGGTATAACTTGGAGTACTTCCATTTTTCCCATCCCTAAAAACTTCTTCACTCATCATTGATTATTATTCCATTCATATCTGCTAGGGCAGTGTTGTTCATCCCTTTCCTTCTGTTGTTAACATAAGCAAGGAATTCTTTGATACTTTTCTTAGCCAAGGACTTCTCATAATCTTTCTTTGCTTGCCTAACCACCTTAGTGATCTGATTGTACTTTCTATAGGATTCCTATTGTCCTTTGTCTACTACCCATTGTCCCTTATCTGGATATTGTCAATGCATGATGATTCACTGCTGATAATCTGATCAAAACAATGGCTTTCTCTTGTTGTTGTAGAAGACTATTGTAGTCTTCTTTACGAAAGCAAAAGCCCTTTGCTTGTGAAATTTACTTAAAGAAGTAATGGTAGTTATATCTTTAAGTAAATACCACATCACTACACTGTGATCACTGCCACCTTAGCATTAGCATTAGTAGAGGCATACGATGCAAGAAAGCAAGCTTATGCAGCATCAGCCAAAAAAAAAAAAAAAAAAAAAAAAACCACTTCCATTTCACCCCTCCAATCATTCAAAATACCTGTCCAGCTGAGCCTTAAAGTTATTTAGGCTATGAACTTCCACGACAAGGGATGGAAGTCTGTTCCACCAACCAATTGCCCACTGGCTAAAGGCAAATTTCCGCACATCTATCCTTCATCTGTCTTTCCTCAATCTGAATTTATGCCGATGACTCAATTATCATGGAAATGGGAAATATAGTGTGCAAAAAGGACGGGTGGAATAGGACCAGGGTATATCTGCTAGTGGCAAAAGTTGATGACGTAGAGCAGATATCACCTTTTAAGGGCTCAAAGGGTGATATTTTTGTACACGATGGCAATAATGACATTAACAGTATTAGATCTGTGAACTTATTTAACAAGCACAGGTCAACGTTGAAAAAAAGTTGCAATTTAGGGTTATATTTGAAAGTGTCTGCAATTCTGCCGAGCCATGATAGAAGGGAGTATATGATGAGAGACTTATCAATCAATTCGGCCTTGGAGAGATTGTGTAAGGCTCATGGGGTAGATTTTTTCACCATGAACTGTTTGTTAACAGAAGAGTTTGTTTCTACAGCAATGGGATACACTTAAATAGAAAGGGTGCAAGACTATTTGCTGATGCTATTGAGGCAGTGTTAGGTGGGTTGCAAAACTTAGCTTTGGGAGATTCAGAGACTAATAGATTAACAGTAGCCACGGGCAGAGGTGAAAGTGATTCTTGCGCTGCTTCTATTAGAATGAGCAGCAGCCTGGAAAGCAAGGTGCTGGGGATTTCAGTGACTGTTGAGAGTCATCATGAAACAAGTAAATACATAGGCTGTGTTAGGGTAACTAAAAGTATACGTGCAAGTATACATGTACACCAATGCTAGGAATATAGTAAATAAATTTGATGAATTTGAGGTGTTAGTGAAGACATCAAAGGCTAATTTTGTTGGGATATCAGACATGGTGTCACACAGAGATAAGGAATGCAGAATTGGAATTTGGGGAGTACAATGTGTATAGGAAGGATATAGACAGAATAGAATGGGAGGACAGGTGTTGCTGTTTGTTAAGAAACACATAAAATCTAAGGAAGAGCATCCAGTTGGCATGGAAGGACAGTGCAGTGTTGAGTCAGTATGGTGTCACATAAGCACTGGGAAAACCAAGTTGAGAGTAGGAGTGTGTGTTATAGGCCTAAAGACTCTGATGAATACAACAAACAATTGCACAGAGAAATAGAGTGGGCCAGTAAATCAGATTCTTTTATAATGGGGGATTTTAACTTCCCAGATATTGACTGGAACTTGTGGGTTGGTCACTCACATGCTAGCAAGACTTTTTTGGGTTTATTAGAGGATTGTTTTCTACAGCAGCAGCATGTTCAAGAGGCAACAAGAGGGAGCAATTCTCTTGATCTGATTATCAGCAGTGTTTCTTCATGAATTTAGAATCTGCAGATAAAGGAACCGCTAGGTGACAGTGATCACAGCGTACTGATGTGGGATTTACTTAAATATGTAACTACAATCAGGTGTAAAGGGAAGGGTTTTTATTTTCATGAAGGTGACTATAGTCATCTCAGAAAGTTCTTAAATTCTATACAGTGGGACCAACTGATGATGATACCAACAGAAAATTCTAAATGGGAAACATTCAAGGAAGTAATCTTGGAATCTACTAGGCTTTTCATACCAACTAAGAAATACTGTCCAAGGTTTAGGCCAAAACGGATGCCAGGTGAACTAATGAGACTAATGACAGAAAAGAAAAACGCATGGGATGCCTTTAAATTATCAGGAGACACAGATGCCTATGGTAGATATAAGATAGTCTGTAATCAATAGTCAGGCCACGTTAGGCAAATAAAAGCAGATTACAAGAAATCTTTGGGAAAGAAAAACAGTAAAGACTTGTTTATTTATGTAAACTCTAGAAGGAAGGCAATTGGTCTACTTGATATCAAAGGATAGATTTTGATTGACCTGGTGAGGTACCTGACAAACTCAATGAGTATTTTGCATCTAGACTCACACATGAGGAAGTCTGTAGGGAAGTGGAAGCCAAAAGCTTAGCAACCTCTGGTGGGGAGCTAAGTGATTTTCTTGTTTATACTCCGGTATGACCACCAGGTCAGTGGAGTTTGCAATAAATCATCGATACAAATGTTAATCATATTTTACCGTCACGAGCTTGAACCCCAGTGCACGCAAAGAGCGCATACTACTGCACTCATGCTCCCGACCACTTGGCTACATACCTGAGAGCAAAGTGCAGGAGAAATTTTTGAAATTGAATATAAGAAAGGCATCTGGGGTGGATGCGACCTATCCAGTTATATTGAAGGAAATAGCAAAGGAAGTAAGTAAACCCTTAGCCATAATTGTGAAAGCTTCCATCGACTCAGGGGAGATCCTCATGGACTGGAAACATACAAATGTGTCCCCAATTCAAAAGGGATCAAAAGGTGACATGAGTAATTTCAAACCTGTTAGTTTAACTTCTGTTCCAGAGAAAATAATGTAGTCACTGGTTAAAGAAGCAATGCGGGATATCTAGAAAAGACTGCAATTATAGCATTCGCATTAGTAGAGGCATGTGATGCAAGAAAGCAAGCTTATGCAGCATCAGCCAAAAAAAAATAATAATAAATAAATAAATAAAAAATAACCACTTCCACTTCACCCCTCTGTTCGTTCGAAATACCTGTCCAGCTGAGCCTTAAACTTATTTAGGCTATCAACTTCCACGACAAGGGATGGAAGTCTGTTCCACCCAATAACCACCCGCTGCCTAAAGGCAAATTTCTGCACGTCTATCCTACATCTGTCTTTCCTCAATTTGAATTTATGCTCTCTCAGGTGATTATTCTGAGCAAGAGGAAGAATCCCATCAGCATTGAGCATGCTCAAACCATTCAAGGCTTTATACACCTCTATCAGATCACCTCGCTGGTGCCTAGTCTCCAGACACTGTAATTTGCAAAACTTAAGCCTTTCTTCGTAAGGTCATCCCTTTGTTCCATTCACTAATCTTGTTGCCCTTCTCTGTGCTCTACATCCAGCAGCTCTACATCCTTCATGAAATGAGGCCTCCAGACCAGGTGTGGCCTAACCATTGCTTTATACAAGGGAATAATCACCTCCTTATTCCTGCTAGAAAAATTCCTATATATCATTGACAATACACCATGAGGTACTCTTGCAGCCCATCTGCACTGCTCAGAGAACTTCATATCTGCCTGCGCGACCACCCCCAGGTCCCTTTCATTCTCTACCACTCCACTGTCAGTGTAGTACCACGGAGTTGATACGTTGCTCTGGGGTTGCTGTTTCCCATATGTAGTACTTTACATTTGTCAATGTTAAACTTCATTTGCCACCTCTCAGCCCATCTGCTCAACCTTTCCAGATCCTGTTGCAGCAGCATAGTGTCAGTAGTGTCCTTAACAACCCTGCCAACCTTCGTATCGTCTGCAAACTTGGAAATTAAACTTCATATACCATCATCAATATCATTTATAAATACAGAAAACAATAATGGACCCAACACTGAACCCTGAGGGACTCCACTAATAACATTAGTCCACGATGAGCAGTGTCCATTGATTACCACTCTCTGTCTTCTCCCACTCAAAAACCCCTTTATCCATAGCAGCAATTTGCCTCCAATGCCACACTGCTCCAATTTGTGCAGCAGTCTTCCATGGGCAACAGTGCCAAAAGCCTTTCTAAGATCCAATTATATAATATCAAAGTTATTCCCTGCATCCAGTTCTTTTGTGACTGCATCATAGTATCCAATCAAATTGGTCAGACAAGACTTCCCCTTAACAAAACCAGGCTGTGTCCGAGCTATAACTGAAGTCTTGTCTAGATTATCCTGCACTGCTTCTTTAACCAGTGCCTCCATTAATTTTCTGGGAACAGAAGTTAAACTCACAGGTCTATAATTACTTGTGTCAGCCTTTGATCCTCCTTTGTGAATTGCGGTCCCATTTGCATATCTCCAGTCTATGGGTACCTCCCTTGAGTCCAAGGAAGCTCTCATAATTATGGCTAAGGGTTTGCTTACTTCCTTTGCTGCCTCCTTTAATATAACTGGATAGATCCCACACCCCAGTTGCCTTTCTTGTGTTTATCTTCAACAATTTCTCCTCCACTTTACTCTCAGTTATTACAAGATTCTCTCACTTACTACCAGAGTTCAATACACCTCTGGCATTACCGTCGCTGAATAACTCCTCATGTGTGAATGTCGATGCAAAATATTCATTTAGTTTGTTAGCTACCTGAGCAGGATCATCAACAGTTAACCCATCGATATCAAGTGGACCAATCTGATGATTCATCCCCTTCCTTCTAGAGTTTACATAAGTAAAGAACTCTTTGCTGTTTTTCTTTGCATCCCTTGCCAAAGATTTCTCATAATCTGCCTTTGCCTGCCTAACCTCCTTTGTAACTTGGTTACACATCAACTTGTATCTATCATAGGCTTCTGTGTCATGTGTTAATTTGTATGTATCCTATGCATTTTTCTTCTCTGCCATATGTCTCATTAGCTAATCTGACATCCATTTAGGCCAAAACTTTGAACAATATTTCTTAGTTGGTATGTAAAGCCTAGTAGCTTCCAAGATAAATTCTTTGAATGCTTCCCATTTTGAATTTGCTGTTGGTAACATCATCAGTTGGCCCCACTGTAAAGAATTTAAATACTGTCTCAGTCCATCATAGTCGCCTTTATGAAAGCAATAACCCTTCCCTTTACTCCTAATGGCAGTTACCTCTTTGAGTAAATCCCACTTCAGCACACTGTGATCACTACCATCTAGTAACTTCTGCTCCAGAGAAAACAATGTAGTCACTGGTTAAAGAAGCAATGTGGGATCATCTAGACAAGACTGCAATTATAGTTCGGACACAGCATGGGTTTGTTAAGGGGAAGTCCTGTCTGACAATTTTGATTGCATCCTATGATGTGGTTACAAAGGAACTAGATGAGAAAAATAACTTTGATATCATGTACTTGAATTTCAGGTACGCTTTTGATACTATTCCACATGGAAGACTACTGTACAAATTGGAGCAGATATGGAATTAAGCAAGTTGCAACAATGGATAAAATGATGGTTGAATGGGAGAAGACAGAGTGGCAATCAATGAACAATGCTCTTTTTCAACTAATGTTATTAGTGGAGGCCGCCAGGTGCGGTGTTGGACTCATTGTTGTTTTTTGTATTTATCAATGATATTGATGAAGATATATCAGGGTTAATGTCTGAGTTTTCAGATTATATGAAAGTGGGCATGGTTGTTAATGACAGTAATGATAGTACACTACTGCAACAGGATCTGGAAAAGTTGAGCAGATGGGCTGAGCTGAGAGGTGCCATCTGAAGT
The DNA here is from genome assembly GCF_048544385.1 of Mastigoproctus giganteus. Classification (NCBI taxonomy): domain Eukaryota; kingdom Metazoa; phylum Arthropoda; class Arachnida; order Uropygi; family Thelyphonidae; genus Mastigoproctus; species Mastigoproctus giganteus. Next base: position 88,337,936 of record NC_143578.1, read on the forward strand.
TTAACATTGATAAATGTTATGTTGTTGTTATTTGGTTTTTAGGAGCATTAGCAACTAGCATTAGCATTAGCATTAGTAGAGGCATGTGATGCAAGAAAGCAAGCTTATTCAGCATCAGCCAAAAAAAAAAAAAAAAAAAACACCACTCTCATTTCACCTCTCCATTCGTTCAAAATACCTGTCCAGCTGAGTCTTAAATTTGTTAAGGCTATCAACTTCAACAACAAGTGATGGAAGTCTGTTCCACCAACCAACTACCCACTGGCTAAAGGCAAATTTCCGCACATCTATCCTACATCTGTCTTTCCTCGATTTAAATTTATGCCCTCTCAGGTGATTATTCTGAGTGAAAGGAAGAGGAAGAATCCCATCGGCATTGAGCATGCTCAAACCATTCAAGGCCTTATACACCTCTATCAGATCACCTCGCCAGTGCCTAGTCTCCAGACTCTGTAATTTGCAAAACTTAAGCCTTTCTTTGTAAGAGCAACCCTTTGTTCCATTCACTAATCTTGTTGCCCTTCTCTGTACTCATTCCAGCAGCTCTACATCCTTCTTGAAATGAGGTCTCCAGACCTGTATACAATACTCAAGGTGTGCCCTGACCATTTCCTTATACAAGAGAATAAACACCTCCCTATCGCTGCTAGAAAAATTCCTGTATAGCATTAACAAGACACCATGAGCTACTCTTGCAGCACGTCTGCACTGCTCAGAGAACTTCATATCTCCCTGCACAATTACCCACAGGTCTTTTCATTCTCTTCCACTGTCAGTGTAGTACCGCAGAGTTCATACGTTGCTCTGGGGTTACTGTTTCCCCTTTGTAGTACTTTCCATTTGTCAATGTTAAACTTAATTTGCCACCTCTCAGCCCATATGCTCAACCTTTCCAGATCCTGTTGGACATTAAGCTTGATATACTTGGACATTAAGCTTGATATACCATCATCAATATCATTTATAAATACAGAAAACAATAATAGACCCAACACTGAACCCTGAGGAACTCCACTAATAACATTAGTCCACATTGAGCAGTGTCCATTGATTACCACTCTCTGTCTTCTGGCACTCAACGATTCCTTTATCCATAGCAGCAATTTGCCTCCAATGCCACACTGCTCCAATTTGTGCAGCAGTCTTCCATGTGCAACAGTATCAAAAGCCTTTCTAAGTTCCAAATATATAATATCAAAGTTATTCCCTGCATCCAGTTCTTTTGTGACTACATCATAGTATCCAGTCAAATTGGTCAGGCAAGACCTTCCCTTGACAAAACCATACTGTGTCTGAGCTATAACTGAATTCTTGTCTAGATGATACTGCAGTGCTTCTTTTACCAGTGCCTCCATTAATTTTCCTGGAACAAAAGTTAAACTAACAGGTCTATAATTACTTGTGTCAGCCTTTGATCCTCCTTTGTGAATTGGGGTTACATTTGCACATCTCCAGTCTACGGGTTCCTCTCCAGAGTCCAAAGAAGCTCTCATAATTATGGCTAGGGGTTTGCTTACTTCCTTTGCTGCCTCCTTTAATATAACTGGATAGATCTCATCCACCCCAGGTGCCTTTTTTATGTTTATCCTCAACAATTTCTCCACCGCTTTCCTCTCAGTTATTACAAAATCATCTAGCTCACTGCCAATGTTTACTTCACCTATGACATTCCCCTTCCTGAATAACTCCTCATGTGTGAATGTAGATTCAAAATACTCATTTAGTTTGTTTGCCACCTGAGCAGGATCCTCAACTGTTGAACCATCACTATCCAGTGGACCAATCTGATTTATTCCTTTCCTTCTTGAGTTTAAATAGGTAAAAAACTCTTTTCTGTTTTTCTTTGCATCTTTTCCAAGGATTTCTCATAATCTGCCTTTGCCTGCCTAATCTTCTTTGTGACTTAGTTACAGACCAGCTTATATCTATCATAGGCTTCCATGTCACCCATTAATTTGTATGTATCCCATGCATTTTTCTTCTCTGCCACATGTCTCATTAGTTTATCTGACATCCATTTAGGCCTGAACCTTGAACAATATTTCTTAGTTGTATGTAAAGCCTGGTAGCATCCAAGATTAGTTCTTTGAATGCTTCCCATTTTGAATTTGCGGTTGGTAATATCATCAGTTGGTCCCACCATATAGAATTTAAATACTGTCTCAGACCTCCGTAGTCGCCTTTATGAAAGAAAAACCGTTCCCTTTACCCTCGATGGTAGCTACCTTTTTGAGTAAATACAACTTCAGCACACTGTGATCACTGCCACCTAGTGGTTCCTTTATCTGCAGATTCTTAATGCATGAAGAATCACTACTGATAATCAGATCAAGAGTATTACTCTCTCTTGTTGCCTCCCGAACAGCTGTAGAAAACAATCAATAAATCCACAAAAGTATTGCTAGTGTGTGAGTGACCAACCCACAAATTCCAGTCAATATCTGGGAAATTAAAATCCCCCATTATAAGACCCTCTGATTTACTGGCCCACTCTATTTCACTGTACTGTTTTTTATTATAATAATCGGAGTCATTAGGCCTATAACACACTCCTACTCTCAATTTTGATTTCCCAGTGCTTATGTCACACCAAACTGACTTGACACTGCACTATCCAGTGATGTCGACAGGCTGTACCTCCTTGGATTTTATGTTTCTTAACTAATAGCATAACCCCTCCTCCCTTCCTATCCTGTCTATCCTTCCTGTACACATTGTACTCTCCAATTTTGAGTTCTGCATTCCTTATATCTGTGTGTGTGTCGCCATGTCTCTGATATCCCAATAATATCTGCCTTTGATGTTTTGACCAACACCTCAAATTCATCAAATTTATTTACTAAACTCCTAGCATGGGTGTATACGAAGTGTACATGCACCTGTTCCTATTCTTAGCTACCCTAACACAACCCATGTGTTTACTTGTACCACAATGACTCTCAGCAGTCTGAAATCCCCTGCACCTTGTTTTCCAGCTTGCTGCTCATTTCTATAGAAGCAGTGCAAGAATCACTTTCACCTCTGCCAGCGATATAGCAAGGTACAACATCAAGAAAGCAGACTGAGCTACCTTCCAGAAAATCCTTATAACTAAAATTAATACAGTGCAACTTTGATATAAAATGGGTATAAAACGACAACTTTAATACCTGCATTGTAAGCTATATGCATCATAGCTAAAAAATTTTAGCATTTTTCCTAAATTTTTTTAAATAAATACACCTTACTTACTAAATAAATATTTTATTTACTAATGTCTTATGAGTATACAGACTAAAAGACATAACATATTAAAGTATGTATTAATCCCTTTACATTCTACTAATAAACAATGCTGTTATAGACTTACATTTTATGCATCCATTCTGAAGACAGCGTACATAATTCTTAATAGTGGGCAGATGCAATAAATGAAGATGTTCACTATCGCTCTCATGTTCTGACCATGCCGTCACCTCATTAATATTTTCCAATCATTTTGTTAATTTCTAGTGGTTTTCCTTACATGAGCTATACACATTATCTTCTGAGTCACTAGGTGCCAGATTCTGGGTTTTGACCTCCCACAATGAAACGGCAAATTGCATTGCCTGTCTGGGTGATGGAGAGGTGAGGAGCAGTTTTACTTTATGACTTACTCCTTAATATTATTTATAATATATAAATCCCTTATATTATTCTTATAAAGGATGTTTTTTTTCTAGTCAAGATTTTTATCTATATATTAATAGTGCAACACTGGGCAATAAAGTGCAGTTGTTGAACCATTACTTGTTGCAATAACCACAAAAATGAGATATTAATGGGACAAAAATGAGACAGTTGTATAAATAATTCATGCAAATAAAACTGTATATTATATAGCACCATTTATATTTTACTTATTTCAATTTCAAACTCTGTCTAGAATCACTCATCTTATGAATTAAATACAGTAATGTGCCTTGTTTTTGATTATCCCCCATTCCATTGCAACTATAAATTTAATGTATCCACTTGTATTGAAAGTAAATGCATTCCATTTGAAAAAATATAATTTTTATCTTTTTTTTGTTGAATTGAAAACTGATTTTTATTAATTAAGATGTATGCAGTTTATTCCACTTTTCATTGTTTAAAATGTTTTCTTCAATATGGTGCATTTTTCACTTGTGTTTTGTTATACCCACCTTAATTTCTGGCTTTTTGTCCAGGCAATGCTTTCCCCTTTGGGAAAAAAAAAAAAAAAAAATTTTTTTAAATACACATGTGGTTTTATTCACGTGGAATAAAAAGAAGGAAATGATAGTATTGCAATTGGTGCAGATATTTGTCAGTGGAAAGGGATGAATTACAGTGACTAGATGAGCGACAGTTACACAATATAGGAACTCCCCGACTTACAAAATACCCAACTTATGGAAATTCGACTTTACCTAAGTTTTTGTCGGCCGATGCAAACTTAAAAAAATCGTGCAAACGTATTTTCCATCCCGTAGGAATAAATGGAGATATCGTGAAAATATTGTAATGTGAACCCAATAACGCATTGTTTTATTATTATTTTTTTTTAGTTTTTTTTTTTTTTTTTTGTAATTCGTTCCAAGTCCTTGGAAATTGAAAATTTCACTATATTACTAAGCTATTTATCTCTCTAAAAGGTCATATTTATAATGGAAATTGCACTACCCTTTCATCGTTATCATATGTTCCATTATAAGAATCAATTTTGAACACCTTTGTGATATTTTTCTAAAGCACGTTTCTGGAGATCATGACCAAAAAACAATAAAAAGAATTTGTACTTTCTGGTTTATTGGGCTTTTTGTTAGAGCATCTAATTATAAACAGGTAGTAAACTCAATCTTATTGCATTTTCAATAATACCGATAACTGCAAAATTGTGTGGGTTTTTATGTTATTATGGTGAAATGAGTTCTCCTTCACTGAAATCTTCAATCATATAAAAAACAAATTTTCAGAAACTTCTCTTCATTCCTATTTACGTATTACAATGATGAAGGGAAAGGGACCAACAAAAAGTGCAAGTGGTGGTTGTGCCAGGAAACAAAACAAAATTGATTTATTTTGAAATGAAGATGATTAATTAAGAAGCAGGACAAATTTTGTCATCTATTGCAAGAGAATTGGGTCTTGCTGCTTCAACAGTGAATACTATTTTAAAGGACAGCGAGCCGTACATGCACTGTCAAAGGATCAACGCACTTAAGATCAACATTGATCACAAACCAGTGTTCAGGTGTTATATCGAAGATGAAACAGCTGTTAATAATATGGATGGAAAATCAGATTCAGAAACGAGTGCCCCTGAGTCTAATGATCATTCAAGCAAAAGCAACGAGTATTGATAAAGATATTAAGGATAAGTATGGTTTGTGGCAAGCAATGGGTGGTTTAATAGGTTCAGGCATCTCGCTGGTTTCCACAACGTTAAAGTATGCGGTGAAGTTGCCAGTTCCGATTCTGCAACTGCAGAGAAATTTTGTGACGTGTTGGAAAAAATTATTGATAAAGGCAGCTGTTCAACTCAGCAAATTTGTAACGTTGATGAGATTGCTCTGTATTGGAAAAAAAATGCCGGATCGAATATACATTGCCAAAGAGGAAAGGACAATGCTAGGTTTCAAGGCTTCAAAAGATAGGGCCATGCTCTTGCTTAGGGCTAATGCAATGGGAGATTATAGATTAATACCACTGCTTGTGTATCATTCTGGAAATCCTCATGCATTTACGGACATCAATAAAGCCACTCTACCCATGCATTTCCAATCGAACCAGAGAGCATGGATAACAATATCTTTCTTTGAGGATTGTTTTAAATGCTGCTTCATTCCCGAGTTGAAAAATATTGTAAAGACAACGACGTTCCTTTCAAGATTTTGCTTCTATTAGATAATGCTCCTGGACATCCTACGCATCTAGATGATTTCAATTCGTATGTGAGAGTCATATTTCTACTGCAGAACACGACTTCACTCATCCAATCTATGGATCAGGGTGTTACTTCGAATTTAAAATCATACAATTTACGTACATTTGCTCAGGCATTGTCTACATTAGACGATGAGAAAAATTTTATGTTGAGACTTTTGGAAAACTTGCAACATTTACCATGCTATCTTAAACACTACTAAGGCCTGGGCCGAAATTATTAAAAGTTGTTTAAATGGTGCATGGAAGAAAATATGCCCACGGCATGTAAAAGGCTTTGAAGGATTTGAAAAAGACGAATAATATGAAGAGATTGCAGATAAGGTTGTAAAGGTTGCAGAGCTACTTCAATTGGAAGTTTTGCCAATGACGTAGAGGAGTTAATAGAGGAAGAATAGAAGGAATTATCTAACGAAGAACTTACTGACTTGCAGGCAGCGATAGTGAAAGAAGAAAATGCTGACGAAGCTCAAGATCAACTAAATGAGGAGCCGAGGCGCTTCATCACCAGAGAGAGAGAGATGGCAATGGCAAGGTTTGAGAAGATGTATCCTGACAGCGAACAATTCTTAAAAGTTAATAGAGGGGTGAATGATATGCTTGCTTGCTTGCTAGAAAGAAATCTACAATGAAAAGAAAAAAGCCACCATCCAGTCATTGAATAATATGTTCTTTCATAAGGTTGAGCGACCAACCCCTTCTAAATCTCCACAGCCCTCAACCTCCACAGTGGCGTACTTATGAGCTGAAGACGTCAATCCTTGCAACGATACTCGAGAGATAAAACTTACTGACGTTACACCTGGCTCCTTTTTTTTTTGTAATTTTATAAAATATTGAAATTTTTTAAAATTGTACGCTTTTGTAATTTTTCTTGCGTTTAAGATAACAAATTGAATAAATACAATAAAGAATACTATTTACATGTTCATTGAACATTTCTTTTTTGATTCAATCAATTCAGTGAGCACTGTAGCGAGTGCTGCACAAAGCATGGGGGAAATTCCGACTTTTGTAGCGTTCCGTGGAACGTAACCTTTACGTAAGTCAGAGAGTTCCCATACAGATAATTTCAATAAGTTAGTCAGTGTACACAGTGCATTATTACATCTTTGGCACATTAGCAAATAGTAATAATTCACGGTGTATAACAAAAAGAGAGCAAAAAGCAATGACTTTTATGTACTTACTGAGACAGTTTAATTTCTTGCATCCACCATGTTATCTCTTTATGAAATTTGAGAAATCTCAAAAAATCAATATAAAAGGACCAAATATAAAATTCCATGAAAATCCATCAACTGAGAGACAATAATTTGACTCTCAGTTAATGTGAATGGATAGACATAGAAATAATAATTTCCTGTTTTTTTTTTTGGTCCAATTTGGGATGTCTTGACAAATCTTTCTGAAAGAACTAAATATCAAATTTTATGAAAATCCATAAGCCAGGAGTCGAGTTGTTAACCAAAGATGGACTAGTATTGCAAAGACATGAGCACTTTATGCATATATGCTAATGTGCCTAGAAAAGAACTGATAGATGGACAAGAAACATTTTTCTTGTCTATCTATCAGATGCCATACTAAAAAAGTTTACTATTCACAACTCTAGTAAATCAAAATTATAACAGAAATACTGTTGTGAGAGATATACAGGAGTATTTGATTTTATTTCCAAAATTAAACAACAGTTTTTTTTTTTTTTTTAATGGCATCTACAGATCCTATGCAACTGCTCTAGGGGTAATACGATGACAATAACCATTGATAACGTTGTCTTCACCATGTGCACAATATTATAAATAAATAGAATCATATATCTCTTACAAGAAGAGCCATGTATTTGTATCATAACATTATGGCAACTTGTTGCAATAGTCTCATAGGAAAAAGATGAATGCCATTGTGGAAAGACTATATTTTTCTTGTCCATAGCCATAGTGCATGTAAAAATAACATGTCTTCCTATTTATAATCATAAGTGTTATAGAAAATATGCTTAGAGAGTTTTATCAAAATATATTAATTTGCTTTTATGTTAGGTATGAGAGGAAAGAAATGACAGAAATGCATCTTATAGATACCCAGTTTATTGGTGCAATGGGTCCACCTGGTGGAGCACGTAATAATATTACTCCTCGACTCTTGAGGCATTTCAATGTAATTTCAATTAATCCATTTAGCGAAGCTGCAATGAATGTTATTTTTTCAACTATAGTGACTATTCACTTCAGGGTAGGTTTTTGTAATTTTTTAATTTTTTATGATTAGATGATCATGAATGAAAAATATAATTATGTTTAATTAGCATTAGTAGAGGCATATGATGCAAGAAAGCAAGCTTATTCAGCATCAGCCAAAAAAAAAAAAAAAAAAAACACCACTCCCATTTCACCCCTCCATTCATTCGAAATAACTGTCCAGCTGAGCCTTAAATTTGATTAGGCTATCAACTTCAACAACAAGTGATGGAAGTCTGTTCCACCAACCAACTACCCGCTGGCTAAAGGCAAATTTCTGCACATCTATCCTACATCTGTCTTTCCTCAATTTGAATTTAATGATTGAAATTGTAAAATTAAACATTATTATTCCATATGAAAGAAAAGAGAAAATATAATATAAGACATATTGTACCATGCAAATTATCTGAGTACTTGTTATCCAAGGATAATTGGTTCCAGAAAATTCCACTTGAAACTGGACCAAATTTTCATAATATGTATTATGTACTTGTACATACTGTATAACTTCTAATTTGACATCTAAACCATAACTTTAGCATTTTCTTTTTTTTTTTGGTGATGCACTCATCAGCACTTTGCTTTGAACACATGGTTAATAAAAATAAGAAAACTAAGAATTCGTGTAATTTAAAAATGATCAGACTCATCTACAACAAGCAACAGTAAATAAAAACTGACCATAGGTAGAGGGAGTCGAGTCAACAGGACACTCACAGGAAGAGTGGGACAGAAATAGTCAAGTGTGTAGTGGGGTGCTTCAACATAAGTAGAAACAAAGTACATAGATACTATTATATTTTGTAATGTTTTCGTATTTTTTATGTATTATTTGCAACCTTTTAGCTGCGGGGACTCAGGTAATGAATATACGGATACCAGACACCCTCTGTAATTAAGTACCAGCAGCTGTGTTGGAGCATCATTTCTTACATGTGATTTTTATTATTATTGTTATTCACAGTAGTGGAAAATGGTGTAAGAAAGAAAGCTTATACAATATCAGCCAAAAAAAAAAAAAAAAAAAAATCCCTCTAACAGTTTGTCTAGTTCTTCCTTTAATTTATTCAAACTACTCACCTCCATAAAACCAGATGGGAGTTTATTCGGACAATCACTACCCACTGGCTGAAGGCAAATTTCTACACATCCTACAACCATCCATCCTCAGGTTGAATTTTTAATCACTTATGTGAGTAGCCTGAGCAAAAGGAAATATTCCAACATCATTGAGTTTACTCAATCTAATCAATGCCTTAAAAACCTCAGTCAGATATCCTTACAGGTGTCTGGTCTCCATACACTGCAATTTTCAGAATTGAAGCCTTTCTTGTTAAAGCCATCCTTTTGTTCCCTTCACTAATCTTGTTGCCCTTCTATGCATATGTTCCAGCAGAACTACATCCTTTCTGAAATGAGGCCTCCAGACCTGTAAGCAGTACTCAAGATGTGGCCTAACTAGTGCCTTATACAGTTAGAGACAATAGGGATAAGAAGATAATCACCTCCTTATCCCTGTTGTCAAAATTCCTGTATATCACTGATAAAACAACATGAACTATCCAGGCATCCTGTCTACACTGATCAGAGAATTTCATTTCTAAATGCACAATTACTCTGAGATCTTTTATATTCTCCACTGCTCTGATTGTGATACCATGCATTTGGTACATTAATCTGGAATGACTGCTCCCCATATGAAGTACTTGCATTTGTCAATATTAAACTACCATTGCCACTTCTCAGCCCATCTGTCTAATTTATGTAGTTCTTGTGGCAGTAGCTTACCCTGATTACCGTGATTAACTACCTTGCCAACCTACATGACATTTGCAAACTTCGACATTAGGCTTGATATGCCTTCATCAATATTATTAATTAATATAGAAAACAACAATGGGCCCAACATTAAGTCCTGGAGGGCTCTCCTGATAACATTAGTTAAAGAAGAGCAGTGCATTGATATCCACTCTCTGTCTTCTCTCACTCAACCATTGCTTTATCCATAGTAGCAACTTGCTCTTAATACCATTCTGCTACAATTTATATAACAGTCTTTTTTATGTATAACATTGTCAAAAGGTTTTCTGAAGTCTAAGTATATGATGTCAATATTATTCTTTTGCATTCAGTTCCTTTGTTACTGTGTCAGACTATCTTGCCCCTTAACAAATCCATGCCGTGACTGTAGTATAACTCCATTTCTGACATGATTGGCCTACATTACTTCTTTAACCACTGACTCCATTATTTTCCTAGGTGCCTCCGTAGCCAGGTAGGCAGGAGCAGCAGTGCGTAGCACACGTTTCTTGATTAGACTGGGGTTTGAGCCCATGACTACCAAATACAGAGGATGCGGAAAAGTCGGGGAATTACCATCGCATATCCCTGGAGCAATATGGTCTTAGTTGCTAATGCTCCTAAAAACCAAACAACAACAACCATTATTTTCCATTTAAAGAAATCAGACTAAATGGTCTGTAATTACTCATGTCACCCTTTGTGAAGGGTGACATGAGTAATTCCCCTTTGTGAAGTGGAGAAATTCATTTCCTTTTGTGAAGTAGAGAAATTCATTCCCTTTTGTGAAGTGGAGAAATTCATTCCCCTTTGTGAAGTGGAGAAATATTCACACATCTCTGGGTCAATCGTTCCTCCCCTGAATCCAAGGATGCTCTCATAATTATAGTTCATGGTTTGCTTACCTCTTTTGCTGCTCTCTTTTAAAATAACTTCATAGATCCCAGCTATATATTTTTTACATTTAGCTTCAATAATGTTCTTCCATCTTCCTCTCAGTTATCACAAAATCATTGAGCTCTCTGTTAGAATTTGACACACTTCCAGCATCCCCATTCCAAAAATATTCCTCAGTTGTAAATGTAGATGCAAAATACCTATTCAGTTTGTCAGAAACCCAAGCAGGATCATAAGGATTTAAGCCATTCATATCTGTGAACCAATGTGATTCATCTCCCTCCTTTGTGTTTACATAAGTGAAGAATCTTTACTGCTTTTCTTTTCTTTGCTTTGCTTTGATAGAGATTTCTCATAATCTGCCTTAGCTTACCTAAGCTACTTTGTGACTTGATTGCAGACTAGTTTAAATCTACTGTAGGTACCTGATAATTTATATGCATCCCACACAGTTTTCTTCACTACCACACATCCCATCTGATTAGCCGACATCCATTTTGGTGCATGCTTTGAATTGTATCTCTTATTTGGTATAAAAAGCTTAGCAGTTTCTATGATAGCATCCCTGAATGCTTCCCATTTGAATTCGCTGTTGGTAACTTCATCAGTTGGTCCCATTATATAGAATTTAAAAACTGTCTCTAGTTATCTCTACATAAGAAAAAGCCCTTTACCCTTCCATTTGACAGTAGTTAGATCTTTATAGATCTCTCATCAAATCATTGTGATTGTTAGCATTAGCATTAGTAGAGGCATTTGATGCAAGAAAGCAAACTTATGCAGCATCAGCCAAAAAAAAAAAAAACACCACTTCCACTTCACCCCTCTGTTTGTTTGAAATTCCTGTCCAGCTGAGCCTTAAACTTATTTAGGCTATCAACTTCCACGACAAGGGATGGAAGTCTGTTCGACCAACAAACCACCCGCTGCCTAAAGGCAAATTTCCGCATGTCTATCCTACATCTGTCTTTCTTCAGTTTGAATTTTTGCCCTCTCAGGTGATTATTCTGAGCAAGAGGAAGAATCCCATCAGCATTGAGCATGCTCAAACCATTCAAGGCTTTATACACTTCTATCAGATCACCTCGCTGGTGCCTAGTCCCAGACACTGTAATTTGCAAATCTTAAGCCTTTCTTCATAAGAGCACCCCTTTGTTCCATTCACTAATCTTGTTGCCCTTCTCTGTACTCGTACCAGCAGGTCTACATCCTTCTTGAAATGAGGCCTCCAGACCTGTATACAGAATTCTAGGTGTGGCCTGACCATTGCCTTATACAAGGTAATAATCACATCCTTATCCCTGCTAGAAAAATTCCTATATATCATTGACAATACACCATGAGCTACTCTTGCAGCCCATCTGCACTGCTCAGAGAACTTCATATCTGCCTGCACAATTACCCCAGGTCCTTTTCATTCTCTACTACTGTCAGTGTAGTACCACAGAGTTGATACGTTGTCCTGGGGTTGCTGTTTCCCATATGTAGTACTTTACATTTGTCAAGGTTAAACTTCATTTGCCACCTCTCAACCCATCTGCTCAACCTTTCCAGATCCTGTTGCAGCAGCATAGTGTCAGTAGTGTCCTTGACAACCCCGCCAACATTCGTATCGTCTGCAAACTTGGACATCAAGCTTGATATACCATCATCAATATCATTTATAAATACAGAAAACAATAATGGACCCAATACTGAACCCTGAGGGACTCCACTAATAACATTAGTCCACGATGAGCAGTGTCCATTCATTACCACTCTCTGTCTTCTCCCACTCAACCACCCCCTTTATCCATAGCAGCAATTTGGCTCCAATGCCACACTGCTCCAATTTGTGCAGCAGTCTTCCATGTGCAACAGTATCAAAAGCTTTTCTAAGATCCAAGAATATAATATCAAAGTTATTCCCTGCATCCAGTCCTTTTGTGACGACATCATAGCATCCAATCAAATTGGTCAGGCAAGACTTCCCCTTAACAAAACCATGCTGTGTCCGAGCTATAACTGAAGTCTTGTCTAGATGATCCTGCAGTGCTTCTTTAACCAGTGCTTCCATTAATTTTCCTGGAACAGAAGTTAAACGCACAGGTCTATAATTACTTTTGTCAGCTTTTGATCCTCCTTTGTGAATTAGGGTCACATTTGCACTTCTCCAATCAATGGGTACCTCCACTGAGTCCAAGGAAGCTCTCATAATTATGGCTAAGGGTTTGCTTACTTCCTTTGCTGCCTCCTTTAATATAACTGGATAGATCCCATCCACCCCAGGTGCCTTTCTTGTGTTTATCTTCAACAATTTCTCCTCCACTTTACTCTCAGTTATTATAAGATTCTCTAGCTTACTGCCAGAGTTGAATACACCTCTGGCATTTCCCTCGATGTATAACTCCTCATGTGTGAATGTTGATGCAAAATATTCATTTAGTTTGTTAGCTACCTGAACAGACTCGTCAACAGTTGACCCATCGATATCAAGTGGACAAATCTGATTCATCCCCTTCCTTCTAGAGTTTACATAAGTAAAGAACTCTTTGCTGTTTTTCTTTGCATCCCTTGCCCAAGATTTCTCGCAATCTGCCTTCACCGGCCTAACCTCCTTTGTAACTTGGTTACAAAGGAGGTTAGCTACCTGAACAGACTCGTCAACAGTTGACCCATCGATATCAAGTGGACAAATCTGATTCATCCCCTTCCTTCTAGAGTTTACATAAGTAAAGAACTCTTTGCTGTTTTTCTTTGCATCCCTTGCCCAAGATTTCTCGCAATCTGCCTTCACCGGCCTAACCTCCTTTGTAACTTGGTTACAGATCAACTTGTATCTATCATAGGCTTTTGTGTCACGTGTTAATTTGTATGTATCCCATGCATTTTTCTTCTCTGCCATATGTCTCATTAGTTCATCTGACATCCATTTAGGCCTAAACCTTGAACAATATTTTTTAGTTGGTATGTAAAGCCTAGTAGCTTCCAAGATAAGTTCTTTGAATGCTTCCCATTTTGAATTTGCTGTTGGTAACATCATCAGTTGGTCACACTGTATAGAATTTAAATACTGCCTCAGTCCATCGTAGTCACCTTTACAAAAGCAATAACCCTTCCCTTTACCCCTAATGGTAGTTACCTCTTTGAGTAAATCCCACTTCAGCACACTGTGATCACTGCCACCTAGTGGTTCATTTATCTGCAGATTCTTAATGCATGAAGAATCACTACTGATAATCAAATCAAGAGTATTACTCCCTCTAGTTGCCTCCCGAACATGCTGATGTAGAAAACAATCATCCAATAAATCCACAAAAGCCTTGCTAGTGTGTGTGTGTGACCAGCCCCCGAATTCCAGTCAATATCTGGGAAATTAAAATCCCACATTATAAGACTCTCTGATTTACTGGCCCACTCTATTTCCCTGTTACAGTTTCTTATTATACTCATCAGAGTCATTAGGTCTATAGCACACTCCTACTCTCAATTTTGATCTACCAATACTTATGTCACACCAAACGGACTCGACAATGCACTGTCCAGCGATGTCGACTGGCTTCACTTCCTTGGATTTTATGTATTTCTTAACTCTAACATAACCCTTCCTCCCTTCCTATCCTGTCTATCCTTTCTGTAGACATTGTACTCCCCAAATTCCAGTTCTGCATTCCTTATATCTGTGTGACACCACGTCTCTGAAATCCCAACAATATCTGCCTTTGATGTTTGATAAATTTGAGCAATACCTCAAATTTATCAAATTTATTTACTAAACTCCTAGCATTGGTGTACCCACAAGTATACATGCACCTGTTCTTTTTCTTAGCTACCCTAACACAACCCATGTGTTTACTTGTACCCCAATGATTCCCAGCAGTCTCTGAAATATCCTGCATCTTATTTTCCAGGCTGCTGCTCCTTCCAATAGAAGCAGTGCAAGAATCACTTTAACCTGTGCTAGTGGCTGCTGTTAATCTATTAGTTCTTGTATCCCCTCCAATCTAGCAGTTTTCCGACCCACCTAACATTGCCTCGATAGCATCAGCAAACATTCTTACACCCTTTCTATTTAAGTGTATCCCATCCCTGTAGAAGCAGTTTCTCCTGTTAACAAGTACAGACCAGGCTGAAAAAAATTCTATCCCGTGAGCCTTTCACAATCTTTCCAGGGCTGAATTGATCGACAAGGCTTTCATCATATACTCCCTACTGTCATGTCTAGGCAGAATTGCAGACACTTTCAAATTCAACCCTAATCTCTCGGCTTTTTTTCAACAGTGACCTGTACTTGTTAAGTAATTCTGCCGGTCTCCTACTCTTGATATCATTAGTGCCAACGTGTACAACTATATCACCTTTTGTGCCCTTAAAAGATGATATCCGCTCTACAACGTCATCAACCTTTACCCCTGGTAGACATACCCTGGTCCTGTTCCACCTATCCTTTTTACAAAGGTGCCTCCGTAGCCAGGTGGGAAGGAGCAGCAGTGCGTAGCACATGCTTCTTGATTAGACCAGGGTTCGAGCCCATCACCACCAAATACGGAGGATGCGGAAAGGTTAAGGAATGACCGCCGCATATCCTGGAGCAATATGGCCTTAGTTGCTAATGCTCCTAAAAACCAAACAACAACAACCTTTTTACAAAGCATGTTCCCCGTTTCCCTGACAATAGAGTCACCAACAACTACTAGTTCCTGTGGGACCAGCGCATTCTGCCTTGGGGGTTGCCGCTGTGTTGCGTGATGACCCTGTGCAAGCTCTGGCGTTGATGCGGGCAGCTGAGAGCTTGATGGGCCCCTCAATTTAGTTCCTTCGAGGGCATCCACCCTATCCTTCAAGCTCTCATATAGGCCCATAACAACGCTGAGTTGTTGCCTGATTTCGATACACTCCTTGTATTGCGCACACACACAAAGACATCCCCCATGGCAATATCATGTCCCGTACCTGAATACTCCACAAATATCATGCAAGGAATGCATTTTAAAAGGCTGTGATTCAGAAGTCATCTGTCCGCCCTCAGTTCTCCTCTGAGCCACAGCACTTCCATTAGCTTGAGCCTTTTGCTTTGCTGCTCTGGTCTGAGTCATGATTTCATTTTAATTTCAGTAAAATTTCAATTTCAATTCAAAATTATAACCCTAAACTTGTATCCCAACACAGTTATAATGGTATATATATTTTTCAGTGTCAAGTATTAATTATCTACGAGTTCCCTTTATATAACTTCCGTATCAGTTATGTATTAATTAATTATGTTACGTTTGTAATCTAAGTCATTATACGTATTTAGTTAAAAGTACAATTTAATTGATAATGAAGTTCACAAGTTTAATAGATTCTACCGATCACTGACAATATTATAACCTATACTATACTAACACTAAGTAGTTCGGTATATAACGTATCATATGACAAAGGCGGCAAGTTACGAATGGTAAATCTATGGACACTTAAGTATTAATTAACTTTCAAATCTCGCTGTCTCAATTCAGAATAAACTAACGATCCTTTCTAGGTCTATAAGCTAGTTACAGAAAATAATTTGATGTAAAAAATATTCAATAAAGCGGCTAAATATTGCTAAAAAACTTCTTGTTCAGCAGAGTTGCAACTTGTAACACATGGATTTGATACCCTTACTGATACTTTTATGCAATTACAAGGTCGAGTAAAGAATAAATACACCAGATTAATTAGAAAATCACAAAATAATGCTATACTACTAAATTTAAATCAAAAGTTTTAGAAAAACAATCATTTCAAATCAATAAATAAGAAAAATCCACTTAGTGGCTTTGAACACGTCTGGCTCCTACTAGCCTTGTCAAAAAAGCCCTTTATCCTTGCATTTGACAGTAACTACTGTCAAATGCAAGGATAATAAGGATTATCCTTGTTACATCTATAAAGATGTAGTTACATCTTTATAGATCCCTCATCAAATCATTGTGATTGTCAGCAACCAACCCAACCTAGTGAGCCTTTTATCTGCAGATTTTTAATATTTTGAAGGCTAAATGCACAAGATATTAATATGTTATAGGTTGAAATTAACTATATAATATCGGTGTAAATAATTCTCCTGTACTAGAGAAGCATTATTTATTCGAAATAGTGCAATACCTTGTATCTCGTTGTGAAGGCATCTTTTGATTTTATCTCACAATATGAGATAAAATCAAAAGATGCCTTTACACTGCTTATGTAGTTAAATTTATGAGTATTATATGGCAGATTTTTAATGCATGAACAGTCACTGCTAATATCATTTATCTTTCTTTTTATTCATTTTTACTTTCTTCTCTCGGAGCTTTAAACATAGCTTGCTGCTATCTGGATTAATGATGTAGAATTTTTCTGTTTTTTCTCCATTTAAGCCCTTCTCCATCTCACCATCATAATATAGTTGGCTGTAAAGCATTTCTCCATTTTTTTTTAATCAAAAATATAGTTTTTCTCCATTTTTATTTCTTTTTGCAAAAAAAGTAATTAGTGTAATGAGTAATTACAAAAAAAAGTAAAAAAATAAATAAAAAACTGCATGTGTACCCTCTACACACAAAAGATATTTTATGTGAAAACATCTTTGATGAAAATCAGAACCATTTTAAAATCAAACAATGTATGTTTTATGCTCAAGCCCTCTACTTACTCTACCGAATCAATATTTATTATTTTATTATTATTATTAGCCATATGGTGCAAGGAATGGGGGGTAGTTGTGCAGTCAGGCACAATTACCCCCAGTTTAGTAAGATAGCGAGTGGTTAAAGCATAGCTTGAATATTTGGTCACTATGCCTCTCAATCGATTGTATCAAATCATGATAGATCAGTCATTCTTTGACGACAGTCACATGGAAATTAATCTGGCTAAAGATGACATAAGTGAATCAGTTCTGATCGAGGAAAGTCTCATCGCCCAACAGCAAACATTGTGGAGCGACGATAAATATCTTAGACTCACCCCAGAAGAAACCAAGGCACCACAGAGCTTACTGTTTGAAGAGCGCACAGAGGAATTGTCCTTTCCCAGAATTTATCTTGGACAATTCAGAATGTTCAGAGAGAATTTACATTTAACTCCATTCGTGATGGCAATGAGTGAGCTCGCACTTTCTGACCGACATGGCATTACTCCATATCTTCAGATCATAGGAGTTGAGGCATTGCACTGATTTTCTGTTTAATAAGCAAAATGATTCTGTTAATCTGAGTCATAGCACTGTATGTCACACAGCTTACTGTTTGAAGAGCACACAGAGGAACTGTCCTTTCCCAGAATTTATCTTGGACAATTCAGAATGTTCAGAGAGAGAATTTACGTTCATAATCTGAGTCATAGCACTGTATGTCACACAAATGGCACTAATTGATTAAAAATAATGGCACTTGCTAGGAGTTAAAGCCGACTCCTGATTCCTCCTAAATGTACATCTTCCTAAAGTAGATACATCTTATGTTTCCTGAATTTCCATTGATCCAAACTTTGCATTCTAGTACTAACTTCTTTCCCATCTCTGTTGATGAAAAAGATTTATTAGATTTTTAATTCTATATTTTTTCTTTTCTTTTCTGGCTTTAATCCTTAACTATTATTGACAGCTTTGAGGATCTTGTTCTTCCCTTGTCTTGGTATTGGCAAATAAAGAAACTTTTTCTCTATATCTGTTTAATTCTCTGGGATGATCAAATGGTCAGAGGAGTTTGAAACAGCACCATATTTAGCAGTTACGGGTTTGAACCCCAGTCACTCAAAGCACGTATACTTATGCACCTGTGCGCATGACCACTCAGCTTCGGCGACCTCCTTTTATTCTCTTGCTTTGAGAAAATAGACATAGATTACCTTAATTAGTATAATGTTTTAAACAGCACTCTGGATTTTTGGGAGGCATGAGCACAAGAATAATTCTTTGGTAGTTTTTTTTTTTTTTTGTTTTTTTTTTCCTAACCACTTTGGATCCTTTCTCTTGAACTTGAATTTAGATATGCAATGAGAGAGAGAGAGAACAAAAAGTAACTAGGGAGGTACCTGTAACACCCTAGACCAATTGCATACTTCTTCTCTTCGTTTGATCCTACATGATTAAGATATGTTTTTGTGGGAGAAAAATGATGATATCTACTCAATAATAGTATTTGCCCAATGGTCATATTTGATTAAAAGTTCTGGCACTGATCCCAACCCCTTTTTTTTTTTCATTGAAGTAACTCGTGCTTTTGCATGAAATTTATAAAAATGAGATAGATTCCTTTCCCATTCTTATACTTCTATTTATACCATTTGGTAACCTGTGCTCGTTGAACTACCCAATAACATAACTGCCAATAAAACATACTGACAGAATCCAATAAACGGATCCACTCTTCACATTTCAGGTCAAGCCCCCAAATAGGCAATAATCCTGCAAATAATCCTTTGTTTGCTACAAAATTTTTCTATTTTTTTCTCCCCCCTCCCCAAACTTGCCATTACTAGGCATTCTCTTTTTTTTTACAAATTGTATTCTCTCTTTTCTTAGACCACACTTCTTTCTTAGGAGACGTTTCAACTGCTTAAAAATACAGATCATCACTTTAAGACCCACTGAATGTAGCATAAGCCTGTATGCAAATATTTGAGCTACACAACAGAGATTTGCTGCTCATTGAATATATTCTCTCTTTTCATCTCATTTTAAGGTATCCATAAATTTAAGCACATAATCATATGCAGTCACACCTGTGTTCTGATTTGACTTATCTTCATATTGTTCAGGGTCTGGGTCAGGACAAATAACTCATTTCATAAAATGCCCCAATATTCCAGGATCCTCAGAGCGCAGTGATGCTTCTGCCCCCTGTTCTAAATAAGTCTGGACTGGCTGAAACTGTGGTTCAGTATCTGTACCATTAAAAGAAATATTCTGTTCTGCGTCATCATCAGGAATTTGAACTTCCTCTGGAATAACTGGCTCCCTTGGTGATTGAGGAATTACCGTCACCTCATAGTTTCTAGGAAGTGGTACAGAGACTTGAGACTCCCAACTTCTGCTATGCAGGTTATACTGGTGTGTAGAGAGCGACCTTGTTCTCCCCTTCCACTATGTGGAATTCCTGTTGATCTTGTTTCACTACTGATTGTCCTTTCACACCTCTGTTTGCAAGAGGAATACAAGGTATGCAAGAGGAATAGACGCAGGTAAGTTAGGTACTATGGTTGTCAGCACAATTGGATCGAACTATTCCTCTTCCTGCTCTTGATAAACCTCTTTTAGCTTAGTGCGTTCCAAAGATGGTTCAGGGGGATGTATCAGTCTCAGGAAGCTCAAGACATAGTTCTGGAAATGGTCTACAATCTATACTTTAGTTAGTCTATCCACATTAACCAATCGTTTATCTCTAGGTCGATAGATATGTTGTATTTGAAAGTTAATGGGAGACATCTGAGCTATAACTCTATACGGTCCACTACTTTGACGTGTCAACTTGTGTGTTCGACCTGGCCTAGCTCTTGGCATATATGGGTTTACCACACTGCCCACTCTGATTTGCTTATCTACAGCTTTAGTAGAGTGATATTGTCCTGATTTTCTGCTGCTTTTAGTAGGTGTTGTTGGACTATCTCATATGTACGTTGCATCCTTGCTGCCATTTGTTCTGAATAATGTTCCAAGGAAGCATATGTCGGTTGAACTGGAGAATTCCAAATATGCTGAGATAGAATCACATCCCTGGCGTACATCAAATAGTTTGGCGTTTCATGTGTAGATGAGTGAACAGCAGAGTGATATGCTGCTACTAATGGTACACAAATATGCCATTCTGACTGTGTGGTGTTAACTACATGTGATAGTATTGCTGGGCACCTCTGTAGTCAGGTGTGCAGGAGCAGCAGTGTATAGCACATGCTTCTTGATTAGACCGGGGTTCAAGCCAGTGACCACCAAATAAGGAGGATGCGGAAAGGTCAGGGAATGACCACCGCTTATCCGGAGCAATATGGCCTTAGTTGTTAATGCTCCTAAAAACCAAATAACAACAATAGTATTGCTGCCAGTGTCGTATTTAGGCATTCTACCTTGGTGTTACTTTGAGGATAAAATGCACTTGTTTGAAGCTTCTTAATTCCAAGCCGATCATAGAGGTTTTTCATTAACTGACTGAAAAAGTTACTTCTGCGGTCTGTCAATAGAACTTGTGGAATTCCGTGTCTTGCCACTACAAAATTAACAAAAGTGGTTGCTACCTATTCAGCTTTCTGTATCTTCAATGGTATCACTTTTACATAACTCATGAAGCAATCCACTACTACTAGTAGGTATTTATCTCCATCTAAACTGGTAGGTAAAGGTCCAAGGATGTCCATACTCACTCTGTACCAAGGGATTGCCCCAGAAGGAACCCACATTAGGTTTGCCTTTGCCTTTGGATTATACTCTCGTTTTTCCAAACGTAAAGGACAAGTGCTCACATAATTTTTGATGGCACTGTACATATTTACCCAAAAGAAACCTTTCCTAATCCTTTGTAACATCTTATCAAATGCTAGATGGCTGCTTTGTGAAACATCATGGCATGCCTTCATGATTTCAGCCTTTAGTGAGACTGGTACCACTGGTACTACTAGTACCACTAATTGTTCACAAGGCTTAATATTCCATGTAATATAACATATAATATTGCATCACTCAAATAGTATGAATCTAGGATCTTCACCTAGGATTGAGTATTGTCTTCTAATTGTGTGATTAAAGTGTTTAATTTTGTTATCTTTCCTCTGCAATGACCTTGTCAGTTCTTTAGTGGCATATTTTGGCATCACTAAGGCCTCTAAGGTGATTCCAATTGATAATGGCACAACTATTTTCATGACATTTCTCTTGCATGGCTTAGGCTCTTCCTCTAACACTAGTCAGAACAAGAAATCTGCATTTGAGTGTAAACAAACTGGCCTGTATTCCCACTAAGAAATCATAATCTTGCAGCATCAAATTCCATCGAGTCAATCAAGGAGTTGGATTCTTTAATTTTAATAGATATTTCAATGTGGAGTTGTCTGAGATTATGCCAAACTTCCTTACATATAAAAAAGCCCTGAAGTGGTAAATAGAAAAAATAACAGCTAAGCTGTCCTTTTCAAAAGTGCTATATGATTTCTCACCCTGCTTCAGCAATCTACTTGCATACACAGTTGGCTGTCTTGAGCCGTTTTCCATTTCTTGCTCTAAAACTCCTCCGATGGCATAATCACTTGCAGATATACTTAGGAAGAAAGGTTTTGAAAAGTCTGGATAGATCAGTAGAGGTTCTGATATAAGAGCTTTTATCAGTTTCTCAAAAAACAGACTGTGTTGTTTCATCCAATGTAAAAGGTGCATTTTTCTTTGTGAGATTGGTTAATGGTCAAGTAGTCCTTGCATAGTCCTTAATAAATTTCCTGTAAAAACCAGTCATTCCTGAGAATCTTCTCACCTGACAACAGGTGAGAAGATTCTCAGGGTCTGGGAGGACCCCCATCTGAACTAACTAGATGTCCTAGATAAGTGATCTCCTGCTTCAAGAATTTGCACTTGGATGGCTTCACTTTAAGGTAACACTGTCTCAAACGTTGGAAAACCTTCTCTTTCTCATGTGCATTTCCAGATTTGAGCCTGCCACAATTATGTTACCAAGATAGCAGAAGATGGATTCTTTCCTTAGATCTTGGATCATGATAGAAATGGCCCTCACGAATGTTGCTGGACTATTTTTTAATCCAGACAGCAATTTGTTGAACTGATATAAAACATAACCAGTTGTAAAAGCTGTTTTTTTGTTTGTCTGCAGGGTGAATGGGAATCTGTCAGAACCCTGACTGAAGGTCAAGAGTGCTATAGTAGCGTGCTTTTCCCAGTTTATATCCAGAATTTCTGTAATCTGAGGAATTGGAAACTTATTATTATTATTATTTTTTTTTTATGTAAACCCCAAACACGAGAGGTGGTAGAAACTATAGTACTTAGTACCGTGCTTGGGTTGGAGGTTGAGAAGACGAAAGAAGATATTTGTTGACATTGGACTTGAACTCCTGTAGACTGTAATTTTCAGGAGATACGTTTGAAGGAAGGTTGTTCCAGAAAACAGCAGTTGAATGAATAAACGAGGAAGATGAAAAGTTGGTTCTGTGAGTTTGAAATTGGACAGTAAATGGATGTTGGCTGGTGGCGGCACGTGTTCGGACTGTTTTGAAAGAGAGAGTAGGAATTATAGAAGCTAATTCAGAAGAACAGTGCCCATGGAAGTATTTGTAGAAGAGGCATGAAGCAGAAACAGTACGTCTATGAGACAGCGAGTGCAGAGACTCTGTTAGAGATGAGTCATTAATTAACCTAACTGCCCCCTTCTGAATGGAATCAAGAAGCCTGAGAGAGGTTTTGGGGGTACCACCCCAGATGTGGGAACAATATTCCACGGCAGGGTGGATTTGCGATTTATACAGAGTGAGCAGCTGTTTGGAAGAAAAGTAACGCCAAGAGCGAAAGAGAAAACTAATTTTTTAGATGCAGAAGAAGCAGTATTTGTAATGTGCTTGTGCCAAGAGAGATAGAAGTTAGGGTAATCCCCAAAAGAGATATATCATTTTGTCTAGAAATCGGAGTGTCACTAAAGATAAGCATAGGAGCAGAAGAATCCTTTTTGCGAGATATAAGACAAGACTGAGTTTTAGAAGGGTTAAAATCAACTAAGTTGTCTTTGCCCCACTGGAGAATTACTTGAAGATTGGCATTTAAGGAAATTTCAGCAGATTTTCGAGAAGTTGAAGCTGATTGAACAAGGTTTCTCAAAATGGAAAGTAGAATGCAATGTGCTATCATCGGCAAAACTATGGATAGGATTTCCAATCAATGGAAGAAGGTCATTAATATACAAGAGGAAAAGAGTGGGGGAAAGAACTGAACCTTGGGGCACACTGGCATTAGTGGAGAAGTTAGAAGACAGCCATCTACCATCACCCTCAGTGAGCGATCAGAGAGAAAACTGGATCACCAATTACTAAAAACAGTTGGCAAACCATAAGATGGAAGCTTGTTTAGAAGACCTTTAGGCCAAACACGATAGAAAGCCTTTGAGATGTCAAGAGCAACTGCTTGTGTTTCACCAAACCTTTCCATTGAATTAGTCCATAAATGGGTAACATAAGCCAGAATATCACCAGTGGATCGACACTGACGAAATCCATACTGGTGATCGTTGATCAGACGGAAGATTTCTAGGTAGTTTAAGAGTTGGCAATTAATTGATTTCTCCATTACTTTAGAAAGAGTAGAAGTAATTGCAATGGGACGATAATTGGATGGGAGGAATTTGTCACCCTTTTTAGGAACTGGCTGGATATGAGCAAATTTGCAAGAAGGAAAAACACCTTTGGAATAAGAAAGTGAAAAAAGGCGGAAAAGAATAGGAGTAAGTTCAGGAGCACAGGTTTTGGGAACAAGTGGAGAAATACCATCGGGACCTGGAGCTTTCTTAGCATCAAGATTCATCAAAATCCTTCTGACATCCTTTTGACAGAAGACCACAGGAGGCATTGAATGCAGCGTGTTGGGAATAGTGGGAGATGATTTACCAAGATTGTTAATGCATGAGTTGAAAGAAAAATGGGATGCTAGCAGGTCAGCTTTAACTGAAGTGACAACAGAACCATCTGGTTTGGACAGAGGTGGGAGCAAAGATGGGCAAAAGTTGCTGCCAATAGCTTTGGCAAGAGACCAGAATTCTCGGCTACCATTAGGGCAAGAAGCAAGTTTTCTACTCTTAGCCTGTTCAAACTCTAGTTGGGACTGGTTAATAACTGCTTTACAATTCTTGCGAGCTTTAGTGTAGGCAGAAAATGAAACTGAAGAATTAGAAACAAGCCAATTACGATATGCAACATTCTTGTCTTGAACAGCCTTAGCACATTTATTGGAAAACCCAAGGTTTAGATAAAGGACAAGATTTTTAAGTGGAGTGTGGGATAAAGGATTCCATTCCTGCAAGAATAATTCACGGACACGATCTGAGCAAACGTTGACATCAGAACTTTTGAAACAGTAATTCGACCAAGGAAAAGAAGAAAAGAATTCTCGTAGGTCATCCCATTTTGCATTCTTGTAATGCCAAACAACATGAGGTTGAGAATAGCCATGAGATAAAGGTTCCATTGGAGAAGAGACAATGACCAAGTTGTGATCTGAAGTGCCTAAAGGACCTCTCACTTCGACCGTGTACTTAGAAGGGTTGTTTGTGAGAAAAAGATCAAGCGTATTGGCTGTATGATTAGGATTGTCCTGTATGCTTGTAGGTAAATGAACAATCTGTGCAAGATCATCAGTAATTGCAAAAGCCTCAGCATCTCGACCAGCTGGGTCGGTGTGACTAGAAAATGGAAGCCAGCTGGAGTTGTGAACATTAAAATCACCAAGGAAAATTACCTCACTGTTAGGAATGTTGAACTGGAGAAAGTCAAGTTGCAAAGAGAGAGGAAGTCAAAAAGCTCCAAGTGATCAGTGGAGTTGGGAGAACGGTACAGACAACAGATGAATTTGGCACAATGAGGTAGAGAGATTTTAAGCCAGAGAAGATCAAAGAGAGGAGATTCCAAATTGCCAAGTCTCTGACAGGGATATCAGAATGGACATATGCACAAGTACCACCTTTGAGGTGAAAAGAATCATACAGCGAATAATTAGGGCATCTGAGATGAGCAGTAGTAATCAAACGATAACTGAGATTCTGTCAGAAAAAGTACATGGGGTTTGGCTGACTGCAAGTGGAAATGGACATCGTTGAGATTAGTATTGAGACCACGTATATTTGTGAAATGAATTAAGAAGTGCTTGGGAGGTTTAGATCTTTTTGCAGATAAGCTTGCTCTATTAGTTTGACAATTCATGGTGTATTCGATAGTAAGAAAAAGTGGGTGGGACCTGCTGTATGAAGTAATGAAATTTTTGGATATGGTGTACACATGGTAAGAATATACCCATAACGTAGCCTTGACAATGCTCCCCGCATACACACTACTTAGACTCCCTCCAGTCACTATCTGGCAGAATAGAGGTAGCAAGATTATACACTAGCTGATCCAGAAGCCTTCTAGAGAGTTACCAATAGGTTCGGTCCGGTGTACTAACTAGCGGCCGGCCTGCGAACACCGTTTTAGAGCTGTACCCTCGAAATGTAAGATATATTGGATCTCACCACGATGTTCATCATAACCTCAAAAGTCATCAATCATACTGCATGATGGAAGAGATGGGGAAGGGTTCATCGGAACTTAGCTCTAGAGACTAAACATGGATTCCACCACTTCAAGCCTCCAATAAGCAAAGTGGTCGTATTGCACCGGTTGATGAGAGTCATCTACCACCTAGTACTGCCTGGTAACATAGAAGGGCGGCGTTCCTCCATGTGGTGGTGGGCGCCACACCTCGACCCCTGCTTACATTGGTTCACACCCGGAGGGTCACCCACCATGTACTTGTGCATGGAGGTTATACCCAGGATTACTAACAGTCCCACCATCGTGAAGGTGCAGGTAGAGGATTTGGCTGCCACAGACCGTCCGGACTTTGCCGAAATTGGGTCCACTTGCCTTGAGTGTTACCCGAATATCAATTCCATCAGCATTTTAGACTCACAGGTAGCAAGTACAGCTTGTCTAGCATATCTGAGAGAATGTCTGTGACAACCTCAAGGACCAATCTGCAACAGTTTTGGCATTATGTTTTTGGAAATCAATACACATTGTGAAGAGAACCATCTCGTTTTTAACCATTATGATAGGTGCGGAATACAGTTGACACACTTGGTGAAATTATACCTCCTTCTAATAATTCATCAACCTGGTTTTCAACCTCTCGTTTTAAGGCATAGGGTATGCAGTAAGCTCTTTGCTTAATTGGAACACTGTCTTCTAACTTTATTCTGTGTTGCACCACATTGGAATGACCCATTTAGATAGGTGATTTGGCAAAAACATCTCTGTACCTATTCAGTAGCTTAACTAGTTCTTGACGTTGTGACAAGCAGCAACTGATTTGAATTTATAGTTCTTAATTTGCCTTCCAATTTGTTTTCAAAATTTTTTTTTAACATCTTTTAAGTCAGTAGTACCCAAGCTGTGCTAAGTAGTTAATGGAAAAGTTGCTAATTCTTGCTATGCATACTCAAACAACAATAATAATAACAATACAGATAATTCACTATTATCAAATAGAAATAGCATAACACACTTCTCTCTGCCAATTTCTCAAGACACCAGCAACCATTTCTGTTTCTCTTCATGCATTTCTACTTCATGTGCTTTGGATATTTATGTTATTTCCCTGAAAATGTGCGGAAATTTGCCTTTAGCCAGCAGGTGGTTAATTGCTGGAACAAACTTCCATCTGTCGTTGTGGAAGTTGATAGGTTAAATAAATTTAAGGAGGAACTGGACAAACATTTAGAGGGAATTGTTTTGTAAATTTTTTTTTGCTGATGCTGCATAAGCTCATGCACTTGCTTTCTTGCATCACATGCCACTACCACTACTACATACTTGTTTTTTTATCATGGTCACGGAAACCATTTTGTCACCCCCCTCCTCTGGGGTGTAATTTCGTCTGGTTAGGACAAGATCCAAGCCCTCGGCAACCAAGGGTTTTTTATTAACATCTGGTTACTGCAGCTTTGAATTGCATTGTGATTTTAATTGAGAAAACACTTGGTGTTTACCCAACCCCTCATAACCTTCTTCTTATTACTATTTGTTTCTTTGGGGTGTATTAGAATATTGGCAGTGAGAAAGAGACATGTAATAACACATAACAAGGTGTATTAAAGAAAAAATGGCTAAGGTAAAGAGAGCCAACACAAGAACGACAAGAAACGTCGGATAACTTACCGGAAAATTAGTTTCCCGACACCGGACTCTAGCGCTGCTCGCTCGGTAAACAGACGGTAGGTGTTATCGGTCTGTAGCCGAAATCGAGAAGGATATATTGATTGACAGGTAGGCATGGCAAATGATGAAATGATTGGTGGTGGGCATGACAGACTGTGTTGTCATTGGTTGAAATTAGAATGTTTATTTATGAGTAAAGAACAGTGCATAATAGTTTTGTGATGAAGGGTAAACAGGTAATAGCAACGATGAATCTTTTAAAGATGGAAGAAATTTGTAAGTAAAATAAAACATTGGTTGATTTTTTGATGAAAACTAAATTAATAAAAGTTTCGTTCCATTCTGTTCATTTTTATGTTCTTCTTTATGTTTTTTTCTCATTATTAAAATCAGACTTTTGGAGTTCATGAGTGTTTTTACTATACTGTTGATTTAGGTTTGGTTACGAAAAAAGTAAAAGGTTTCTTTATCTTTCATTATATTTCGTAACCTGACCTTAAATGGTAGGTTAGGAAATAATAGGATAAAAATTCTTTTTATATATATATATATAGTGAATAGCTATTGAGGTCTTGATTGACATTATGATACGTATGTATCTGCACAAGTGTTTAAAAATAAAAGTACACTAAGAAAAAATTAATATTTTGTTAATAAACAATTTATGCACTAGTCCACCCATAATTTTAAAGAAAAAAGGTTAGTTACCCCCTCCATTTCGAGAGGGGTTCAAGCTCCCATGCGATTCAAGTTGAGGTAACCTGACATTTTCACCATTAGGGCATATTATTGAACAAGAAAATAAAAATACAGTCATAAAAAATCTGTTTTTTTATAAGAAAAAAGGTTATGTTACCCCCTCCACTTCGGGAGGGGTTCAAGCTCCCATGGGATTCAAGTTGAGGTTTTTTTTTTTGTTTGTTTTGTTTTGGTTTTTAGGAGCATTAGCAACTAAGGCCATATTGCTCCGTGGATATGTGGTGGTCATTCCCTGACCTTTCCGCATCCTCCGTATTTGGTGATCACAGGCTCGAACCCCGGTCTAATCAAAAAGCGTGTGCTATGCACTGCTGCTACCTGGCTATGGAGGCATCTCAAGTTGAGGTAATCTGACCTTTTTTTCACCATTATGGAAAGTGTTCATTAGGGCAAGTTACCATGTTTCTGAGTACTACTAAAGTGATGTTATGATATGTTGTGTTGTGTTCGTGCACCAATGAGCACATCATTTGCCACTCCTACCTGTTAATCAGTATATCGTTCTCGACTTTGCTCCAGACTGATAACAACTACCATCTGTTTACCAAGCGAGCAGCACTAGAGTGTCTTATCGGGAAACTAATTTTCCGCGTAAGTCATACGTTTCTCGTCGTTCTCGTGTTGGCTTTCTTTACCTTCGTCAAAAAAATATAAACAGTGCATTTGCATTCTCTCTGGTTATTAATGTAATATAGTAGAACATATGTTGCTTCTAAGTTAAAGCTCATAATAATACAGTGGTACTAATTTAATTAGAGTTATAATACTATATAATCAAGTATCTTCATAGTATTCTGAAACTATTCATTTCTTGACTTTGTTAATTTATCAAATTACCATAAGCTGAATTAACTATGATATTCATAACACACTTGTATTCAGCAGATTTTGAGTAAAAGAGAAATGCTACACAAACACACTTTAGGCTTTCTGTCACCTTTTGCAATATATTCTAATTATAATTAAATGACTAACAACTGTCCATTTTTGATTATTCTTACTCTTATTAATTCCTTGTTTTAACACTGGAAAGGTCTTCTGTGTCTTTTAGACAATCAGTTATTTCATACATTGTTGGATTTACACAGATTTAAGTTAATTCTAGAAAGGAAGCATTAAGTTTACTCTATTCTTGCAATCTCAATCATTTTCATTTACACAAAGAATTGGATTGCTTACTGGGTTCAGTTGCTTTCCTCTATAGCAGGCGATGAGACTTCCTTCCCTCAGTGGGATACTAGGGCGTTTACTTTCCTGGATCTCGAGGCTTTCTTTTTAGCTTCTCGTTCTCCCTTTCAACTTCGGCTACTGTGACCCACAGTAACAAAGCCGACCTGAAACTCCCTCCCCCACTCATTGCAAAAGCGCCACTCCTCCTCTTGGAACTGCTTCAAACCTTTATACACTCATGGCTATCTCATCCTACGTCACAGACCAAAAATGCACATCTGCTCTCAAACACTACCATTTTGGTAAGCATCACACAAAAACATCATGGCATCGCGCCTCCACTGGAGCAATGAAACTTCTTTAAGCACCTTTGTAGGCATGAGAACCCAGGGACTCTTCTTTCTTTCCACTCACGTTGTTGTCCATTTCGAATCAACGTTTCCTGTGATTCTCGGAGGTAGTGTGGCTTCAGCTTACTCCTCCCCCCCTCCATAGGTTGCAGAGAGGCACACAACAGCCAGTTAGAGCGAGAAGTTTATTATTATGATTAGCTATATGGTGCAAGGAAGCCTGAGGCTTATGCTGCACTAGCCAAAAAAGAAAAAATTCCCGAGTTACCCGTTACCCTGATAGAGAGAGAGAGAGTCAAAAGGGAATCACCAGGAAAGAGAAGAATGATGATATCCAGCTCAGGACCCTGGGTGTGCCAAGCCCATACTCACCAGATGTGAGCCCCCAGGGTGAGTTTCACCATTCCCACACACCCACGCCTTCTCCCTGAAAAATAAGTTTCTCTTCTCTTCCCTTATTAAACACTACGAGTTCCAAATGAGTATAGTTTTGTAATTTATCCTAAATACTGTATTAAGCATTTAATACTGTATTAATGCATTTTTGTTTTCCCAGTACATATATCACACCAAACTGATTCAACATTGCCCTTGCCACCCAAGG
This sequence comes from Mastigoproctus giganteus, assembly GCF_048544385.1. NCBI lineage: Eukaryota > Metazoa > Arthropoda > Arachnida > Uropygi > Thelyphonidae > Mastigoproctus > Mastigoproctus giganteus. The sequence goes on from NC_143578.1 coordinate 88,368,574, forward strand.
GCAATGTTGAATCAGTTCACTGATGCATTGCATTAGATTTTATGTGCTTAACTAAGAGCATAATCCTCCTTCTGTCCAATTTGTCTGTCCTTTCTGTTCATATTGTATTCCCTATATTCAAATTCTTTATCCCTTATATCTGAATTTGTGATATCATCACAATGTTTGCATTTGATGACTTGATCAGTACTTCAAATTCATGAAATTTATTTACTGTGCTCCTAGCATTACTGTATACACCGATGAGCCAAAACATTATGACCAGTGAGTCATTATGCAAATAGAAGAAACTGCAGGTGAACTACGGGACATGGTATAAAAAACACATGATACTGAGCTCCTTTAATCAGTGTTACTCTTGTTCTTCAGATGGGAAAGGCAGCAGACTTAAGCGAGTTTGACAAAGGCCGAATTGTAATGGCCAGACAATTGGGTCAGAGCATATCCGAAACAGCATGGCTGGTGGGATGCTCATGGTCAGACGTGGTTAGTACCTACCGAAAGTGTGAGGAGGGAAAACCCACGAACTGCCGGCGAGGTGTTGGACAACCACGGCTCATTGATGCTGGATGCGGGTGAAGGCTGTCCGGGATGGTAATTGGCAACAGAAGGATGACTGTAGCACAATTCGCTGGTAATTGGAATGCTGGTGATAGGAGTAATGTGTCAAACAGTACATCAAACCTTGCTGAAAAGGGGCTGCATAGCCAAAGATTGCTCCAAGGGCCCAATGCTAACCACCGTTCACCGGCGACAGTGCCTGCAATGGGCACGCGAGCATCGAAACTGGACCTTGACTGATTGGAAGAAGGTTGTCTGGTCCGATGAATCACGTTTCCTGTTGCACCATATGGACAGCCGGGTATGTGTGTCTTTTACCTGGGGAAGTGATAGTGCCTGGATGCACTGTGGGATGAAACAAGCCGGTGGTGGCAGTGTTGTGCTTTGGACGATGTTCTGCTAGGATACCCTGGGTCCAGTCATTCATGTGCCGGGCACTCTGATGTCTACCACCTACCTAAACATCATTGCTGACCAGGTACACACTTTCATGGTAACGGTCTTCCCCCGTGGCAGTGCCATCTTTCAGCAGGATAATGTGCCATTCCACACTGCCCGGATTGTTCGAGACTGGTTCACTGACACTGAACACGAGGAAGACTCCTAGGTATCAACTCCTTTCGTCTCAAAGGTGGTACTTGTGCATATGCCTGTTCTGATATTACCTGTCAGAGACTTGGCAATTTGGAATCTCTTCTCTCTCTTTGATCTTCTCTGGCTTAAAATCTCTCTACCTCATTGTGTCAAATTCATCTGTTGCCTCTACCGTTCTCCCAACTCCACTAATCACTTGGAGCTCTCTCTTTGCAACTTGCCTTTCTCCAGTCCAACTTTCCTAACAGTGAGGTAATTTTCCTTGGTGATTTTAATGTTCACAACTCCAGCTGGCTTCCGTTTTCTAGTCACACCGACCCAGCTGAGGCTTTTGCAATTACTAATGACATTGCACAGATTGTTCATTTACCAAAAAGAATACAGGACAATCCTAATCATGCAGCCAATACGCTTGATCTTTTTCTCACAAACAACCCTTCTAAGTACACGGTCGAAGTGAGAGGTCCTTTAGGCACTTCAGATCACAACTTGGTGATTGTCTCTTCTACAATGGAACCTTTATCTCATGACTATTCCTAACCTCGTGTTGTTTGGCATTACAAGAATGCAAAATGGGATGACCTGCGAGACTTCTTTTCTTCTTTTCCTTGGTTGGATTACTGTTTTAAAACTTCTGATGTCAACGTTTGCTCAGATTGTGTCAGTGAAATTATTCTTGCAGGAATGGAATCCTATATCCCACACTCCACTTTAAAATCTCGTCCTTTATCTAAACCTAAACCTTGATTTTCCAATAAATGTGCTAAGGCTGTTCAAGAGAAGAAGTTGCATATCGTAATTGGTTTGTTTCTAATTCTTCAGTTTCATTTTCTGCCTACACCAAAGCTCACAACAATTGTAAAGCAGTTATTAACCAGTCCAAACTAGAGTTTGAACAGGCTAAGAGTAGAAAACTTGCTTCTTGCCCTAATGGTAGCCGAGCATTCTGGTCTCTTGCGAAAGCTATTGGCAGCAACTTTTGCCCATCTCTGCTCCCACCTCTGTCCAAACCAAATGGTTCTGTTGTCACTTCAGCCAAGGATAAAGCTGACCTGCTAGCATCCCATTTTTCTTTCAACTCATGCATTAACGATCTTGGTAAAACACCTCCCACTATTCCCAACATGCTCCATTCAATGCCTCCTGTGGTCTTCCATCAAAAGGATGTCAGAAGGATTTTGGCGAATCTTGATGCAAAGAAAGCTCCAGGTCCCGATGGTATTTCTCCACTTGTTCTCAAAACCTGTGCTCCTGAACTTACGCCAGTTCCTAAAAAGGGTGACAAATTCCTCCCATCCAATTATTGTCCCATTGCAATTACTTCTACTCTTTCTAAAGTAATGGAGAAATCAATTAATCGCCAACTCTTAAACTACCTAGAAACCTTCCGGCTGATCAACGATCACCAGTATGGATTCCGTCAGTGTCGATCCACTGGTGATATTCTGGCTTATGTTACCCATTTATGGACTAATTCAATGGAAAGGTTCGGTGAAACACAAATAGTTGCTCTTGACATCTCAAAGGCTTTCGATCATGTTTGGCATAAAGGTCTTCTAAACAAGCTTCCATCTTATGGTTTGCCAACTGTTTTTAGTAATTGGTTATCCAGTTTTCTCTCTGATTGCTCACTGAGGGTGTTGGTAGATGGCTCCCTGTCTTCTAACTTCTCCACTAATGCCTGTGTCCCCCAAGGTTCAGTTCTTTCTCCCACTCTTTTCCTCTAGTATATTAATGACCTTCTTCCATTGACTGGAAATCCTATCCATAGTTTTACCAGTGATAGTGCATAGCATTCCACTTTCCATTTTGAGAAACCTTGTCCTGCTCAATCAGCTTTAACTTCTCTAAAATCGCTATCAATTCCTTAAATGCCGATCTTCAGGTAATTCTCCAGTGGGGAAATGACAATTTAGTTGATTTCAACCCTTCTAAAACTCAGTCTTGTCTTATATCTTGCCAAAAGGATTCTTGTGCTCCTATGCTTATCTTTAGTGATTTCTAGGCATAATGATATATCTCTTTTGGGGATTACATTGACCTCTAATCTCTCTTGGCACAAGCACATTACAAATATTGCTTCTTCTGCATCAAAAAACTTGGTTTTCTCTTTCGCTCTTGGCGTTACTTTTCTTCCAAACAGCTGCTCACTCTGTATAAATCGCAAATCGACCCTGCCATGGAATATTGTTCCCACATCTGGGGTGGTACCCCCAAAAACCTCTCTCTCTCTCAGTCTTCTTGATTCCATTCCGAAAAGGGCAGTTAGGTTAATTAATAACAGAGTCTCTCCACTCTCTGTCTCATAGACGTTCTGTTTGTGCTGCATGCCTCTTCTACAGATATTTCCATGGGCACTGTTCTTCTGAATTGGCTACTATAATTCCCGCTGTCTCTTTCAAAACAGTCCAAACACGTGCTGCCACCAGCCAACATCCATTTACTGTCCAACTTCAAACTCACAGAAATAACGTTTCATCTTCCTTGTTTATTCATTCAACTGCCATTTTCTGGAACAACCTTCCTTCATACGTATTTCCTGAATATTACAGTCTACAGAAGTTCAAGTCCAATGTCAACAAATATCTTCTTTCGTCTTCTCAACCTGGCTGGAGACTAGGCACCTGCGCAGTGATCTGATTGAGGTATATAAGGCCTTGAATGGGTTGAGCACGCTGAATTCTGATGGGACCCTTCCACTTGTTCAGATTACGAACCTAAGGGGGCATAAATTCAAATTAAGAAAGGACAGATGTAGAATAGATGTGCGGAAATTTTCCTTTAGCCAGCGGGTGATTAATTGCTGGAACAAACTTCCATCTGTCATTGTGGAAGTTGATAGGTTGAATAAATTTAAGGAGGAACTGGACAGGCATTTGGAGGGAATGGTGTGATTTTTTTTTTTTTTTTTTTGCTGATGCTGCATAAGCTCATACATTTGCTTTCTTGCATCACATGCCACTACTACTACCTCCAACCCAAGCACGGCCCCAAGTACTATAGGTTCTAACACCTCTCATGTTTGGGGTTTACTTAAAAAAACAAAGGTATTGCCCTGGCCTCCAATTCCCCAGACATCAATCCCATCGAGCATCTGTGGTTTGTGTTGTAACAGCAACTTCGATTTGCGTTGTCTTATATAGGAGTTAAAGGAACCTTATAGGAGTTAAAGGATCTGCTGGTTACATGTTGGTACCAGATACCACAAGATACGTTTAGAAATCTTGTAGCATCCATGTTGTTTTGACTGCACGTGGAGGACCAACATTATATTAGGTTGGTAGTCATAATGTTTTGCCTCATCGGTATATACAGGAATCCTTCCGAATGTAGGTTTGCTAACTGCAGATTTAGGATAATAATGTTTTATATTTGTTTACTAAAATTTTACATTACATGAACATAGTTATACACAGAACATGTCATAATGTTTTGGCTCATCAGTGTAAGCAAGTATACATACACCTGTTTTTATTCTTAGTAATTCTAACACAGCCCATATGTTTGCTTATTCCATGAGGTTTCCCGGTAAGTCTTGAAATTTCCAACACCTTGCTTTCCAGGCTGCTGCATTTCGAATAGAAGCAGTATAGCAACCAGTGTTACCTCTGCCCGTGGCTACTTAATGTGTGTATCCCCTCAAGCCAGGTGTTTTCCAATCCACATAATACTGCCCCACTAGCATAAGTAAATATTCCTGCACCCCTTCTATTTGAGTATATCACTGGTAGAAACAGTCTCACTTGTTAACCAACACAGACCACATTGAGAAAAATTCTACCACACGAGCCTTGCACAGTATTTCCATGGTCCAATTGATTGACTTGGCTCTCATTGCATTCCCCCTCCTGCATGTGGGCAAGACTGCCGATGCCGTCAGTTTCAATCATAATAGTAATTTTATAATTTCACTCTTTAGTGATAGATCATGGATTTCCTTATATTTAATATAGGTTCAGATATGGAAAACAAACAGCCAATTTTATTATTTTTTTATTTTTTAACATTTTTTTCTTTGTTATACCTGTTCCTCCTCTTCAGTATGGTTTAGGCCTTCTTTCTTCATTTAGTTTTATTTTTATGTTATCATTAAATTTAGTTCTGTTAATTTTGAGTATCATTATAATTTAATGATTTAATTATTTCAGTAATTCTCTTTTTTAATGATATGTTTTTGGTGAATTAGTATATTTGCATATTTTTAGTTCTGTTGATTGACTGAAGGTGGCTCAGATTTGAATTTTGTTTCTTGTCTTGTGTTTTATTATTGCAAATGCTGTAAATCATTAAATACACATTCTTTGGAGCATCTTTTAAAACATCAGTATTTATCAATGGCTGCTCTGCAAAGCCTGAACTGTTTTTGGCATTGCAACAGTCAGTGATGGAAATGTGATTGGAATTTATAGTGTTAGATGCTTTTCCAATGAAATTGTCATTGTAGTTCCTTATCTTTCCCTATTTTGTTTATTGTTATATTTTTTATGCTTAGCATTAATATTCTTCATTGGGTTTGTCTGAGTACAGTGCTTTGCATCAGTACAAACGGCAGTTGTGCTATATATAGAAAGAATTTTTGTTTTTGTGCTTTCTATGATGAGTGTTGTTACTAATTAAGTAATTGTTTTTTGTCAATTTTTAATCTCTGGTTGTTTAATTTACTTTATATTAATCACTAATTTAGCTTGGAATACATGATGAAGTAGTAATTCCTTTTCAGGTATAATCCAATTTCTGGTGTTTTATTTCTTACACATGGTATTTTGTTTTAATTTGAATCTTTAATGATTAGATAGGATCTGTAACATCACACAGATAACAAATAATTGAATTTGAGAGGAAACACCAAACACTATGTTGGTTGTTATTAAAATTCACTGTTTTAATCGTGCATAATTATAGTATTAAAAAAATTTAAAAGTGGGTTACCCCTGTTAAAATAAAGAATAAAATACACAAAAAAATTAGTACAATACCTTAACATTTCAGCTGTTATGCCACAGCCTTTGCCAAAGTCTAATGAAATCGACTTCATCCTCACTAACAGAAGATATGACGTTACCATCCTCAACAAGGTAAATGTTGGAAGTGATCACAGAATGGTAAGATGCACACTTGATATAGATGTAAGAAAAGAAAAAAAAAAACTGACTCGAGTAAATAATACAAAGGTCTTTGAGATAACAGAAGAGAAGAAAAAGCAGTATGTACTGCAACTTAAGAACAAGTTTGAGTTTCTGCAGACTGCTCAGGACCAAGATATCGATGAAGAATATTACAACTTTCTGAAAGTGATAAAGCCCAAGAAACCTATAGGTAAAAAGAAAACCAAAGAAGAAAAAATTAGTCAAGAAACACTTGTCATGATGAACTGAAGACGACAAGATAAACACTGACAAGGAGAAAACTGAGTATACTGAGTTATGCAAAGCCATTAGAAAGAGATTCAGAGAGGACATAAGAAGATTTAATACAAGAAAAGTAGAACAGGCATTAAGGGAAAACAAAGGACTTAAAGTAGCAGCCATGAGCAGTAATACAGAAAGACAAATGATACCGAAACTGAAGAATAGTGATGGTATATTTATAAATAGCAGAGAAGGCATCATTCAAATAGCAGAAGACTACTATAGAGAATTATACAAGGAGTGAGGGAATGATGCCAGCAGTGGGGAAGATGGATCGCAAATTAGTAACACATACAACATACCCGATATCCTTCCATGAGGTTTAAGAAAATGAAGAATCTGAAAGCCCCAGGGGAAGAAGTTACTGTAAAGTTGCTAAAATTGGGAGGAAGAGACGTGGCACAAAAACTGGCAAGACTCATCACAAAATGCATTAGAAAAAGTGTGATGCCTAAGCAGTGGAATAATGCAATCATAATTTTGCTGCATAAGAAAGGCGATAATTTGAAATTGGAAATTATAGACCAGTTAGCTTGTTATCCCACATCTACAAGTTGTTCACAAGGGTCATTACTAACAGATTAGAAAGAATACCTGATAAGAATCAACAGAAAGAGCAAGCTGGTTTTAGGATAGGATTCTCAACTATGGATCACTTTCACGTAATGTCACAGCTAATGGAGAAAGCAAATGAATATAAAACACTATTATGCCTGGGATTTATGGATTATGAGAAGGCTGTTGTTGGAATGGGATTTATTGGTGCAAGGGCTGCTATGTGAGAAGGCATTTGACTCCATACAGCATAAGGTAATGTTTCGGGCACTGGAAAGACAAGGCATAGACTAGAGAAAGACAGTAGCAAATTTAAAATAGAGAAAGGAGTTCAACAAGGAGACACAATATTTCCAAAGTTGTTTACTGCTGCCCTTGAGGAAGCTTTCAGAAGATTAGACTGGTCGAAGATTAGAAATGAGTGAATGTGAATGGAGGATGCCTCAACTATTTACGATTTTCAGATGACATTGTGGTCATAAGCCACTATCCCAAAGAATTAGAGGAAAATCTTAATCAGTTATGCAGAGTTAGTAAGGATTTTGAACTAAAGATGAATATGGCTAAAACAAAAGTAATGATGAACAAGTATGCCATTGAAAGGAATATAATGATTGAAGGAGCAGTAATTGAAAAGGTGGAGTCATATACTTAACTGGGACAAGTCATCAACTGTAATAATAAATGATAAATGGCTGGAAGTCAAGAGAAGAATAAATTTTGGATGTATAGCATTCAGGAAATACAGTCACATACTGAAGAGCAATATTCCAATTTGTCTGAAACGTAAAATAATGAACCAATGTATACTACCCATGACTTACGGAAGTGAAACTTGGGCACTCACCAAAAAGAATGGAAGAGAAGCTGAGAACAACGCAGCAAAGAATGGAACAAATTATATTGGGAATCAGACTGTTAGATAAGAAGAGAAACACATGGATTAGGCAGCAAACTCAAGTAAAGGACATTCTTATCAAAACTAAAGAACTAAAATGGTCTTGGGCAGGACATATAGCTCGAAGACATGATGACAGATTAATAAGAAAATAACAGAATCGTACCAAGAGGAGCTAGAAGAAAACCTGGAAGACAACAACGCAGATGGACAGATGAAATTCATGAGTTTGTGGGTAGTAAATGGATGGCCATTGCACAGAACAGAAGGAACTTGAAAGTTGCTGGAGACGCCTTCATCCTGGAGTGGATTGATAATGGCTGATGATGAATGAATGAAGGCTCTGAGAGGGATTAATAAAATGATGAAGGTGAAATTGTCACTGTTATACAGAATTCCAGAGCTGGGAGTCATAAATACAAATCACACTGTTCAGGTTTAGATTAGATTGTAGTTTTCTTTTAGCTAGCGAGTCATTGATTGCTGCAATGTTATCCTCACAGGTAGCTGAGGCTGACAGTTTGAATAAATTCAAAGGTCAACTGGATAGTTACTTGTGTGTGGAGGGAAGCATATAATTTGTATTTTCTTATCTAGTTGAGTTTTTTTTTTTCTTTGCCAGTGCTACAGAAGCCTATGACTTCCTTGTGCCATATGGAAAACACTATTACTATATTAGGATGGTGAGCTGGAGAAGGGCTCAAATGGAGTAAAAAAAAAAAAAAAAAAAAAAAAAAGGCAGATTTTCCATCATAAATTCAGATAGTAGGCAGCTATCTATAAGGCTCTCAGAGCAGAAAGTAAAATGAAAGAGGGTAAAATTTTCACTGTTATAAATCATTTAAGATCAAGGCCATAAATACGAATTAGAGAGGAAGAGTGGATTGTAGGAAGTTATCTTTAAGCCAGTGATCTATGAATTACTGGAATAAATTGTTTTGGACTCCACTTTCTGTTCACCCTTTTCTTGAAAAAAGTGTTCATTACTGACAATCCTCGAGATTCTGCAAATTCCACAAGTCTTTCACCAATTCCAAAATTTTGTATAGTTCCCCTTTCTGCACTGTTTTGTCTCTTTCCAACCTTAGCATTGAAGTCCCCCATTATGATTGTGTAGTGGGTTTTCTGTTCATCTAGAAGACTCAATTTCGGTGTACATTTCTTCAACCTCTTCATCATCATGGCTTGATGTTTGCACATAAATCATTATAACCTTTTATCTTGTACCTCTTAGAAATCCTGAGTAGTAGTCTTGACACCCTTGGTGATATACTTTTGAATTCCAAAATGTTTTTTATATCTTTATGGACCAGAAATCCAACTCCACCTTCACTCCTTTCACTGTTTCTATTGATGTACAGCAAATTTCCGAGGTCGCGGGTTCGATTCCCGCCTCGGGCTTGGATCAAAGTACTGGAAAAACCTTGGGAAGTGCAATATGGCCACAGAAGCCGATGCGCCAACAACTACCAAATCAAAAAAAAAATCAATCAATCACAGCAGATTTCTACTTGATAAACTTATAAGTGAGTCATTTCTTGTTTCAGCCAAACCAATGATATTCCAATTCACATTTTATAATTCCTTTTCCAGCTCTAATATCCTGTCTTCATCGATGAGCGATCTTATGTTGTAACAGGCCAAGGTCAGTTTCCGTGCTTGGCAGCCTGGTCGTATCCAGAGATTCTTAGTACCCTCTGCTTCCACTCTGATCCTCTCACTGCCGTAAGAGCGGGAGTGAAAGCCACTGGGGACTGAGGGCCATTTATTACATTGTGCTGTCATGTGCTGGAGTCTTGACCTGGCATCTTGAAGAGCACCACTCAGCATGTTTGTTGCCACCTTAGTGACGTAACAGGGCTTACCATCAAGAAGGTGTGCATGAGTGGATTTTAGGGAGGCAGGCCAAGCAGACTTCTCCTAAATCTTCTGAGATAGAAAGATATTGGATCCATCAGTGATTTAGACTGAATGTCTGATAACACATAGAATGCCTGTTCCCCCTCTACTTCAATTAGGTCACCTCTGAGGTGCTTGGTTGCCAAGCTTTGTAGCCCACATAATTGGAGTCTTTCCTCATACTATCATCCTTCTGCCAAGCTCATCATTTGAGTTTCCTATCTTTGGACCCTTTCAAGAAGTTTAATGTCTTTTTTCAGATGAGGTCTCCATACTTGAACACAGTCTTCCAAATGTGGTCTTACAATTGCCTTATACAGTGGGATTATGACCTTCCTATCTCTGCATGATAATGTTCAATAATTCATCAATAGAACACTATGGCCTTTCCTGGCTGCCTATTTACACTGATCAGAAAACTTCATAGTCCTCTATCATAACTCCCAGATCCCTTTCCTCCTCCACTGTTTTTAATTCAACCCCACCAAGTGTATAATTTATATTTGGGTTGCTATTCCCAAAGTGTAAGACCAGCTAGTGTAAGTCCTTGCATTTAGCAGAACATAGCTGCCTCTAAAACATAGCTGCCTCTTCTCTGACAATCTTTGAAGTCACTTCAAGTAATCATAAAGGAGTGTTGCTTGGCACTGATCATTAACAATTCTGCCAACCTTTACATCATCTGCAAATTTTAACATCACACCTTCTTTCCCTTCATCAATGCCATTTATGAAAATGAGAAACAACAGAAGTCCAAGAACTGATCCTTGAGGGACCTCCTGATGTTACACAAATATGAAGAATATCCATTAATCACAGACCTCTGCCTTCTTCCCTGCAGCCATCCAGCAATTCATTTTAGAATATCACCAGTAATCCCAATCCATTCAAGCTTATACAGTAACTTCTCATCTCATGAGGGACTCAGTCAACTGCTTTGCTATAATCCAAATAAACTATGTTGAAATTGATATTGTGGCAATATCTATCTAAATGTTTCTGGATTGCACTCTTAATCATTGCCTCTAGGATTTTTACCTACCACTGAAATCAGACTAGGTCTGTGGTTACCAACTTCCCTCTTAAAACCGCTTTTATGTATTGGCGATACATTGCCACTTCTCCAATCCAAAGGATCTCTCCTGATTCCAAAGATGCCCCCATAATTAGCCTCAGTGGTACAGTACACTTCCTTGTGCTCTCCCTCAAAACTACAGGTTTATGCCATCAACTCCTGGGATCTAACTTGCTTTTATGTTCAAAATTTTTTCTAATAAACAGTTATCTGTAATTACGACACCACTAATTTCATATGGCTCAGCCTCAATTGCACAGCCTCTTCTTAGTATGATGGCACTTTCTTCAGTAAAAACCAGTGCAAAGTACCTTATCAATTCATCCACAATATAATGTGTTATTTATGACTTTCCCACACCCAGTGCACAAGGGTCCCCATCTGATTAGCTTTCTTCTTTCATGAAAAATTCCTTCAGAATTTATTCTTTGCATCAAGCTCTCTCATAGCCAATGCTTTCTCATATGCCTTGACTTCCCTGACCTTATTTGTCGTGCTATTACAGATTGACTTGTACCTATTGCAGGCTTTGGTACTTTTCATTGCTTTGTAACTGTCCTATCTTTTTCTGCTCTATTTCACCTTTCAGCTCCACAGTCATCCATTTTGGCATCCTCCTCCTGCAATGTTTTCTTAAAGGTATGTAGGCATTCATAGCTTCTGTGGTTTTTTATTTTAAAAGTATTCCATAATTCAAATATATTTACCATCCCTCAGCAATCTGCCCAATTTACAGATGCCATACAGCACCTTAAACAGCCAACATCCCCTCTTTTGAAGTTAAAACCCATGCATTTACCTTTAATTGCTGTAACATCTTTCAACTGATGATTGCATGACCACTTTCTGGCAATGCTCCTGTACTTTAAACCCTGTGATGTCATCTGATTCATTAGTAATGATGAGAACATTCTTCTCCCCTAGCACTTTCCCTAACATTCTGGTACAAATAACAGTCATGTAGTTTATTTAAAAAAGTTTTTAGCAACATGGGTTTCCCTCCCACTTATTCCAGTCATCTGGGGCAGATTAAAGTCACCCATAATAAGACATTTATGCTTGCTTGCCCATTCTGTCTGCACATAGACTCTCATATTCTTCACAGTCTTCTAGTTTGTAGATTGCTTCCACCCTCATTATATCTTTGCTTCCATCTGACTCACACCACATGGATATATTCTGGCAGCCATAACTTGTCTGTGAGGACCTCCACTGAATCCCAGGATGCTCTCATAATTATGGAAAGGGTTTGCTTACTTCCTTCGCAGCCTTGTGTAATATAATTGGATAGATCAGATCCACCGTAGGTGGATATTTTGTGTTTAACTTCAACAATTTCTTTTCCACTTTCCTCTCAGTTATTAAGGAATCATTTAGCTCCCTGTTCAAGTTCAAGAAACTTGCGTCATTCCCTTCCCTAAATAATTCCTCATGTGAAGTTAGATGCAAAATACTCATTCAGTTTGTCCAACCTGAGCAGGATCATCAACATTCAAACTATCGATACATAAAGTGGACGAATTTGATTCCTCCCCTTCCTTCTAGTGTTTACGTAAATAAAGAAGTTTGCTGTTTTTCTTTGCATCCTTCTCCAAAGGTTTCTTCTAATCTGCCTTCACTGCCTAACCTTCTTTGTGACTTGATTACAGACTAGTTTATATCTACCATAGGCTTCTGTATTGCCTGATAATTTTTATGTTAAACCTCCATATTTCTTTACTGTCACTAGTCTCATCAGTTCATCTGACATCCATTTTGGCCTATACCTTGAAGAGTATTTCTCATTTGGTATAAAAAGCCTAGTATCTTCTATGATTAATTCCTTGAATGCTTCCCATTTATAATTTCTTGTTAGTTAGCATCATTAGATTGTCCCACTGTGTAGAATTTAAAAACTATCTGAGACCACTGTAGTCTCCTTTATGAAAGCAAAAACCCCTGACTTTACTGGCTTGTTGGTAGTTACATCTGTAAGTAAATTCTACATCAATACTCTGTGATCACTGCCAGCTAGTGGTTATTTATATCTGAAAATTCTTAATGCATGAATAATCACTGCTGATAATCCGATCAAGAGTGTTACTCCCAGTGGTGAGCTATAGTAGGCTCGCAAGAGCCCATTGTTATTTTTTTGAAAATTTGCGAGCCCATTGTTGAGACGATCATTTATTTTACAAATGAAATCCTGAATGCAATTATTGAGTATCCAGAGCTGAAACTACAGTGGTGTGAGTGGGACTCCATCCCCAGCATTTTAATAGCACAATCGATCAGTTATGTATTTTAAAATTGCTTCATTTTTAATTTAATTACAGTCGGACCTCTGTTTAACCAATTTCTTTATAGCAAATTTTTTAAAATTCCTCCTGGTAATTACATTTAAAATAGTTTCCGTTGAACAAAGAAAATTTCCATATAACGATGGATTATGAAAGACAGCTTTGTATGCATTGTTCCCACCTCTGGTCTTTATGCAATTAGAAAGCCCAAGTTAAGGGTGGAAGGGATTACCGTTTCACAATGTTAGTTTTGTTCCTAAAACCTATGCAGTCATATACCGAGAAGTCGCACTAGTCAATATGTCGGAGGATTAAGAAGATTCCCGACATGGATAATAGTCTCCGGTCAACCTGTGTTGTGGTTCCTCTTTACTCCACAAAAAGTCATATGTTTTTTGGAGAAGTGAGTGATCCACGCCTTCCAGTAAATTTCTCCTGTCTATGTTTACATGGCCACAATAGCTGAATATCCGTGTGATTCCGACATTTTGCACAATATTCAAATAACTAATGACAGTAGCAACGTAGAGGGGAGTGGGGGGGATTGAAGCAACAAAGGTATTTTATAAACTTTATGAAGATGAAATGTTGACAGATTTTGAAATTTTGTCGAGGCTTTCGCTGTGTAGAAATTGTTCTAAAATATAATGGAATGCAGGCAATATTTAAAAAAAAAAAAAAGAAAAAACTGTATGCATTATATCACGAATCTCCAAAAACCAGCGCAAATTAAGGATGATTGCCAAAGAACTTGATGTGGAAACTATAAAGATTGATCGTGTGTTCGGGCTACAATTGAGCAGCTTATAGATGGCAATTGCGGGTTAAGGGAATTATCCTGCATTGTGCAAACATTTTGAATCAGAAGTTAAATATTCTGGATTATTAAACCAACTTTTAAATCTGGAATTTCTTAACCATTTAGCACTAATGATCAACATCCTGCAGAAGCTCTCTTAATTATTCAAACTTTCAATGCTATTGATAATTTTAAAAATTCTGAAGGAAATTATGAAGCTAAAATTGAGAGCATGTTGAAGTGAAAAGAATTTGCAAGAATCTTAAGTAAGAACACATTTAAAAAATTACCTTGTGACAAGTTATTAAATGCAATCTTTTATTTTTAAAGGATAAGTGATTAACGCAAAAGAATGATTTTAAATTAAATTTAAAAAATAATCGTACCATTGAAAGAAATTTTAAAAATATGCTACCAGAAATTGTGGAATATGAAAGAACTTTCGTCTCGGTGGCAAGATGGTGAAAACTGAATAAGAAATTTAAGTTTCTGATAAAATAAGAAATAAAAATAAATGATTTTAGAGATTTTGTCGAAGACAGTTTAAATGACAGTTTTAAAATCAAATGAAATTCCCTTTTCAATTAAGAAAGCCAGAAATATCTTTGAAACCATTGCAATTAGCAGTGCTGAAGCTGAGCGAGCTTTCAGCGGAATGAATAATATTGTGTGAATGTTTGAATAATGTTGATAATTAAACACGTTGCAGGTTATGATGACCATATATCTAAATGGAAAGCCATTGCTTCAATTTGATCTGGATCGTTATGTCAAATCATTCCTCTGTAATCATTGCTCAGCATTGAGCAAAGCTCGACAACAAATATTAATAAAGTAAATTGTATATGGCAATTTTTAGAATAATTTTTCTTGAATATTTGTGTAATAATTTTTTTCCGTGTAATCTGTGATGTTTTTTTTATGTAATATTTTTTTATATTGTGGAATGTTTTGTGATAGTTTTTGTTATTTGTGATATGAGAAATATTTCGTGTTATTTTTTATTCGCAATATTAAAATTTTTTCATGAAGAAATGTATCCATTATATTTCCCTAGTTAAAAAAAAAAAGAATAAAAAAGTCACGCATCTGCCAAGCAAGCATGGTAGATGGTTTATGTGAAACATCCTTCGTGTTTCTTTTAGATATTTTGATTTATATTTATTGATTATGAATAAAAGAGCTTTTGTACTGTAAATATTTTATTGATCATTCACAAATTTCTGGAAGGCAATATACAATGGATTTATGATAACGAAAATAAGAGACGTATACTTACTACTGCAATGTGTCTAAATGTTTCTGAAAACAGCATCAATTGAAGTACCCGACCTTTAGTTGAAACAACATACGCAGCTGTTCAGGGCACCTAACAATGGAACGTTACATGCCATGAACAGCTGCGTATGCAAAATGCGAGATGAAAAATAAATTGACAAATCTTTGTATTGTTGTAGTCATATGACAAATACTTGCAATCATACTTACTGCAGTAGTAACTGCAGGAAGTATGATTGTGACATCATACTATTCAAAAATTCTAAAAAGTTAGAACACCAGATATCATACTGGTCACGAAAAATGCATCATGCACTCTAATCATACTACTAGTGAGTGCTCCATATGACTAGTAGTGTTAGTGTGAGAAGCGCCTCTGGCAGATTCTGCAGATGACATAACTTCCGTGACAGATCACATTCGGCGTCTCCGTAGCCTGGTGGGAAGGAGCAGCAGTGCGTAGCACACGCTTCTTGATTGGACCGTGGTTCGAGCCCGTCACCACCAAATACGGAGAATGCGGAAAGGTTAGGGAATGACCACCGCATATCCCGGAGCAATATGGCCTTAGTTGCTAATGCTTCTAAAAACCAAATAACAAATAACAGATCACATTTACTTGGTAGGTATCCCCTCCCCAAAGGATGTTTCACATCAAAAAGTCAGCAAAAGTGCGAACCCCTTGTTAAAACATTCACAGATCACCACTGGTTACTACCTCTTGATACCCTCTATCAGGCTGCTGTTGAAAATAGTCATCCAATAAAACGAAAAAAAATCTTTTTAATCTGTGAGTAACCAACCCATAAGTTGCAATCAATAACTGCAAAGTTAAAATCCCCTGTTATAAGGCATTCTAATTTACTGACCTGCTCTGTGTTTTTTGGAGAGTTGTTCATTATACTTATCAGGCCTAGAACACACTCCTGCTCTCTCATTTTTGCTTTCCCAGTGCTTATGTGACACCAAAATCACTCAACATTGCACTGTTCACCAATGTCAATTGGATTCATTGCCTTAGATTTTATGGGCTTCTTAAATAAGAATGTGACTCCCCCCTACCTCTCTGTCCTTTTTGTGCACATTTTACCCTATATTCAAATTCTGCTTTCCTTATATCTGAGTCCCACCGCATCTCTGATAGCCCAACATGGTCTGCATTTGATGACTTAAATCAGTACTTCAAATTCATCAAGTTTATTTTCAATGCTCCTAGCATTAGCACCCATCCATTTGTTCCAAATGCTTGTCTAATTCTGTCTTGAATTTGTTTAAGGTGTCAACTTCCAGAACAACAGATGGCAGTTTGTTCAGCTGTCTACCACCCACTGGCTAAAAGCAAATTTCTGCACATCTATTCTACAACTTTGAATTTATGCAACCATTCCTTCAGGCACTCAATCTGACCAAGAGAAAGAATCCCATCAGCATTGAGCATGCTTAAACCATTCAAGGCTTTATACACCTCTATCAGATCACCTCGCAGGTGCCTAGTCTCCAGACTGCAATTTGCAGAACTTAAGCCTTTATTGGTAAGTGCAACCCTTTGTTCTCCTCACCAATCTCATTGCCCTTCTCTGTACTCGTTCCAGCGGCTCTACATCCTTCCTAAAATGAGGCCTCCAGACCTATATGCAGTACCCATGGTACTGCATATTACCTGACCATTGCCTTTTCCAAAGGGCAAAGAGCAAATTTCAATTTGCTCCTTTTCCCATTAACAGTCTCATCAGTTCATCTGGCATCCATTTAGGCCTAAACCTTGAACAGTGTTTCTTAGTATGAAAAGCCTATTGAATTCCTTGAATGCTTTCCATTTATAATTCGCTATTGGTGACATCATCAATTGGTCTCACTCTATGAATTAAAAACTGTCTATAACCACTGTAGTCACCTTTATGAAAGCAATAACTCTTCCCTTTAACCCTGATGCTAGTTACATCTTTGAGTGAATCCCACATGAGTACACTGTGATCTCTGCCACCTAGTGGTTTCTTTATCTGCAGTTTCTTAATACATCAATAATCACTGTTGATAATGAGATCAAGAGTATTACTCTCTCCGGTTGCCTCTCGAACGTGATCTTCTGATAATCAGATGAAGAGTATTATTCCCTATGGTTGACTCTGCTGTGGAAAAGAATCATCCATGAAATCTGAAAAATCTTTCTAGGTTTGCGAGTGATCAACCCACAAATTACAGTCAATATCTTGGAAGTTAAAATCCCCCATTATAATAAATCTGATTTACTGGCCCACTCTATTTCTCTCTACTGTTGCTTCTTGTACTCATCAGATTTATTAGTCCTATAACACACTCCTACTCTCAATTTTGTTTTCCCAGTGCTTATGTTACACCAAACTGACTCAGCATTGCACTGTCCACTCATGTCAACTGGATGCACTTCCTTAGATTTTATGTGTTTCTTAGCTAGCAACATATCCTCTCCTCCTTTCCTACCCTGTCTATTCTTTCTGTACATATTGTAGGGATCATCTACACAAGGGGTCCTAAGTTCTGCAAATTACAGTGGCTGGAGACTAGGCACCTGCAAGGTGATCTGATTGAGGTGTATAAGTCCTTGAATGGGTTGAGCATGCTGAATTGTGATGGGATTCTTCTGCTTGCTCAAATTACGAACTTAAGGGGGCATAAATTCAAATTGAGGACAGTTGTAGAATAGATGTAGAATAGAAAATTTGTTTTTATCCAGCTGGTGGTTAATTGCTGGAACAAACTTCCAACTGTCATGGAAGTTTCAAAAAAATTCAAGGAGGAACTGGACAAACTTTTAGAGGGAATGGTTGTGTGAATTTTTTTTTTTTTTTTTTTTTTGGCTGATGTTACATAAGCTCATACTCTTGCTTTCTTGCATCACATGCCACTATTACTATGTTCTTATTTTTAGTTACACTGACACAACCCATGTATTAATATATTCCATGATGACCCAGAGCAGGGCGTGAAGTTCAAGACACCTTGCTTTCCAGTCTGCTGCACGTACCAATAGTAGAGAGCGGAAGAATCATTTTCATCTCTGTCTGTGGCTGTAGTTAAGTTATTAGTCTGTGTATTCTCCTTAAGCTAGCATTTTTCTGACCCACCTAACACTGCCTCTGTAGCAACAGCAGATATTCTTGCACTCCTTCTATTCAATTGTATTCTATCCTTGTAAAAACATTTTCTCCTGTTAACAAGCACAGACCATTCTGAGAAAAATCCTACTCCATGAGTCTTGGAGATTCTCTCAGGTGCCGAATTGGTTGAAAAGGCTCTCAACTTATACTCCCTCATATGGTGTCTGCATAGAATTGCAGACACTTTCAAATTCAATACTAACTTGCGACTTTTTGTGAACAGTTCCCAGTACTTGTTAAGTAAGGCCTCATATCTTCTACTCTTAATATCATTAGTGACAAAAGTATCATCTTTTGTACCCTTAAAAGATTATATCTGCTCTAGAACATCATCTATTTTGCCCTGGCAAACATACCCTGGTCCTTTTCCACCCATCCTTCTTGCACAACATATTTCCCACTTCCCTGACAATAGAGTCACTGACAATAACCATCTCCTGTTGGATCTGCACATTCTGTGTGCTGATCCAACAAGAGGTTTGGTTTGGTTATTTGGTTTTTTTTTTTAGGAGCATTAGCAACTAAGGCCATATTGCTCTGGGGATATGTGGTGGTCATTCCTTGACCTTTCTGCATCCTCCGTATTTGGTGGCTCATGGGCTTGAACCCCAGTCTAATCAAGAAGTGTGTGCTACACACTGCTGCTCCTGCCCACCTGGCTATGAAGGCGCCACCAACAAGAGGTGGTTATTGCCAGTGGTTATTGGCTGATCCAACAGGAAGTGATTTTGAGAGAAACAAACAGGTTCTCTCAAAATTTCTAGATTGAGAGCAACTACTTAAGGCACTTTTGATCATGTTTGGCTTAAATGCATTCCAAACATTCTTCACTCTTATTGTCTACTCTTTTTCATTGCAGTTAGGTAGTCGATTTTCATTTGACCACTCTTGCAACTAATAGTAATAGTAATAGAGGCATGTGATGCAAGAAAGCAAGTGTATGAGCTTATGCAGTATTAGCCAAAAAAAAAATTCACACAACCATTCCCTCTAAAAGTTTGTCCAGTTCCTCCTTGAATTAATTTAAACTGTCAACTTCCACAATGACAGGTGGAAGTTTTTTCCAGCAATTAACTACCCACTCGCTAAAGGTAAATTTCCTCAAGCAGAAAAATCTCATCAGAATTCAGCTTGCTCAACCCATTCAAGACCTCATACACCTCAATCAGATCATCTCGCAGGTGCCTAGTCTCCAGCCGGTGCAATTTGCAGAACTTAAGCTTCTCTTGGTATAAGAGGACTCCTTCATTCCCATCACCAATCTTGTGGTCCTTCTCTGTACATACTCAAGCAAATCTACATCCTTCCTAAAATGAGGCCTCTAAACCTGTACACAGTACTCATGGTATGGCCTCACCATTGCCTTATACAAAGGGATAACACCTCATCTTCCCTGCTAGCAAAATTCCTGTATATCATTGACAAAACCCCATGACCTGCCCTGGCAACCTGTCTGTCTGCATTGCTCATAAAACTTCATATCTGACTGCACAATTACTCCCAGGTCTTTTTTCATTTTCTACCACCCTAAGTGTAGTACCTCACAGTTGGTACATTCCTTTGTGGTTACTTCTGCCCATATGCAGTACTTTGCATTTGTCAATATTAAATTTTAGTTGCCAAATCTCAGCCCATCTGCCCAACTTTTCTAGATCCTGTTGCAGTAGCACATCCCATTAGTGTCATTAACAACCCCTTTGTACCATCTACAAACTTCAACACTAAGCCTGATATACCTTTATAAATACCATTGATGAATATACAAAACAACACTGAACCCTGTGGGACTCCACTAATAACATTAGTCCACGAAGAGCAGCGTCCATTGATTACCACTCTCTGTCTTCTCCCACTCAACCACCCTTTTATCCATTGTAACAACTTACCCTTAATACCATTCTGCTCCAATTTGTGCAGTAGTCTTCATGTGCAATAGTGTCAAAAGCTTTCCTGAAATCCAAATATATGATATCAAAATTATTTTTTGTATCCAGTTCCTTTGTAACCACATCATAGTATCCAATCTGATTTGTCAGACAAGACTTTCCCTTAACAGACCCATGATGTATCTGAATTTTGCTGCAGTCTTGTCTAGATGATCCTGCAATGTATCTTTAACCAGTGAGTCCATTATTTTACCCGGAACAGAAGTTAAACTAAATGGTCTGTAATTACTTGTGTCATCCTTTGCCCCCCCCCCTTGTGAATTGGAGACATTTGCGCATCTCCAGTCCATGGGGTCTTCTCCTGACTGGAGAAGAATGCTCTCATAATAATGGCTAAGAGTTTTCTTAGCTCCTTTGTCACCTCCTTTAATATAACTGGATAGATTCCATCCGCCCCATGTGCCTTTCTAATGTTTAATTTCAACAATTTCTCCTCCACTTTGCTCTCGGTTATTACAAAATCATTACTCACCCTGTTACAGTTTGGTAAACTTCTGGCACTTTTTCTTTCTTGATAACTCCTCATGTCTGAATGTAGATGCAAAATACTCATTCAGTTTGTTAGCTAACTGAGCAGGATCATCAACAGCCGAACCATCAATATTAAGTGGACCAATCTGATTCATCCCGTTCCTTGCTTGCTTAAATTTCCTTTCTGACTTGATTACAGACTAGCTTATATCTGCCATAGGCTTCTGTGTTGCCTGATAATTTATATGCGTCCCATGCATATTTCCTCTCTGTCACAAGTCATTAATTCATTTGACAACCACTTAAGCCTAAACCTTCAACAATATTTCTTAATTAGTATGAAAAGCCTAGTAGCTTCCATGATTAATTCCTTGAATGCTTCTCACTTAGAATTTGCTGTTGGTGACATCATCAGTTGGTTCCACTGTATACAATTTAAAAACTGTCTGAGACCATTGTAGTCATCTTTACAGAAGCAAAAACCCCTGATGGAAATTATATCTTTAAGTAAATCCCACATCTGTACACTGTTATCACTGCCACCTAGTGGTTCCTTTACCTGCAAATTCTTAATACACGAATAATCACTGCTGATAACCAAATCAGGTGTTGGCTCTCCCACTTTTACTTGGATGACCTTTTTCCGTTGATGTCATCGAAGTCACGTAATAGTTTCCTAAAGCACCGATGAACAAATTGAAATTATTTTTTTAAAAGATGTAAACACACATTTATAAACAAAAAAGTTTTGTGTGCTGAATTCAAATATGCTCTTATTTTTTTTCTCCCAGAATATTGAAGTTTTCATAACACGACCACTGATGATAAGTAATCTGTACAAGTAATTAAGATGATTTCATTACAAAACACAAAAAAAAATTGTTGCGATTACATTTTTTCCACTTTTATGAACTTTATACACATAGTTAAAATCATATAGTAAACAATTGTAAAAAAGACATGCATGATTTAAAAATATTGTGCAGATGATTTAGATTTAGTGCTAGAATTTCCTTTGGTTTCCTTCAGATGATAACAATTTGTCCAAAATATTGTAATACAACATTATTTCGCCTTAGTCTTCCAACTTAGCCTTATTCGAGAAACTTTAGTAGTATTTTTCCATTGTCTTAATGTCTTGATGGAATTGTTCCAGTTCTTGTTACCTATCACATCATGGTTTTCAGGAAATGCAAATGCAGGAAATGTTTCAGTGATATTCAGCTATCCTATTTCTTATATGAATTGAATAGTTTCTGAATTACATCTTTCTATTCAGGTGATCTGTGGTTATTCCCCCCCCCCCAAAAAAAAGGAAAAAAAAGTGTTTCTGCAAAGCCATTTGAAAGCCTGCCAAGCTTTTAGTTCTAATACATAATACATCCTTTCAAAGCTTTCATCATGTATAAAGCTCACTGATTTGAGGTCTCTTCAGTAGATATCTTTCATAAGTATCTTCTCTCTTTTCAGTGATGACTAAGAAAATAGAAATAGTTGTTAACATCAGACTTGAATTTCTATAGATTATAATTTTTGTGAAATACAGGTGAAGCAAGGTTGTTCCAGAAAGAAGAAATATAATGGATAAATAAGGAAGATGTAAAGTTGGTTCTGTGAGTTTGGAGTTGAAAAGTGAATGGACCCTGGTTAGTTGCTGGTTACTTAAAAAATATCAATCTCGATCATGATCTTTTGAATGTCTCATATCATGTGTATTGCAAATGGCATTGACCTTTTCCTTTTGTTCACTCAGTCATGTAATCATTTTGAACAAGTGGTACAAATAATATTGTGCATATGCCTTATTCTGGTCACCAAGAAGACAGTAATATCTAATGTCAGGTTGCACAATAACAAAAATTCAGATTCTCTGGTCACTTACAGGTTGTTGTTGTTGTTATTTGGTTTTTAGGAGCATTAGCAACTAAGGCCATATTGCTCCGGGATATGTGGTGGTCATTTCCTGACCTTTCCGTGGCCTTCGTATTTGGTGGTGACGGGCTCAAACCCCGGTCTAATCAAGAAGCGTGTGCTACGCACTGCTGCTCCTTCCCACCTGGCTATGGAGGAACCCTGTCACTTACAGGATAGGCAAAAATATTAGCATTAGCATTAGTTGAAGCATATGATGTAAGAAAACAAGCATATAGAGCGTCAGCCAAAAAAAAAAAAAAAAAAAAATCCCCTCCCATTTCACCCATCCAGTCACTCCAAATGTTTGTCTAGTTTAGCCTTAAATTTATTTAAGCTATCAATTTACACAACAACAACAACAGATGGAAGTCTGTTACGGCAATCAACTACCCACTGGATAAAGGCAAACTTCCGCACATCTATTCTACAACTGTCTTTCCTCAATTTGAATCTGTGTCCCCCTCACATTCTTAGCTGAGGAAGCGGAAGTATTCTTCCTTTTGCTCAGAATAATCATCTGAGAGGGCATAAATTCGATGTGCGGAAATTTGCCTTTAGCCAGCAGGTAGTTGGTTGGTGGAACAGACTTCCATCCCTTGTGGAAGTTGATAGCCTAAATAAATTTAAGGCTCAGCTGGACAGGTATTTCGAACGAATGGAGGAGTGAAATGGGAGTGTTTTTTTTTTTTTTGGCTGATGCTGCCTAAGCTTTCTTTCTTGCATCATATGCCTCTAATGGTCTAATAATGCTAATGGTAATGTTTCCCATTAGCATTGAGCCTGCTCAAACCATTCAAGACCTTGTACACCTCAATCAGATCACCTCACAGGTGCTTGGTCTCCAGATGCTGCAACTTGCAGAATTTAAGCCTCTCTTGGTTAAGAGGACCCCATTGTTCCTCTCACCCATCTTGTTGCCCTTCTCTGTACTCATTCTAGCAACTCTACATCCTTCCTAAAATGAGGCTACCAGACCTGTATGCAGTACTCAAGGTGTGGCCTTACCATTGCCTTATCACCTGCTTATGTCTGCTAGCAAAATTCCTATATATCACTGACAAAACTCCATGACCTTCTCTGCCAGCCCGTCTGCACTATTCAAAGAACTTCATATCTGACTGCACAATTACCCCCAGGACTTTTTCATTCTTCACCTCTCTAACCCCTAACCAAATATGGAGGATGCAGAAAAGTCAGGAAATGACCACTGCATATCCCTGAAGCAATATGGCCTTAGTTGCTAATGCTCCTAAAAACCAAATAACAAACAAACAACAATCACCTCCCTGAGTGTACTACACTCAGGGAGGTTAAACTTCAGTTGACATTTCTCAGCCCATCTTCCTAACTTTTCTAGATCCTGTTGCAGTAGCGTACTGTCTTTACTGTCGTTGACAACCCTGCCAACCTTTGTATCATCTATAAACTTGGACATTTAGGCTGATATACCTTCATCGATATCATTAATAAATACACAAAACAACAATGGGCACAGCACCAAACCCTGTGGGATCTTCACTAATAACATTAGTCCACGTAGACCAGTGCCCATTTATTACTCTGCGATCTCCCACTCAACCATCCCTTTATCCATTGCAGAAACTTGCCCTTAATGCCATACTGCTCCAAACTGTTGCACATGAAATACAGCAGTCTTCCATGTGCAACAGTATCAACAGCTTTCCTGAAATCCAAGTATATGATATCAAAATTATTTTTTGCATCTAGTTCCTTTGTGGCAACGTTTGGTCAGACAAGACCAATCTGATTGGTCTTGTCTGACCAATCAGATTGGTCAGACAAGACTTCCCCTTAGCAAACCCATGCTGTATCTGAACTATTACTTCCGTCTTGTCTAGGTGATCCTGCATCACCTCTTTAACCAGTGACTCCATTTTTTCCCCCAGAACAGAAGTTAAAATAATAGGTCTATAATTATTTGCGTCACCCTTTGAATCTCCTTTGTGAATTGGGAATACATTTGCACATCTCCAGTCTATGGGGACCTCCCCTGAATCTAAGGATGCTCTCATTATTACGGCTAAGGTTTGCTTATTTCCCTCCTTCAACATCACTGGATAGATTCCATCTGCCCCAGGTGCCTTTTTTTATGTTTAACTTCAACAGTTTCCTCCACTTTGCTCTCCGTTATTACAAAATCATTTAGCTCCCTGATAGAGTTAGTAAACTTCTGTCTTCCCTTTCCTTACAGAATTCCTCATGTGTGAATGTAGATGCAAAATACTCATTTAGTTTGTCAGCTATCTGAGCATGTCAAACCACCAACATCAAGTGGACCAATCTGATTCATCCCCTTCCTTTTAGAGTTTACATAAGTAAAGAAGTCTTTGCTGTTTTTCTTTGCATCTTTTGTCAAGAATTTCTTGTAATCAGCCTTTGCTTGCTTTGCCCCCCCCCCCCTTTGTGACTTGATTACAGACTAGCTTATATCTGCCATAGGCTTCTGTGTCACCTGATAATTTATATGTATTCCATGCATCTTTCTTCTCTGCCACGAGCCTCATTAGTTCATCTGCCTTCCATTTATGTCTAAATCTTGAACAGTATTTCTTAGTTGGTATGAAAAGCCTGGTAGATTAATTGTTTGATGGCTTCCCATTTAGAATTCGCTGTTTTTAACATCATCAGTTGATCACACTGTATAGAATTTAAAAACTGTCTGAGACCACTGTAGCCACCTTTATGAAAACAAAAACCTTCCTCTTTACTCTTGATTGTAGTTACATCTCTAAGTAAATCCCACATCTGTAGACTGTGATCACTATCACTTAGTGGTTCCTTTATCTATAAATTCCTACTGCTTGAATCGTCACTGCTGATAATCAGATCAAGAGTATTATCCCCTCTGGTTGCCCCTCGAACATGTTGTTGTAGAAAACAATCCTCCAATAAATCCACAAAAATCTTGCTAGTGTGTGAGTGACCTGCCCACAAGTTCCAGTCAATATCTGGAAAGTTAAAATCCCTCATTACAATACATTGTAATTTTCTGGCCCACTCTATTTTCTGCACAATTGTTCAAAATCTCATCAGTGTCATTAGGTCTATCTTTTAACGTATGATCTGAACTGGATGCATTTTCTTAGATTTCATGTGTTTCTTAACAAACAGCATAACCTCTCCTCCCTTCCTACCTTGTCTATCCTTTCTGTAGGCACCTCCGTAGCCAGGTGGGAAGGAGCAGTAGTGCGTAGCACACGTTTCTTGATTAAACCGGGGTTCGAGCCCGTGACCACCAAATACGGAGGATGTGGAAAGGTCAGGGAATGACCACCGCATATCCCGGAGCAATATGGCCTTAGTTGCTAATGCTCCTAAAAACCAAACAACAACTATCCTTTCTGTATACATTGTACTCCCCAAATTCCAATTCTGCACTGCTTATATCTGTGTGACACCATGTTTCTGATATCCCAACAATATCTGCCTTTGATGCCTTGATCAGTACTTCAAATTCATCAAATTTATTTACTATACTTCTAGCATTGGTGTACATGCAAGTATACATGCACCTGTTCTTACTCTTATTTATTTTCTGATGAAAATTACTTGTTAAACTGGCGCCTCTGTAGCCAGGTGGGAAGGAGCAGCAGTGCGTAGCACGCCCTTCTTGATTAGACCGGGGTTCGAGCCCATCACCACCAAATACGGAGGATGCAGAAAGGTCAGGGAATGACCGCCGCATATCCCAGAGCAATATGGCCTTAGTTGCTAATGCTCCTAAAAACCAAATAACAAACAAACAAATAAACTTGTTAAACTGTTTAGCCTACATTTCATAGCTGGTAATTTTTTCCAAATAGCCATAGTGATTGTATGCTATTGCCATTTAGTTATGAAAGAGCCAATTTTAGTTATAGATTAATCAGATGAGGCAGTTTTAATTAGATTAATCAGATGTTGTTGGGGGTCATTTTAACACTTTCTGGGCTTGACGATGAATGTGTTTCCATAATTCACTAGATCTTACCTGAAACAATTTATAAACAAATATTAAATTATAAAATAACAATGGTACAGGTACATTCAAACAGTTACATAAATATGAAGGTAAAAACAATAATAATAAATTTCAGTTATAAATTAATAATAATAATGTATTTCAGTGCCTGGGTATTGAAGATTTCAAAATGTAGTTCATTGAATTGTGCGAACGCTTAAATTTGCGGGAAACAAATTTGCGACATTTTCAAAAAGAATGTTGGTGAAAAAAATCTTCATGCATACTCTGGAAATGTGCTAGAAGCTAGAAGATGAGATCATGTGACCCTATATGTGACCAAGAAGTGATCATGTGACCCTATATCCTTGTGATAAGATTATAGCTGATTATAATAATCAAAGTAATCGATTATGAAATGAATATATGTAATCAATTATTTGGCAATCTAATTATAATAAAACATTTCAATGAGAAGAGATGCTAATTACCTATTGCCTGAGTGGGAGGTGCCTCTGTAGCCAGGTGGGAAGGAGCAGCAGTGCGAAGCACACGCTTCTTGATTAGACCGGGGTTCTACCCCGTCACCACCAAATACGGAGGATGCGGGAAGGTCAGGGAATGACCACCGCATATCCCGGAGCAATATGGCCTTAGTTGCTAATGGTCCTAAAAACCAAATAACAAACAACAGCCTGAGTGGGAAGAATGCTTTTGTGTTAGTCTTGACCACATCAGATCGAAACCCTCCACTGTCATTTGTTTTTTCTTCTTCAGTTTCATCTATGTTGATTCTTAATAAATTAAGTTGCATAATATCGATTGTGAAAATGCCATAATTGATTATTTTGATTATTAATCATTCAGCTTTGAAAATCATTCAATTACACCTGTTACCACTTTATCCTGACTTATTAGGCATTCCTAAAAAAATGTAATATTTTAAAAGCAACCGTTTGATCGACATGTGTGAACAGTTGTTTTTCATAAATGAAGTAGTCTTACATCACTTTTAGAACTTGTTAGCAATTGATTATCAAGATATTTGCCAGATATTATTTCTAGCCCATTAAAGGCAAGTTTCACATTAAACTGGTGAATCTGTCCATTATTTTAATTTTCAACGATTCTTCATAGTCACTACCAGTACAATTATTTGTATTGATATCTGCAATTGGCATATTTTTCAGAATTGTTTTTGAACCATCATATGATGTGCAAAAGACATAATTAATTAATTTTTATAGCAGATGTGTAAAGCAGTGGTTCTCAACCTCTGGGCCACAGACCCCTGGAGATAGGGGAAGGAGGTGGAGTTTTTGCAAGGGGTCTGTCCACACTCAATTCATAGTAGCTTTTGTCATTATGTATTTTTTTCAATTGGTGGATACCAAGAGTATAACTATTGTGTGTTGGTGGGGGAATGAATTTTTTTTTACATTAAAAAAGGGATCCCTGTGCTCAAAAAGGTTGGCAATTGTTTAGCATACAGTGTTTTTCATTTCACAAATAATTTGTTTCTAACTGATTTTTTTTTTAATTTTTTTTAATTTTAAATTGCCATATTATTTTAATTTTTTTTAAATAACTACAATTAATTCTATAAATGGTTAAATTATAAAACACCTGTTATTAATTTTAATTTAAACTAACACCAGAAATAGCTAAAAACACATATTCAACTATATAAAAAAGGAGAATGAAGTTATGTATTTTTAATTTTCAAGTAACTTTGAGAAGCTGATTTTTAATGACTTGCAAGTAAATTTTCCATGATTTGACTTTATCTTTTACATTATTGCTATTTGTATTGTTCAGTTTTCTAATAAATATAAATAACATAAAATAGATAGTTTTATATTTTTTTGATTTTGAAAACTTATTGATGATAAATGAGACTTTAGATTAGAGTGAATTTAATACACAGCACTCTACATTAGGAAGAATTTGTCACTACTTTAGAAAGGTTGTTTACTCCAGTCTAACACGTGATCAGATCCAGATGAAAATATCATTGGTAAAGTCAGAATATTAGGTAAAAGAAAAGATGAAGTCTTGCTCTTCCTCACAGAAAAGTTTTGCATCAGAAACAAAAATATAAGTATTAAAAATATAATGATTTCTCCTATCTGAAAAGTTACAAAAATTTTTCATATAGAATGAAATCATGTTTTTTGATTGAGGCAGACATCAGTCTTTTGTTCTGGCTGATATAATCTTACCAGAAATTTCCTATAAATTTTGATAACCTATTTGATCCTAGAGGGTGAACTAAAGGTAACCGATTTGATTTCTTATTGCATAGCTTTTTTGTAAGTTTGAAAATGAAGTATTTTTTAATAATACAAGATAGATTTTCCCTCCTCTGAATCATTATAATCATCTTTTTTTTTGTGGTTTTTCTGCCAGGTGTTTTGAAAACAAGGTTTCACCACTATTTCTTATAAATAATTTTGTTTTATAAATTAATGAAGCTTTAAAATTGTTCAGTGCTAAGCATATAAATGGTTTTAACTTTTTAAACTTAACTTTTAACTTTTTAAAATGGTTTTAACTTTTGTTTTAGTTTTTGTGTATTTGTATTTGAAAAAGATATTTACATAGTAAAATATAATTAAATATCAGATTTTACTTTAAAAAATGTCATCCGAAATTTTACTGCTCCCATTTGAAAAGTGATTAGTATTATTTCTATTAAATTTTTATAATTCTTAGGCCATTTTAAGATAAAATCAATTTTAATATTCTAATTTTTATATTCATGCATAGCAAGATTATTAATTAACTTAAATTAACTTAATTTGTGACATTTAACTTTTTTCTTTCTTCCACAGACCAACACTTTTCCAATGGATCTTTTTCCCTTGATCACAAACATTGTTGGGGCAACTATGGAAGTGTATAATTCTGCTATGATTAATCTCCTACCTACACCGATGAAATCTCATTACACTTTCAACTTACGTGATTTTGCTCGCGTCATTTATGGTTGCTGTCTTGTTAAAAAAGAATCAGTTGAAAATAAAAAAGTTTTTATAAGGTAAAATAAAATAATTAACTTTATGTGAAAAAATTTAATGAATAATTTATGGATTCACAGTTACACTAAACAATGTTTTGCTATTTATATGCTAACTGGCAGACAGTTGTTTAATGTTTAGGTATGTCTTAAGTTCCAAAGCAACTGAAGCTATGAAGCACTAGTATGTGTTTTCTTGTAATTGTGTATCCTTCAGTGAGTTTGCCATTTTCTGGATAAAAAAACAAGTTTCTGGGAGATAAAACTATGCAACCCTTGCCTGAGACTAACTAACTCAGCTGTTCAAAAAAAGCCCATAAAACTCCTTGTCATTGATATGATTCCACCTGTTATGGAAGGATATTTATTATGACACTACCAACACGATTTTTACTTCCAAGAACTTAAATGCTGTTCTTAACCAATTTTTATGCTTAGATTTCGAAAATCACCATGATAGTGTCACATCACAGTGATTAAATATAGAGTTAGGTTTTATGCCAATTTCGCATAATCTAGACGGTATATTAATCCAAATATACCTTCTGCAATTTGGCCTGTTCCACACAGTGACGCTTTGCTAGTACTAATGCCCCCCCCCAAAACTTGGGATAACAGTAGTGGGGAAGTTAATAGTGATCAAGTTCATGTTGAAGATTTCCCAGAAGTCTCCACTCCACAAGATATCGACTATCAGCCAGTAAGTTCAGGTAGTGAGGTACATTTAATCAAAGAAGATGAGTTGAATGATTTGGTTCGAGACTTAAATTTGCCAAAAGAGCAAGCTGAACTGTTTGGTTCTAGGTTAGAGCAGTGAAATATACTCACAGCAAGAACAAAGATTTCAGCATTTCAAAAAAGACCTGAAAAGTTTCAAAATATTTTTCTATGGGGGATAATATGTATTTTTCAAATGACATTATTGGACTTCTGAAAGAACTAGGTATCATGCAGAAGTCAGATGAATGGCGTTTATTCATAGCTGCCTCAAAATTAAGTTTAAAAGCAGTTTTGCTTCATAGCGGTAACAAATTTCCATCAGTTCCTGTGTTTCATTCAGTTGGACTTAAAGAAAGTCATGAAAACATGTCTAAGGTTCTACATGCTATAAAATTACCAGGATTATGGTTGGAACATATGCAGTGATCTTAAGGTTATTTGTTTGCTTGTTGGTTCATGGGGCAGGCGGGGGATTTCACAAAATATTGTTGTTTTTTGTGTTTGTGGGACAACTGTGCGACAGAAGAATATTATGTTGTGCAGCACTGGGACAAGCAGGATGAGTTCATACCAGGACAATGTAATGTAAAATATATTCCTTTAGTGCAATTAAACGAGGTTCTTCTTCCACCCCTGCACATCAAACTTAGATTGATGAAAAATTTCATGAAGGGACTAGATGAAGAAGGTAACAGATTTGCATACTTGAGAAGTGTGTTTCCTAATTTAAGATATGCCAAACTTAAGGAAGGAATTTTCATAGGATCCCAAATTAGGAAACTCCTGAAAGACGATGTGTTTGAAACCCAATTAAAAAAGGTTGAATTGGCAGCTTATCTATCATTTAAGGCGGTAGTTTTTTGGGTAATAGGAAAGAAGAAAACTATGAACTGTTGGTGTCTAATTGACTTGAGTGCTACAAAAACATGGGCTGTTGAATGTCATTGAAAATTCATTTTCTTCATTCCCATCTCAAATTTTTTCCCGAAAATCCGGGAGAGAGAATGAACAAGGGGAGCAGTTTCATCAAGATATTTCCATGATGGAAAAGCGGTACTAAGGTCACTGGGATCTTGTAATGATGGGGGATTACTGCTGGTTCCTTGTGAGAGAGACTAAGAAAAAATACAAGAGAAAATCCCTTAGTGGCAAAAATTTTTAAGGACAGTTACAGGATTGTATATTATTGAAATATAACTATTTCACAATGATTTATAATATATTTTCCGAAGTTAAATGAGTTATAGAGAACATATAATATTTTTTTACACTTGTATTACAAACTTGAATTATACATATATATCCCTTTATTTTAACATTAAACATTGGTACAACTTTTGATGTAGATGCGATAGAGACTTTTTATGGTGATTTTTTGGAATCAGCTTATTTATTTCCTCCAGAATCACATATTTTCATTGCAGAGGTATGACAAAAAATATTTGTTGTTGACTAGTATAATTACCATGCTTTCCATAAGAACAATTGTTTAATGTAATTGTATACACACTTAACTGTAAATTTTACTTGTTGGACTGTTTTTTTGTTTTAAAGAATTCGTTGATCTATTATTATTATTATTATTATTATTATTATTATTAGCTATATGGTGCAAGGAAGCCTGAGGCTTATGCTGCACCAGCCAAAAAAAAAAAAAAAAATCCCAAATTACCCTATTACCCTGAGAGAGAGAGAGAGAGAGAGAGAGAGAGAGAGAGAGAGAGAGAGAGAGAGAGAGAGAGAAAAGTGGAAGGGAATCACCAAGAAAGAGAAGAATGATGATATCCAGCTCAGGACCCTGGGTGTGCCAAGCCCATACTCACCAGATGTGAGCCTTCGTTGACTTCAGAAAAGTTAGATAATCAATCAAAGAGGTAAAAACAGTAACCTTAATAGTTTCCTCTATAATGATATAGTGACTTCATCATTAGTCATCCTTTTTTTTTTTAAATGGTATGAGATGGAATTACCATCCCAGCAATAAGTTATTTATATATATATATATTTATAATTATATTAGTGATAAAAAAGAAAAGAAAGTTAAAACGACAGTAACTGTAACTAATATTTATGGGTCAATGCAGTTGCAAGCAATCATGCAATACACCCATAATGTCTATAAAATATTAAGGATAATAGAAAATTATTAGAAAAAGTAAATCAATCAAATAATAATACCATCAGGGACCTAAGAAAACGCAAAAAAAAAAAAAATATTATCACATTTTACCAACAATCTAGATGACTTCAACTGGGGCCAACCACCCAGACTGAAGGCAAAAAACAACAAGAGGTTCTCTGTTTCTGTGATGATCAATATATGCTAAGTAATTTAAATATAAACCAGTATAGGCCAAATATAAATCGAATGTAAATAAAAAGTTAAGAAATTTTAGAATTATTTTAGAATTATTAGAATCAAATGTAAGAAATATAATTAAAATATAAATGTAAGCATATATTAATCATTGTTGACCCATGATTAATATATGCTTACATTTATATTTTACTTATATTTCTTACATTTGATTCTAATAATTCTAAAATTTCTTAACTTTTTATTTATATTTGGCCTATACTGGTTTATATTTGGTTTAGATTTAAATTACTTAGCATATATTGATCATCACAGAAACAGAGAACCTCTTGTCATTTTTTGCCTTCAGTCTGGGTGGTTGGCCCCAGTTGAAGTCATCTAGATTGTCGGTAAAAAGCGATAATATATATATATATATATATATTTTTTTTTTTTGCGTTTTCTTAGGTCCCTGATGGTATTATTATTTAATTGATTGACCTTTTTTAATAATTTTCTATTATCCTTAATATTTTATATATATATATATACTAGTTTATTTTGTTTAAGATTTTGCCCATCTAATTAAGAAGGAAAATCTGAGACTTAATAAAATTTTAAATGTACTATTCTTTTAAATTTGCTGTACAGGGAAATTTATTCAGAATAAGTACAATGGATAACAACAATTTATTCACAATTTAGATGCCTGTGTTATAATTATACACAAATAAATTTCTTGTGTCCAGGAAGACAACTTTGAAAGAATAACAATTTTATATCATATCAGTATCTCATTAGAGCAGTTCAATGTACAAAAATTTGCTTTTGCTGAAAATTTAATAAATGCCAGTGTATTTAGTTGATAAAAATAATCAGTAAATAAATTCAGATAATTAAGTAATTCATACTCAATAGAAATCTTTACATACTAATTACTTAATGATTAAAATTTGTAAAATTGGCATTTAGTTTCTAGAAATAGGCAAAAGAGATAATGTTACTTGTTTTTTCTTATATTAAAGGAAATAGATTCACTTTATTCTATAAAATCGTTTCAAGTAGATTTAGTTCACAAAGGCAGCTGTAAAGCTTGAACATACAATTTGAGCTGCCCCATCATTAAAAGTAGAAGCAGCAAGAAAAGAAGTATTCAAAAAAATTTTTTTTTGGTGGTGGGTGGTAGTAGTAGTAGTAATAATAGTGCTGAAGACTTCCATTCTTCATAATGAATATATGCAAGAGATTGAATGGAAGAATGAAAAAAAAGTTCTTTTAACAAGTTTTAGCAGAGAAATACAAGATTCCTGTTGTCTCCACTCCTTGTTTTTTAATGGGATATTGGCTTGTAAGATACCTATCTTCCAAGTCTAGAAAAATAATAAATTTTTGTCTTTGGAATTAATTATTTTAAACAGATAGGGTTAGGCTAATTGCTTGTGTTTCTAATGTTACCATAGGTGTTCGTTTGAGGTAGAGCACTGATTAATGCTGTCAATGGGGTCAGTGGGAGAATTATCTGTTTACTTAAAATTGTAGTGGTTCTGCACGGTAATGGCTGAAAGGATAAGTTGGAGATGGAATAAAGGCACCGTCCCTGAATTACTCCTTAAAGCCAGTAAGTGCATGATTTAGGATAAATCGTAGTATGGTGAAGATAAAAGGATGGATAGTTTAATATTGACTGCAGAAAGAAAACAACTCTGCCGAAAAAATTCTCTGTACTTCAGTGGAGAAAATGAGCCATGACCCTGGTAATGGAAGATAACTTAAGCTTCAGGTAGGTACAAAGTGACCGACCCTGCGATGCAGTTGAAAATGGAAAGGTGGCCAGTGCTGGCAGAATGCAGAACTAAAAGGATTAAAAGATTACTGTTAAGGGAAAGTTGCAAGAGGGAAGCATCTCCTTACCGACACTTGTACTTCTGGAGAATTTTGGCTTGTCCATACAGGACACACTAGGGACAAAGGGAGGAGACATAAGCAAATTAGAATAAAGAAGCAAAAAGAGAAAATGAAAATGATTAGTCAAGAAAGGAGAAGGGAGAGGCAGAACAAAAATAAGACATATGGGAAGAGGAAGAGAGGGAACAATTCAGAGAGGATGGAAGTGATGTGAAGAAGTGATGAGGAAGATTTTGGAGGGGAGTGAAAAAAGAGCTTCGGAGCAGTTCAGTGGGTTAAAGAAGTAAAAGTGATGGGAAAGGTTAAGAAAGAAAATGTTATGAGAAGTGCAAGTGCTTAGGTGTAAAGTGCAGAGAAGTGAAGATAGTTGCAGGAAGGAGAGAAGAAAGTCTAAATGGATGACCAGAGGAACGTTCCAGAAGCAAGAGCCTTGTTTTATTGAGAGAGCCAGTAAAGAATGTAGACTGTAGCTTACCCAACCTCCCTAAATGAAGGGTCCAAGAGCAACTCCAGAGATGTATGCCTAGTGGACCAGTAAGCAAGACCCAGGAAGGCAGAAGCATAGGAAAGACCAAAAGTGAAGGATCGCCTATTCGAGGAGGCAGAGAAAGTAAGTCCCCTAGTATTGACTGTTAGAAACTAAAGTATGAACTTAACTGCATCTAGAGATAGCAGTGAGTTAGGTAGTATTGTAGGAATAACTAACTAAAAGAAAAGTGGATAAACAGCGGTAGATAGGAAGAGAGAGAAAGTGTGAGAGAGAGAATTTGTTATATTTTTGTGTCTCAAAAGCATTGTGAGAAAGAAGGTTTACAGAAAGGAATGTTAGGTCAAGTGTAAAATTTATGTTCAAGTTTAATAATGATGTGGTTAAGGTTATGTAAGTATATATGTACATGTTTAATTAACTCTTACATTATGTAAGTGTATTGTATAAGGGCTCATTGAATTATGTATAGCAATGTATGAGGAAGACAAATGATTCTTGAGCTAGGAAAATAGGAGTCAACAAGACAGATAGAATTAATGTTGGTAGTATAGTCTGAGAAGGTCAGTAAAGTAACAAATGTTATGTATATTAACCTATTTATATATGTGTGCATTGAAGAACTGAAGAGATATTTGATACAAAAACTATATTTTCTTTACTTGAAGTAGCAATTTTATGTATACAAGTTTTGAGAAGGAAAGTGGTAAATATATTTGTACATTTCTCTTAGAATATTGTAATTTTATGTGTAAATTTTGATATTCAAAATAAATCTCTGTTATGTTTAGGAATGGGATGCACTAAAACATCCAGGAATGGGAGCACGTCGTTGACCTCTAACTCTATAGTAAAATTAGACAGGGAGTTGAGGTATTCCAGTAGTGCTGTTTCAGAGCCACGTGGTATTACAGTAAAAATATCGTCAACATATCTGCACCATGTTGTAACAGGTACAGGTGGGTTCAGGTGTATCTGCTCCTCCAAATCTTCCATGGCGATGTTGGCTACTACGGAACTAACAGGGGCACCCATAGCAGTGCCATGTACCTGTTGGTAGACTGAATCCTCAAAGGTGAAGATGCTGCTTGATAAGCATAGGTTGAGGGCGGTGCAGATGTCATCAGTGGATAGTGATGTTCTGGATTGGAGGAATTCTTGAGGAGCCTTCTTCAAGTCGTTCTCGAGGCGCCTTCTGGCGCAGTGCACGGCCTGTTAGATGGGAATTGAAGTGAATAAAGAAACCACATCAAATGATGCCATGACAGTGCTGTCAGGGATTGAAAGGTCCTTAATGAGGTGGATGAATTCACTGCTATTTTTGATGGTGTGTGTGTGGTATTTCCTACAAGAGGTGAGAGGCGGCGCACGCTATACTTGGATAGTTCATGCATTGGGGCATTCAGCACGACACTATTGGTCTGAGGGGAATACCTAGTTTGTGGATATTTGGCAATCCATAGAATTGCGGTAGTTGGCAGCCAGTAGCATGTAGAAGATGCTGAGTTGTAGCCGAGATTTTCTTATCTTTAAACCATGTGTGGACGAGTTTATTGACATGTGTCTCTAGACGTTTCAAGACCTTAATAGGTGGATCAGACAGAGGTTCATATACGTTTGGATCTAGTAGTAGGGCCAGGGCTTTCTCTCGATAGGTTGATCGGTATTACAGCGTCCTTTATCAGCAGGAAGCACGACGATAGAGTTGTCTTTTCTTATAGATGACAGGGCGGCATGTTGACGGTGGTTAAGGTTTGAGTAAGTTTCCCAAGTGCTGCGGAGGATTGCGGCAGTCCTGAAATGGATCTCGTTGGCAGTTTCTTCGGGAAGGTTGGTAATACTGGCTTCTATACCCATAGCGAGCTGTGTGACTGGAGGTTTAGATGGTATGACAGAAAACTTCATGCCATTGGATAAGACATTGAGCTGTTCAGCGGATAGTTATTTGCTGCTTAGGTTCAAGACGAAGGAAGTTGCGTCATTTGAACGTGTGCTCGCCTTTAAGGAGTTAGTTTCTATGCTTAAGTTTATGAATTTGCGCTGTTGGCGTAAACGGTAGGTATCAGAGATTTGATTAGTCCAATGACAGATGGCATGTATAAGGTTAGTAAATATGATAGGCGAGACCTTACCTTCCAGGTGTTGTAACAGTCTGGACTTGTTGTAGTCAGTGCTCTTGATTTCACAGGAGATGGGTTATCCACAATTTTAATGTGTGTAGACTGAAGTTAAAACAGGTATGATCCATACGAGAGTTGTGGAATGGGACTTTGTAGCGGAACCCTTTAGGTATGATTTGATTGCTTTTGCATCTATGTGCAAAGCGTAGATGCTGTCTGTTGTGGGCTATTGAAAAGAAGGACTTTTGTAACTGCACACAATCGTTGTAAACATTATGGCCGTAAAGGGAACAAATTGTAACGAATGGGCATGGTGTACTGGGGTCCATGTTTAAGAAAATATATACATACAATGATAACCCAGTTTAATATAATACAATTTGTTCCCTTTATGGCCATAATGTTTACAAAGATTGTGTGCAGTTACAAAAGTCCTTCTTTCCAATAGCCCGCAACAGACAACATCTACGCTTTGCACATAGATGCAAAAGCAATCGAATCATGCCTAAAGGGTTCTGCTACAAAGCCCCGTTCCACAACTCTTGCATGGATCATGCCTGTTTTAACTTCAGTCTACACACACATTAAAATTGTGGATAACCCATCTCCACCGTGAAATCAAGAGTGCTGACTACAACAAGTCCAGACTGTTACAACACCTGGAAGGTAAGGTCTCGCCTATCATATTTACTAACCTTATACATGCCATCTGTCATCGGACTAATCAGATCTCTGATACCTACCGTTTACGCCAACAGCGCAAATTCATAAACTTAAGCATAGAAACTAACTCCTTAAAGGCGAGCACACGTTCAAATGATGCAACTTCCTTCATCTTGAACCTAAGCAGCAAACAACTATCCACTGATATCCAACAGCATGAAGTTTGCTGTCATACCATCTAAACCTCCAGTCACACAGCTCGCTATGGGTATAGAAGCCAGTATTACCAGCCTTCCCGAAGAAACTGCCAACGAGATCCATTTCAGGACTGCCGCAATCCTCCACAGCACTCAGCAAACTTACTCAAAGCTTAACCATCGTCAACATGCCACCCTATCATCTATAAGAAAAGACAACTCTATCGTTGTACTTCCTGCTAATAAAGGACGCTGTAATACCGATCAGCCTACCGAGAGAAAGCCCCGGCCTTACTACTAGACCCAAATGTATATGAACCTCTGTCTGATCCATCCATTAAGGTCTTGAAACGTCTAGAGACACATGTCAATAAACTCGTCCACACATGAAAGAAAATCTTGAATACAACTCAGCGTCTTCTACATGCTACTGGCTGCCAACTACCACAATTCTATGGATTGCCAAATATCCACAAACCGGGTATTCCCCTCAGACCAATAGTGTCATGCTGCAATGCCCCAACGTATGAACTATCCAAGCATATCGCGCACCTCCTCTCACCTGTTGTAGGAAATACCACACACACCATCAAAAATAGCAGCGAATTCATCCATCTCATTAAGGACCTTTCTCCCTGACAGCCCCATCATGGCATCATTTGATGTGGTTTCTTTATTCACTTCAATTCCCGTCCAACAGGCCGTGCACTGCACTAGAAGGCTCCTCGAGAATTCCTCCAATCCAGAACATCACTATCCACTAATGACATCTGCACCGCCCTCAACCTATGCTTATCAAGCAGCATCTTCACCTTTGAGGATTCAGTCTACCAGCAGGTACACGGCACTGCTATGGGTGCCCCTGTTAGTTCCGTAGTAGCCATTGCCATGGAAGATTTGTAGGAGCAGATACACCTGAACCCACCTGTACCTATTACAACATGGTGCAGATATGTTGATGATATTTTTACTGTAATACCACGTGGCTCTGAAACAGCACTACTGGAATACCTCAACTCCCTGTCTAATTTCATCCAGTGTACTATAGAGTTAGAGGTCAACGACATGCTCCCGTTCCTGGATGTCTTAGTGCATCGCGTAGGCCCACGTCTAGAGACTTCGGTATACTGAAA
Source organism: Mastigoproctus giganteus (assembly GCF_048544385.1). NCBI lineage: Eukaryota > Metazoa > Arthropoda > Arachnida > Uropygi > Thelyphonidae > Mastigoproctus > Mastigoproctus giganteus. The sequence continues at coordinate 88,407,889 of NC_143578.1, forward strand.
ACCTATGTGGTGCGGGCAATTTACCTACTACAGATACGTCCACGCACCCAGTCATCTCAACAGCACTGCCGCACCTATTCTCCAGGGCTTGGAGCCATTCCAGCACTGATGCAATTAGGCGTAACGAGATTTCCCGTGTGAAGGAGTACCTGACCAAATGTGGTTATCCATCCCATGTGCTAAACAGGTGCCTATTACAGGCACAAGAGCTCACATCCCACCCAAGACCACCGAACCAAGACGGTATACCGTCCGCCTACATTCCCTATTATCCAGGCGTGTCAGGACGGATCTCAAAAATCCTCAGAAATTACAGTATCAAATGCGTGCAGTTACCCTGTAGAAACCTACGTTCACTTGTGTCCAGTGTGAAGACCCCTGTCACACCTCTCTTATGCAGCAATGTAATATATCGCATCACCTGTAGAGACTGTGACAGCTGCTACATAGGAGAAACATCAAGATGTCTTCAAGATCGCCTGACGGAACACGACAGAGCATACCGAAACTGACCAGTCCGCAGTCATGGAACATTTTTGGGCCACCAACCAAAATCTTGATCCCAAACATGACTTCGAAATAGTAGACCACTCACGACACTTTCGCCACCGGATATGGCTAGAGTCACTTAACATATTAAACAATCCAAAGGCGATAAACCGCCACAAAGGCATACGTCTACACCCCCATCCTAGAGACAACCATTTTAATGCTGGATAAACACTGGAGTAAAACAGTGCATGTCCGTGCAACAACGATAGAAAATGAATAATGTGCCTCACTCTCAGCTCATTGCACTTATCTGTTGTATTTAAATCAGTTGAAAAAGAGACTCGTTAGTCTTGAAAGCTACTGCTACTTATTATTATATATTGTATTATATTATATTAAACTGGGTTATCATTGTATGTATATATTTTCTTAATATATCAATATTTTGTAAAATGTTGGTGTAAATACTCCATCATGAACTCATAGTGAAAAACTACATAAGTAATGTAAAGGCATCGATTTAATTGAATCTCATATTGTGACTACCCCCTTCACAACAAGTTACCATGTATTGCACTACCTCGAATAAGTAATGCTTTACTAGTAGAGAAGACTATTGTTACTTATTCTCAGTGGGCACCATTTCAAGGCTTATTGGCCCTATCCTCGATGGGTGGGCAGGTACACTACTTATGTAGTTTTTCATTACTTGTTCACTACAGTGTATTTACAGTGATATTTTATAGCGTATTTTAAACTCATAATATATTATGCTTTGAGCATTTATATTTTATTTAAGTATTATCTTGCACACCTTTTGGCATCTTTCATATTGTGGAAATAACTTCACTGGGTTGGCATGATTGTAACACCAGGGTACCTTTCCACCCTGAGAATTGGCCAATAAGCCTTGAAACCGTGCCGTCTGGGTGGTGGTGCCGCCCACTGAGAATAAGTAACATAAGTAACACAATAATAAGTCTTTTCTATTAATAAAACGTTACTTATTCGAGGTAGTGCAATACATGGTAACTCATTGTGAAGGGGTAGTCACAATATTATTATTATTAGCCATTGCAAAGAAGCCTGAGGCTTATGCTGCACCAGTCAAAAAAAATTTCTGAGTTACCCTGAGAGAGAGAGTCAAAAGTAGAAGGGAATCACCAAGAAAGAGAAGAATGATGATATCCAACTCAGGACCCTTGGTGTGCTAAGCCCATCAGTTGTGAGCCCCTGAGGTGAATATGAAATACAATTAAATCAATACCTTTACACTAATTTTTCATTATAAGTTCATTATGGTGTATTTACACCGATATTTTATAGTGTATTTTAAGTTCATAGCATTTATATTTTAGTGTTTATATTTTTATTAAGTGTTTCCAATATTGAAAAAATTTATTATTATAATAGATGAAAATGTCATTAAAATTTTTGGTGGGTGTTTTAAATTGAAAATTCACATTTGAACAATATTTAAATTTATTAACTCTGAATACTTTTAAAGAAATTTTTTTTCTTCAAGTTTCTCTTAAGAATTTGAGAAATCTCTATTGAATAGGGTAAGAATGGTTTCCGATGCCCTTTGGCATTTTTTTGTGAGCCTAAGTTAATTAGTTGTACGATATTAGAAAATGTAATTTGTAGAAAAAAGAACTTAAAAAAAGGTTTTTTTTTAATTCTTTCAGATTATGGACTCATGAGGTATTTCGTGTATTTTATGACCGGTTGATTGATGATGATGACAGACGATGGTTATTTGAGTAAGCAGTTATAACTGTATCAGATTTTGCATTTGTTTATAATATTATCATGTATGGTAAACACCATCTTTATAACATCCCCAATTTTAGCACTATCTTGCTTTTAGCATTCTTTTCTTCTGGTCCCCATAATCAACCCTATGAAGTGCTTATGCTGTTTTGCTATCTGTAAAGCTTCTATTTAAAATGGTTTTCCTGCTCATATTACTTTTTTTTTTTAGGTTTCCAAGAAGGAATATATATGAATATAACACTCCTTTCCTCACAAGTTTAGTTGTGGTTTTGAAAAATGGATAATAGAGGCTAAAATCTAGGAATTATCTATGGCATAATTAAGTTTACTTCATAGATATTGTGTCCAGTGCAGATGATGTGTATTTATTTCATATTTAATTTGAATCCGTGAAGTTGGCCACTCTTTGCAGATCAGTGTTGTCCCTTTTATTAGTACATTTGCATGCTCTCCTCAGCCTTTTATTTTTCTTTTTTAATTCAGAATTGTTCATCTTTCTTCATCACTCTGATACTGAAATATTTTGTGTGCCCATGCACGTACTCGCACACACAAACATTACAGTATGCATGAATCATCACCCTTCCCTTTTTTGGTGATTTCTCTCTCTCTCTCTTTCTCGCTCGATATACAACAAGGCATCAAGAAATTTCTTTAATGATAGAATTTTTTATGAAACCCCCCAAACCAAACATGAGACATATTAGAAGCTATAGTACTTATACTGTGCTTGGGATGGAGGTTGAGAAGACGAAAGAAGATATTTGTTGACATTAGACTTGAACTTCTGTTGGCTGTAATTTTCAGGAAATATGCATGAAGAAAGGTTGTTCCAGAAAACGGCAGTTGAATGAATAAACGAGGAAGATGAAAAGTTGGTTCTGTGAGTTTGAAGTTGGACAGCAAATGGATGTTGGCTGCTGGTGCCACGTATTTGGACTGTTTTGAAAGAGAGAGTGGGAATTATAGAAGCCAATTCAGAAGAACAGTACCCATGGAAGTATCTGTAGAAAAAGCATGCAGCAGAAACAGTATGTCTATGAGACAGAGAGTGGAGAGACTCTGTTAGAGATGAGTCATTAATTAACCTAACTGCCTCTTCTGAATGGAATCTAGAATCTCGAGAGAGGTTTTGAGGGTACTGCCCCCAGATGTGAGAACAATATTCCATGATAGGGCGGATTTGCAATTTATTCAGAGTGAACAGCTGTTTGGAAGAAAAGTAACGCCAAGAGCGAAAAAGAAAACCAAGTTTTTTAGATGCAGAAGAAGCAATATTTGTAATATGTTTGTGCCAAGAGAGGTTAGAAGTCAGGGTAATCCCCAACAGAGATATATCATCTTGCCTAGAAATCGGAGTATCACCAAAGATAAGCATAAAAGCAGAAAAATTCGTTTTGCAAGATATAAGACAGGAAGGACAGTTTAGAAGGACTGAAATCAACTAAGTTGCCTTTGCCCCACTGGAGAATTACCTGGAGATTGGCATTTAAGGAATGGGTAGTAGATATTCAAAAAGTTGATTCAGCAGGGCGAAGTTTCTCAAACTGGAAAGTGGAATGCAATGTGCTATCATCAGCAAAACTATGGATAGAATTTCTGGTAAATGGAAGAAGGTTATTAATAAACAAAAGGAAAAGATTGGGGAAAAGAACTGAACTTTGGGGGACACCAGCATTAGTGCAGAAGTTAGCAGACAGAGAGCCATCTACCATCACCCTTAGTGAGCGGTCAGAGATAAAACTGGATAATGAATTACAAAAATCAGTTGGCAAACCATAAGATGGAAGCATGTTTAGAAGACCTTTATGCCAAACATGATCTAAAGCCTTTGATGTGTCAAGAGCAACTGCTTGTGTTTCACCAAACTTTTCCATTGAATTTGTCCATAAATGGGTAGCATAAGCCAAAATATCACCAGTATATCATGAATCCATATTGACAATCGTTGATCAGACGGAAGGTTTCTAGATAGTTTACGAGTTTGCAGTTAAATTGCTGGCTGGATATGTGCAAATATCCAAGCAGAAGGAAAAACACTTTTGGAATAAGAAAGTAAAAAAAGACAGCAAAGAAGAGGAGTATGTTCAGGAGCACAGGTTTTGAGAACATGTGGAGAAATACCATCAAGACCTGGTACTTTCTTAGCATCAAGATTTGTCAAAATCCTTCTGAAATCTTTTTGATGGAAGGCCACAGGAGGCATTCAATGGAGCGTGTTGGGAATGGTGGGAGGTGTTTTACCAAGATCATCAATATATGAGTTGGAAGAAAAATGGGAGGCTAGCAGGTCAGCTTTATCCTTGGTTGAAGTGACAATAGAACCATCTGGTTTTGACAGAGGTAGGAGCAGAGATGGGCAAAAGTTGCAGCCAACAGAATGCTCGGCTACCATTAGGGCAAGAAGCAAGTTTTCTACTCTTAGCCTGTTCAAAATCTATTTTGAACTGATTAATAACTGCTTTGCAATTGTTATGAGCTTGGTGTAGGCAGAAAATGAAAGTGAAGAATTGGAAGCAAGCCAATTACTATATGCAACATTCTTCTCTTGAATAGTCTTAGCACATTTATTGGAAAACCAAGTTTTAGATAAAGGACGAGATTTTAAAGTGGAGTGTGGAATAAAGGATTCCATTCCTACAAGAATAATTTCGCTGACACGATCTGAGCAAAGGTTGATATCAGAAGTTTTGAAACAGTAATCCGACCAAGGAAAAAAAGAAAAGAAATCAGGTCATTCCATTTTGCATTCTTGTAATGCCAAACAACACAAGGTTGGGAATAGCCATGAGATAAAGGCTCCACTGGAGAAGAGATAATCACCAAGTTGTGATCTGTAGTGCCTAAATGACCACTCACTTCAACCGTGTACTTTAGTAGTAGTAGTAGTAGTAGAGGCATGTGTATGTGTTGCAAGAAAGCAATGAGCTTATGTAGCATCAACCAAAAAAAAAAAAAAACCACAAATTTCACACAACCGTTTCCTCTAAAAATGTTATCCAGTTCCTCCTTGAATTTATTTAAGCTATCAACTTTCTCAACAACAGTAGTAGGAAGTTTGTTTCAGCAATCAACCACACGCTGGCTAAAGGCAAATTTCCACATGCCTATTTTACAACCCTTTCCTCAATTTGAATTCATGCCCCCCCCAGGTTCGTAATGTGAGTAAGCAGAAGAATCCCATCAGAATTGAGCCTACTCAACTCATTCAAGGCACCTGCCATCAGATCAACCTTGCAGATGCCTAGTCTCCAGATGCTGCAATTTGCAGAACTTAAGCCTTTCTTGGTAACAGCAACCCTTTGTGCCATTCACCAATGCCCTTCTAACTACAAGTTCCAGCAGCTCCACATGCTTCCTAAAATTAGGCCTCCAGACTAGTATGCAGTACTCAGAGAGTGGCCTGACCATTGCCTTATACAAGAGGACAATCACCTCCTTATCCCTGCTAGCAAAATTCCAGTATATTACTGACAAGACCAGTGAGCTACTCTTGCAGTTTGTCTGTACTGCCCAAAAAACTTCATATCTGACTGAACAATTACCCCCAGGGCCTTTTCATTCACCACTACCCTGAGTAGTATCACACAGTTGGTATGTTACTTTGGGATTACTGCTACCCATATACAGTATTTTCCATTTGTCAATGTTAAACTTCAGTTGCCACTTCTCAGCCCACCTGACCAACTTTTCTAGATCATGTTGCAGTGGCACACTGTGATTACTGTCATTAACAACTGTGCCAACCTTTCTATCATCTGCAAATTTCGACATTAAGCCTGATATACCTTCATCAATATCATTGATAAACATACAAAACAACAGTGGGCCCAACACTGAACTCTGGGAGACTCCACTAATAATGTTAGTCCCCGAAGAGCATCGTCCTTTCTCTCTGTTTTCTCCCACCCAACCAGCCTTTTATCCATTGTAGCAAATTACCCTTAATACCACACTGCTCCAATTTGTACAGTAGTCTTCCATGTGCAACAGTATCAAAAGCTTTCATGAAATCCAAGTATATGATATCAAAATTATTTTTTGCACCCAGTTCCTTTGTAACCACATCATAGTATCCAATCAAATTTGTCAGAAAAAAAAAAACTTTTCCTGCAATGAATCTTTATACAGTGACTCCATTATTTTTCTCAGAGCAGAAGTTAAACTAACTGGTCTGTAATTACTTGTGTCACTCTAAGATCTCCTTTATGAATTTGAGATACATTTGCACATCTCCAGTCCAAGGATGCTTTCATAATTATGGTTGAAGGTTTGCTTACTTCCTTTACCATCTCCTTTAATATAACTGGAGAAATCCCATCCACCCCAGGTGCATTTCTTATGTTTAACTTCAACAACTTCTCCTCCACTCTGCTCTTAGTTATTACAAAATCATTAAGCACCCTGTCAAAGTTTGAAGAAAATGAAGAATCAGCAAGTCCCTGGGAAGATGAAATTACTGTAGATTTGATAAAATTGGGAGGAAGAGACATGACACAGAAACTGGCAAGACTCTTCACAAAATGCAATCATAGTTTTGCTGCATAAGAAAGGAGATGAATCAGAAATTGAAATTATAGACCAATTAGCTTGTTATCCCATATCTACAAGTTGTTCCCAAGGGTCATTACTAACAGATTAGAAAGAATACTTGATGAGAATCAACCGAAACAGCAAGCTGGGTTTAGGACAGGATTCTAAACTCTGGATCACTTTCACGTAATATCATTGCTAATGGAGAAAGCAAATAAATATAAAACACCATTATGTCTGGCATTTGTTGATTATGAAAAGGCATTTGACTCCATACAGCATAAGGCAATGTTTCGGGCATTGGAAAGACAAGGCATAGACACCTCATACATTATGATTTTGAAGAAAATATATGAAAATGCTACCTCCTTTATTAGAGTAGATAAGGACAGTAGCAAATTTAAAACTGAGAAAGGAGACAATATCTCCGAAGTTGTTTACTGCTGCTCTTGAGGAAGCTTTCAGAAGATTAGACTGGTCACAGAAAGGATTCAATGTGAATGGAGAGTACCTAAACCATTTATGATTTGCAGATGGCATTGTGATCATATGAGGGTGGTTCAATAAAGAATCGCCCTCTCCCACTTCCACATATCGCAGAGTCATGATACTTTGTGTTTAGCATCATACACTTCTGAAATTGGAACAACACAAGCGGCCACCTTTGGATATGAAATACTACCCCACCAGTCTACTCATCCGATCTTTGCACCACCGGACTTCTTGTTTCCCTCCCTCCCTCAAATCATTTCTTCGGGGGACCCACTTCCCTGACGACGAGACACTCATTTCTGCAACAGAGTCATGGTTCAAAGACCAACCTTACCATTTCTACAAAAATGGTATTCGTAGCCTCATCCATCGATGGGAAAAATGTGTAAATCTACACAGTGGCTATGTAGAGAAGGACTAACACCTGTGACAAGAATCAACAGGCTAGCACCTCTGCAGATAGGTCATGGCGGCGATTCTTAATTGAACTACCCTCATAAGTTCTTGATCCCCAAGAATTAGAGGAAAATTTTTAATCAGGTATGCAAAGTTAGTAAGGATTTAGGACAAAAGATGAATGTGGCTAAAACAAAAGTAATGAAGAAAAAGTATGCCACAGAAAGTGATATAATCAATGAAGGAGCAGAAACTGAAAAGTTAGATTCATATACTTAACTTGGAGAAGTCACTGGCTGCAATAGTGATAAATTGCTGTAAGTCAAGAGAAGAATAAATTTCGGTTAGTTGCATTCAGGAAATATAGTCACATACTGAGAAGCAATATCCCAATTTGTCTGAAACTTAAAAATAATGAACCAATTTATATGATTCGTGGAAATGACACTTGTGCATTCACTGAAATAATGGAAGAGAAGCTGAAAAACTACACAGCATTATAGAAGGAATCAGACTTGGATAAGAAGAGAAATACATGGATTAGGCAGCAAACTGAAGTAAAGGACATTCTTATTAAAACTAAAGAACTGAGGGCACCTAGCTCGAAGACATGATGACAGATGCACTAAGAAAATAACAGAATGGTACCCAATATGAGCTAGAAGAAAACCTGGAAGACAACGGAGATGAACAGATGAAATTCATGAGTTTGTGGTAGTAAATGGATGGCCAGTTCACAAAACAGAAGGAACTGGAAAGTTGCTGGAGATGCCTTCATCCTGCAGTGGATTGAAAATTGCTGATTATTATAATGGTACAATTTGATAAATGTCTGGCATTTTCCTCTCTTAATAACTCCTCATGTGTGAATGTAGATGCAAAATTCTCATTCAGATTATTAGCTGAGCAGGATCATCAATTGCTGCTGTTGTGATGAAATTTAAAATCACATATGCTGGTAGGGCCATACTGTATCTTTCTAATGGTTAATAGGAAATACTAACTTTATTGTAATACCTGTTATATTTTCTGGTATATTCTATGTTATTTAGGAAGGCAAACAGTTCTGTTTTATTAGGACCATCTCCAAGAATCTGCATTAATGTTAGTGAAGACTGTGCATTAGCACATGGTTTAAAGCTTGAGCGGACAATGAGAAGGTGACGACAGTCCACTAATAAGTGACGAATAGTCAGTTGCACATGACATGATGTGCATTGAGAAGCGCTTTCATTCATTAATAGATAGAGGTATGTGTAACCGACTATTCTGACTTTCAGAAAAGCAGAGAGCCACAGCTTTGGAACTGGTTTTGTTGGGTAAAGTTTGTTCCCTGAATAACATCTCCAGATTACTGACCAACTATTGTAACATGCTTTATGGATGATTGGTTTGAAATCGGTAAATGGAGTTAACTTGAAAAGTCTTTACAATAGAAGTATCTGGTTGTTTGGCGGCAAGATCTGCTTTTTCAATTCCTGCTATCCCAGAATGACCTGGGATCCAGCAGAATGTCACAATTTGGTTTGACTGATTACATGCAAGTAATTTAGAATGTATTTCTTTTATTACAAGATGAGAGGAGTTGGTATTAATGTTTATGGTGGAGACAACACTGAGCGAGTCAGTGTAAAGCAGACTGAATTAGAGGTTCAATAATGTGATCCAGAGCTAAGTTTATAGCATAAAGCTCAGCAGTGAAGATACTGCATTTTACTGGTAATGAGACAGAAGTGGTGACTGACGGGAAGATCACCACAGCACCTACTTGGGTGTCACTTTTTGATCCATCTGTATGGATGTCACATGCCTTTGAATTAGAAAGAGATTAGGTTGCATGTAACTGTGCAATATTGGAAGAAGATAGGGTGTTCTTTCCCCACTGTTGAAAATAGTCATCATATATTGCACAGATATTTGTCCAGGGTGGATCCAGTGGGGTCGTGTCCTGAAATATATTACCAATTTCTATATTCCATGATTGAGCCAGTTCCTTAAATCTAAGTAGAGCAGGCCGGTTTTCATTAGATTTACTGTTGTAAAATATCTCCCATTCAGTATTATACAGACATCTACAACAAGAGTGAGAGGGGAGACTACGGAGTTTTGCAGCATACATCAGAAGCAATGTTTTTCTGGGCAGAAGTAAGGGAGGTTCATGGGCTTCGATGTAAAGGCTCTGAACCAAGAGGTTCTGAAAGTCCCTAGAGTGACTCTCAGAGCACTGTGTTGAATGGTGTTGCTTGGACACTGCTGTAGTCCAAGTGAGACCTGATGAGAGCTTTATAAAGATGGATGAGGGTATGTCGATCAGCGTCCCATGACATGGATGACACGCACGCGCACACACACACACACACACACTGGAGGATGTTCAATTTCTTCAAGCAGATGGTTCTAAGATAGGCCACATGTGTGCTTGACAGTTCAGTTTCCTGACTAGTATCAGATCAAGTAAACGGACAGTGTGATCAAGAGGAACTGGCACGTTATTTAACTTGAGCTCTGGATCAGGATGAAGTGACCGAAGTTTGCAGAAATGAGTGGTAGTGGATTTCTGTTCAGCGAGATGGTATCCATTGCGTAAGGTCCAGGATTGAATTCTGGCTAGAGCAATTTGTAGGTCTTTCGATGGTATTCATACTTTGCAATTGATAGGATATGGTGAGGTAGTCAGCATACATGTATACTTCAATCATTTTTGGAAGATTCCAATATATTGTTGACCCTAATCGCAAATAGGGTTGGACTCAACATGGAACCCTGTGGGACACCATCTTCTTGAATGTGAAATGCTGACAGAATGTTTTTATATCGGACTTGAAATATGTGTAATTTTAAAAAATTCTGAATTATTAAAGGGAGGTAGTCTCTCAGCCCCAACTGATGCATATCTTTAATAATACCATGATGCCATATGATGTCAAATGCTTTATAAATATCCAAGTTGACCATCATTAGATGGATGAAGGCATTATGGATCTTGGATTCAATTTTTACAAGTAAATCTAGAGAGACCTGTTTTTATGGAAGCCATATTGATGATCAAAAAGTACGGGTTGGGAATCTAGAATCTAGGCGAGCCTCTTATGCACCATCCTTTAAATATTTTGCCCAAAAAGCTTGCCAATGATATTGGTTTATAAATCTGAATTTGAAAAGGATCTTTGTCACATTTTGGTATAGCGCAAATATAGGAATGATGCCAAGCAAGAGGGTATGAATTTTCTGAAAAGAAAAGATGGTGCCAGTTGTAAAAGAGTAATAATATGCATAGATCATTGAAAAATTCAATTTAATATGTTCTTCATTAGTTTAAATGTGTCGAACGGAGGTCACATAAGGGAAGGAGGCAGAAATATTATAGAAAGATTCTGCTAAAGCATTTGCAATATCAATAGGAGAGGATAAGTCCTGTCCACTACATGTATTATTGGAGACTGCAGTGGTAGAAATTTCCCATTGAGAGCTTGTATTATTTTCTAGATAATCAAATGTCAGTATTTTTGTTAATAGTTGAGGCAAAGTTAATCCGAGGGTCACATTTTGCTTTTTTTCTAATTTGTCTTGCTCTGGCTCTGAGTTTTTTGAAAACTATTAGGTTGGTAGTAGTTGAGAATTTGCAAAATTGGTTCCAAGCATGATTTTTTTTCCTCTTTTTTGCTTTGGAGCAATCTTCATTCCACCAATGGCTTTGGTGTACCCGTTTGTGCTGGTCAGATTTTGGAATGGAAATTTTGGCTGCCGATAGTATATGGCTGGATATGTGATCAGTTGCATCATCATTTTTTGCTGTACATACTGGTTTTTGAGTTGAAAACAAGTAGAATAATTTTTCCAGTTTGCTTTGTGAAAATTCCGAGAAGTATGGGCTTTATGACATGACGACCTGTGTTTGAATTGAACTTACGATAGGAAAATGGTCACTGTAGAATGGATTATTCAGCACTAACCATTCCATGCTTAGAAAAAGAGATGCTGAACAAATGGATAAATCTATCACAGATGTTGTACCTGTAGGTAGTTGACCATGAGTTGGAAAGCCAGAGTTTAATACAGCCAGATTATGTTTATCCAGAAATGATTCAATTAATTGGCCTCTGCTATCCATGGTGGAAGACCCTCACAATGCATGGTGTCCGTTTAAATCACCAAGTATACATATAGGGGTGGCAGTTGTGTGATAAGATTATCAAGTTCAGTCTGGGAGCAAGGATAATTCGGTTGGATATAAATGGTTGCAAAGGTTAATGATATTCCCACTACCATCCGAAATGCTACAACTTCTAAGGAGGTTTGTAGTTGGAGATGTCTTGATGGTATGGTATTTTTGACAAAAATAGCTACCCCTCGACGAGCAGGAGTGCCACCATCCCTGTCTTGTCTAAACATAGCACAGTTTTTTTAATTTGTGAGAAATTTTGGTGTTAAAAATGTTTCCTGTAAGCATACACCTACTGCTTTAGTTTATATGAGTAAATCATTCAGGTCATCTGCATTGCTGTGTAATCCTCTGCAATTCCATTGTAGGAATTTGTTCATTGATTGGGCTTGTTTGGGGAAGATTGATCTGACTGTTTTTTCTGAGAAGATTTCTGTCTACTTACTTTTGATTTTTCATTTCTGGGAAAGGCTGGGTCTCCTGTATCCATGGTATCATTAGCACGTAACTCTAGTACTGTGTTGTCCTCCTCTGACTGACCTCCATTTCCATGTTGCTAATGCGTGGTTTCACTTTCTTCTGGTTTTCAATAGTAGCTAATTTTGTTGTTTCGGGCAAGGTTGATAGAGCATCATTTAGGATACTAATCGGCATGTTGCTGGTTTCATTGACTGTAGGTTTCTTTTTTGCATTTTAGCACAGTTTTGGTCCAAGTAGCAAAGGAAATGTTCAGTTTTGTGGAGACATCTGTTTCAGTTAGCTGAGTGGCTGTTTCTGGTGACCAATGCTTATGATCAGCTAAGTATGGTTGGCAGTATTTACTTTCTTGCTTCAGGGTATGTGACTTTATGTCTTCACTTTATATTTCTGGATTTTTTTTCGTGTACCTTTTGTTCACTATGATCTTGTACTAGTTCTTCTTCAGAGACAGTAAGTCCCATTCGCCGATAATGCCTCTAGAGGGGTTCAGAGGGCATAACTGACACTAGAATATTGTTACATGTTGTTTATTTTAACAATTTTTCTGATTGTGATGTGTTTGATGTTTCTATTAAGTCTCCAAGACTGAAAACACACTTCACCATTTTAGGGGATCCAACAACCGATTCTAAACATTTTTGTATTAGAAAAGGCGATAGCTCGCCCAAAGGTTGTGTGCACAGTGAATGCATTATAAGAAATGCTGACATATCTGAATTCTGTTTATTCGTCCGTGGTCTCTTCAGATGATTCGACTCGTGTTCTGAGACAGAGTTAATAACTTTTCCACCTGTGGACTCCACTGATGGATATTCATTGCAATCCATCATCGCTCCTTTTAGCCTTGGAAGAGGGAATTCCTTCTCCCAGGTTACCGGCCCCACCACGTGAAGGCAGGAGATGTGCCAACCAGTGACCAAGCAATCAGCAGAAGAGGAGAGAAGTACGATGCTAGCGATAGCAGTAACGTTGCAAGCAGGGTTGGCGCCTCTGTAGCCAGGTGGGAAGGAGCAGCAGTGCATAGCACATGCTTCTTGATTAGATCGGGGTTCGAGCCCGTCACCACCAAATACGGAGGATGCGGAAACGTCAGGGAATGACCACCGCACATCCCGGAGCAATATGGCCTTAGTTGCTAATGCTCCTAAAAAAAAAAACCAAATAATAAGCAAGCAGGGTTAGCAGTAACATTGCTAGCAGTGAAACAGTGACGTTGCTCAGTGAGGGAAGTAGTAAAAAAATCGCACTAGAAAGATTGATTGGCACTCGGGGCCCAGGATCATCAACAGTCGAACCATCGATATCAAGTGGACCAATCATATTCAACCACTTCCTTCTAGCGTTTATATAACTAAAGAAGTCCTTGCTGTTTTCTTAGCATCTTTTGCCAAAGATTTCTGGTAATCTTCCTTCACTTCCCTAACTTCCTTTGTGACTTGATTACAGACTAGCTTATAGGCTTTATGTCGCCTGATAATTTATATGCATCCCATGCATTTTTCTTCTCTTCTTCTTCTTTAGACATCCAATTTATGCCTAAACCTTGAACGATATTTCTTAATCGGTATGAAAAGCCTAGTAAAGGGTTTTTGCTTCCATAAAGTCACCTTTATGGAAGCAAAAACCCTTCCCTTTACCCCTGATTTAGTAATATTTTAATTAAATCCCACATCAGTACACTGTGATCACAGCCACCCAGTGGTTCCTTTGTCTGCAAATTCTTAATGCACGAATAATCACTGCTGATAATCAGATCGAGAGTATTACTCTCTCTGGTTGCCTCTCTAATGTGTTGCTGTAGAAAAAAATCATCCAATAAAGCCACAAAAGTTTTCTTCTTCTCTCTGAACCTGCAGTATCTTCACCAGCTTGCTGGCGCCTCCGTAGCCAGGTGGGAAGGAGCAGCAGTGCGTAGCACACGCTTCTTGATTAGACTGGGGTTCGAGCCCATCACCACCAAATACGGATGATGCGGAAAGGTCAGGAAATGGCCACCGCATATCCCGGAGCAATATGGCCTAAGCTGCTAATGCTCCTAAAAAAAAAAAACAAAACCAACCAGCTTGCTTCCTTTTCACATTTTATAAGTATTTTACTCATTTTTAGGAAAAAAAGCACAATTAAAATATAAAAAGAACAAAAATGAGAAGGCACACTTGATACGTACAGATAAAGCAGCACACATGTAGCAAATGAGTAAACAAGGCAGAATCAGCTGGTGATTCTGCCGCATTCAACTGCCATTTCTTGTAAATGTAAAGCCGAATCATGCATAACCGATTTCGGTTTGCGTTATTTGCAACATCGTACCCCTGTTTATAAATCGTGTATGATCGAATTCATGTAGTGTAAACACATGTTATATGAGGACTCACTGTATATGATATTGAAATTATTTTTTTGCATCCAGTTTTCTTTGTAACCACATCATAATATCCAATCAAATTTGTCAGACAAGACTTTCCCTTTACAAACCCATGCTGTGTCTGAATTATTACTGCAGTCTTGTCTAGATGATCCTGCAATGCTTCTTTAACCAATGACTTCATTATTTTCCTGGGAACTGAAGTTAAACTAACAGGTCTGTAATTACTCATGTTACCCTTTGATCCCATTTTGCGAATTAGGGATACATTTGCATATCTTCAGTTTGTGGAGATTTCCCCTGAGTCCAAGGAAGCTCTCATAATTATGGCTAAGGGTTTGCTTAGTTGCTTTGCCCTCTCCTTTAATATAACTGGATAGATCCCATCCACCCCAGGTGCTTTTCTTATGTTTAACTTCAACACTTCCTCCTCCACTTTGCTCTCAGTTATTACAAAACTATTAAGCTCCCTGTTAGAGTTTAATAACCTTCTGCCGTCCACTTGCCTAAAGAATTCCTCATGTGTGAGTATTTCTTTAGAGAAATGAGAATTCCTCAATTCCTCATTCAGTTTGTCAGCTATCCGAGCAGGATCATCAACAGTTGAACCATTGATATCAAGTGGACCAACCCGATTCATCTCTCCTAGAATTTAAATAAGTAAAGAAGTCCTTGCTGTTTTTCTGAGCATCCTTTGCCAAAGATTTTGCATAATCTGCCTTCACTTGTCTAACTTCCTTTGAACAGTAGAAGTGACTAGTAATTATAGAATGGCTGAAAAACAAGTTAATATGGGTGTTCCACAAAGGTCCATAATTGGACTCTTTATGTGGAATTATATTATGGACGAACTACTGGAACAAGACTGGGGCAGCACTGCTATAGTGGCTTTTGCAGATGATGTATTGATCGTGGTGCATGGGAACTCTAGATTGCAAACAGAGAGGAAAGCAGAGCAGTACACTGATAAAACTACAGAAATGGACTAGGAAGCACAAGTTGGAGACATCATCTTCCAAATCTAAGTGTTTTGTTATTAAAAGTTGTGCTGAGCCAAACAAGATATCCCACAGTCAGGTCGGAGGGACTTGTTTTGGGTTTTGCTTCTGAAGTTAAGTATCTAGGTGTTATTCTAGATAGGCGTCTCCGTAGCCAGGTGGGAAGGAGCAGCAGTGCGTAGCACACGCTTCTTGATTAGACCGGGGTTCGAGCCCGTCACCACCAAATACGGAGGATGCGGAAAGGTCAGGGAATGACCACCGCATATCCCGGAGCAATATGGCCTTAGTTGCTAATGCTCCTAAAAACCAAATAACAGTTATTCTAGATAGTAAACTGAGCTTCTTTCTCCACATAAAATATATAAAAGAAAAAGTGAAAACAATATATGCTAAGATTAAAGGAATAGTGAGAGTAGACAGGGATAAAGGGAAAGCGTTAGATGCACATCTAATGCCTTCCCCTTTATACAATGTTTATAAGTGCATCTTTATCCTCATAGCTATTGATGCTTGTGGAACTTGGGGCTCAGTTACTGGGCATTCTGTGATGAAAAAGCACTTGATTGTGGCTCAGTGGATGGCCCTACTAGGAGTAATACGTGCACATAGGACTGTCTCTAATGATGCTCTAAGTGTGATAGATGGTTATACGCCGATAGATCTCGTGATAATGGAGAGGAGTCTCTATTATAAAACAAAAAGAAATAAATTAAAACTCTATGTGGTTAGAGCTTGCCCAATTGATAAATATATGATAAGGGTGATATTAAAAAAGAGAGGGAGAGGTTTAGAGCAGCATATCAGATCTAGCAGGAGCGGACGAGACAGTCAGAAAAAGCTGTGTTACATATAAGATGATTCTAGATGTTAAAAGAGTTATACACATAAAGCAATGGCCAAGTTTGAGTCTGTATTCCACAATGGTAGTGATGGGCAATGGCTTGAGAGCAAGACTAAGAATTTGGTTCAGTTGAAACTGGAAATTGTAGATGTGGTGCTTTAGAGAACTCAGAACATATAATAAGGAATTGCCAGTTGTATCAAGGTCCAAGAGAAGAACTGAGAAGAGTTGTAGATCTCTCTCTCTCTCTCTCTCTCTCATTGAGCTCTCAAGGCTCTGATAGTTTAGAGCAGGGCTGTCCAACCTTAGGTAATCCGAGGTCCACATTGAAAAAAAGAAAAAAAGATCAATCCAAGGGCCACATCCAGAATAATAAATACAGTACAGATATTAAAATATTTGGAGAATCCTACCGTTAGGTTTAGCAAGCACTTCTAAAATTTCATTATAAAGGAAAGTCATGTTGCTTATTAAAGTTTTTATTGAAACAGTAGACAAGATACAATTGTTTATAATTATTATTTCATTTTAATAAGGGCTCTGCAGTTGTCCGTTTTCATTTACTAACGTAGCTACCACAAAGCTTGTAGTTGCCAATTGCAGTAAATGTGAAAGTGATTTCTCAATCAATGAACATCTGTATTTGGATTTTATGAATTTCATTGTTGAAAAGGTGCTTTCGCAAAGATGTGCTCCCGAGCATTGAGCACATCTTGAGTCCAAAGTCCCTCAATTTCGGATAGCACTCTCTTGGTAATAATTTAAAAAAATCTCCTTTTTTGATTCTGCCAGTACGAAAAGGGTTGAACTGCAAATCGAACAATTCCAGTTGGAGGTCAGATCTTGTTTTCAATGCTGACAGTTAATGGTTGAATGAAAACTGAAATATCTTCTATAATTTCCTTAATATCGCCAAATCGATTCAAAGTCCTCCATGATTGCTTCAATGCATTTATATGAGCTGAAAATGTTCTTTCAAAATTCTTAATTTCTTCAAATTGTTTTTTGCAATTAGGAAAAAAAGTAAAAATATTATTGGCCAATGTTGATTTCAAAAGCTTCAATTTACTTTTAAAACCATTCAAATGACCATATAAGTTGGCAATATTTTGTTGTTTGCCCTGCAGCTTTAAGTTCAACTGATTCAAATGGTTGGTCATATCTGTTAAAGATGCAAGATCAGATAAAAAGGTGGGATCGTGAATTTGATTTTTAAGCTTTGTTGTGTCAGCCTTCACGTTGTTTTTAAGAAATATGGGTATTTCTTTCCGAATGGCAAAAAAGCGCTCCAGACACTTTACGGCACTTAACCAGCGAATATCAGAATGGAGGAGCAAATTGCCAAATGCAGCATCCGTTTCGTTCAAGAAATCGCGGAACATGCGATGGATCAGACATCTATTACCTCCTCGTATAATATTGGTTACTTTTACAGCTACTTTCGTGGCATTGACTTGATATAGTGATTTCCCACAGAGTGGTTCTTGATGAATGCTGGAATGAATGGTAGGGCAGTTAATATTATTTTGTTTCAATAGTCCACAAAACACGATTCCAGTCCCAGACAAAGCATTGGCCCCATCAGTGACAATGCAGGAACATTTATCGAATCCTCCATAGTTTATAACAGAGTTTTGAACTGCTTCGAAAATATCAGTACCTTTAGTAGTCCCATGCAAAGATATAAGACTGAGCAGTCATATCTTTGCACGTTAATAGTAAAGTCCTGAATAGTTCGAATAAAAATTAAAAGTCAATTTACATCTGCTTGATCAGTGCTTTCGTCCAGACACAATGAAACGTATCCACATTTTGCCATTGAATCACACAGTTTTTTTTAAATGTACTGATCAATGTGTTCTACACGTCTTGCAATGGTCTGATGAGATAATGTTACTGTTTCGAACTTCTTGGCTAATTTCTGCTCATTAAATTGTTTTGCCATTTCAAATGAACATTTCTTCACAATCACACCATCACTAAAAGGCTTTTTTGCTTTCACTAACTCCAATGATACTTTGTACAAAGCGGCAAGTCTAGAACTTTGTGCAGTTTCTAAGTTTAGCAAAAAAAAACTCGTTTGATGCATTAATTTCTTATATTCTGCAATAATGGTGCTTTTTGATTCCTCAATATACATCTCAAATCTTTTACTGTGTAATGTAGTATAGTGTCATTTTACATTATACTCTTTAGGCACTGACAAAACTTACATGTAAACAAGACACTGAATTTTATTCTTGTTGTTTGTAATCAAATAATCTGGTTCCCATCGGCTTTGATACACTCGCTTTTCTTCTTCAATTTTAATTTTCTTGTGAGACATGGTTGTTCGACAGTAAGTAGTAATTTATTAAGTGGAAATGAGGTATATTGAAGATAACACGGAAATCAATAGCAATGCGTATCTAGTAATTTGGTGAGCCCAGTGGCACAACCTTGGTAAAAGGACAAATGAACAACACTAATGATGGGCCCTGCATAGCAGAGCATGCACATTGAAACGAGACATCTAGCATGGACACAACGAAATGCATTTGAAGTCACGCGTAGAAGCTAGGTTTACACTTGCAAGTAGTCTTTTGCGATGAGAGTTTTATTCTTTTCGCATGTGAAAATCAAAAGGCCTAACCCAGAGGAGGGCCGCACAAATCATTCAGCGGGCTGAGGTTTGGATAGCCCTGGTTTAGAGAATTATAAACAGTTTTTTTAAATTTATATAGGTTGTTTTTATTGTATATTGGGAAGGGTATTTATTGTGTATATATTGTATACAGAGAGATTTTATTTATACAGAAGTAATTTTAAAGGATGATTGCTTAAGACAGAGGAATGATGTCGCAAAATTTAATTTGACAAGATTTGATAGAGTTGCGCTAGATTAGTGGAGGCCCGCAGGGGTGGGTAACTTCACTTCTACAGTCTAAATATTTTTAGACTAGTGAAGGCCAAGTGGCCAATAAAACAGTTAGTTTTTAGTGTTGATGAACTTTTAGTTCAGGTAACACAAGTTTTAAATATGACGATGATGATGTCCTGTCATGGTCTGGTCTTCGAGGGACTCCTATATACTCAAACCAATCAACATAATACTGCTGCCAAACTACCATCTCCAAGATATCATGAATTTAAGCATGGCTCCTGTACCAAGGACTCCCTCCAGTCTAATTTCGGCAACCCCTCAAAAGGAACAAAAGTATCTAGCAGCCTACCTGATCGAATTTGCTGGCAGATTTAATGCTCTATGGTGGCAAAGCATTCTTAGGTGACTCACATATGCAGCCAACCTCTACAAACTATCACTGTCTATGAATCTACCTCACCAGCAGAACTGTAATGGTTATGACCAAATACAGAAATACAGACGCTCCACCTGTCAAGTCCCCAAAGGATGTTCCCCAGGGGCCAGTCCTTGGCCCTATGTTCTGGCCCATGATCATGAATGAAATACTCAACACCAAAATCGAGCACTCACAATTGATAGCATTTGCAGATAACCTACTACTGCTTGTCCATGCTGATACTTGTGCCCCCTCCCTAGGTGAGAAGTAATGCTGCCCTTAGCAAAATCCACAAATGGTCAACTCTTCATATTACCTGAAGAAAAAATAAGGCATACTCATCAAAGGAACAATCAGTCTTACTAGACCTCCCACAGTGAAACTACTCAATGTCCCCATCAAATTTGTTTCTCAAATCAAATACCTTGGCATTATTATAAACCACGCTTTTTTTTTACCCCCACCTGGTTCACCTCGCTACAAAAATTAGAACCTATGCATCAATCTCAAGGTGCTACTGAGGACTCAGACTACTCTGTACAAAGCCATCTTCCTTCTGGCAGCTTGCTATGGTGTGGGAGGAATTAATATTAATTGTCTGTAGTCTGTATAGGAGCCTAATAGGCTACAGTCGTTCTGGGGTTGTGGTAACCATTGCAATGTTGGCTAGTTCTTTTTTTTTTTTTGGTAGTTGTTGGCGCATAGGCTTCTGTGGCCATAATGCACCTCCCAAGGTTTTTTACAGTACTTTGATCCAAGCCCGAGGCGGGAATCGAACCCGCGACCTTTGGGTTGCCAGGCAGGCACTTTACCCACCCGGCTAGCCCGGTCGGCACAACGTTGGCTAGTTCATTACTTCCGATTCTAGTGTGGCTTGGAATCCAGCAGAAACAAATGTCAAAAGAACATTCAAAAAGAGAATGTAATATCTGCTGGACCTAGATCAGGAAAGCATGAGGATTATATCTTCTCCCTGATAACACCTGTAGTCTAGTAAAAGCTGTATACACCATACACCTTTGGAAATTGTTGGTTTTAATGAGGCCCGAGACTCAACAGTGTACAAATTTGTTGAGTATATGCTACATTCATTAGATATCTTCTGAGATATAATGTTATTTGTAAAAATGGCAGCAGACCTGACAGATAAAGCTGACCTCAATCCATCAGTGAAGACAGACAAGTCAGAGTACAGTAGGCTCTCGTTATAACATGGTTTGCTATAACACTGTGCTTATATTATAACCTTAGAAGGGTTGTTTGTGAGAAAAAGATCAAGCGTGATGACTGTATCGTTAGAATTTTCTGTTATTCTGGTAGGTAAATGAACAATCCATTAGTGATTGCAAAAGCCTCAGCATCTCGAACAGGCGGGTCTGTGTGGCTAGAAAATGGAAGCCAAATGGAGTTGTGGACATTAAAATCACCAAGGAAAATTACCTCACTGTGAGCAAAGTTGGACTGGAGAAAGTCAAGTTGCAAAGAGAGGATGTCAAAGCGTTCTAAGTGATGAGTGGAGTTGGGACAACAGAATGAGGTAGAGATATTTTAAGCCAAAGAAGATCGATAAGAGGAGATTAAAAAAAAAAATTACCGAGTCTCTGACAGGGAATATCGGAACTGACATATGCACAAGTACCACTTTTGAAGTGAAAGGAATCATGCAGCGAATAATTTGGGCAACTGAGTTGAGGAGTGATTGAATCAACCGATAACTGAGATTCTGTCAGAAAAAGTACATGGGGTTTGAACATCATTGAGATTAGAACTGAGACCACGTACATTTGTGAAATGAACTAGGAAGTGTTTGGGAGGTTTAGATCATTTTGCAGATAAGTTTGCTCTTCTAGTTTGACAACCCCATGGGCTCACATCTGGTGAGTATGGGCTTGGCAAACCCAGTCCTGAGCTGGATATCATCATTCTTTTCTTTCTTTATTTCTTTCTTGGTGATTTTCTTATACTCTCTCTCTCTCTCTCTCTCTCTCTCTCTCTCTCTCTCTCTCTCTCTCTCTCTCTCTCTCTCTCTCAGGGTAATGCAGGAATTTTCATAAGCCTTAAGCTTCCTTGCACCATACAGTTAATAATAATAATAATAATTCATGGTGTATTCAATAATAAGAAAAAGTGTGGGGGACATGCTGTATGCAGTAATGAAATTTTTGGATATGGCGTACACATGGTAATAATATACCCAGATCCTTCACGTGGCCTCAACAATGCCCCCCACATACACACTACTCAGACTCCCTCCAGTCACTATCTGGCAGAGTAGAGGCAACAAGATTATACACTAGCTGATCTGGAAGCCTCTTAGAGAGTTACCAATAGGTTCAGCCCGATGTACTAACTAGCAGCTGGCCTGCAAACACCGTTTTAGAACTGTACCCTCGAAATGTAAGGAAGTTTGGATCTCGCCATGGTGTTCATCATAACCTCATAGTGCATGATGGAACAAATGGGGAAGGGTTGACCAGAACTTAGCTCTGGAGACTAGCATTAGTAGAGGCATTTGATGCAAGAAAGCAAGCTTATGCTGCAGCATCACCCAAGAAAAAAAAAAAAAAAAAAAAAAACACTTCCACTTCACCCCTCTGTTCGTTCAAAATACCTGTCTAGCTGAGCCTTAAACTTATTTAGGCTATCAACTTCCACGATAAGGGATGGAAGTCTGTTCCACTAACCAACCACCTGCTGGCTAAAGGCAAATTTCCGCACGTCTATCCTACATCTGTCTTTCCTCAATTTGAATTTATGCCCTCTCAAGTGATTATTCTGAGCAAGAGGAAGAATCCCATCAGCATTGAGCATGCTCAAACCATTCAAGGCTTTATACACCTCTATCAGATCACCTTGCTGGTGCCTAGTCTCCAAACACTGTAATTTGCAAAACTTAAGCCTTTCTTTGTAAGTGCACCCCTTTGTTCCATTCACTAATCTTGTTGCCCTTCTCTGTACTCGTTCCAGCAGCTCTACATCCTTCTTGAAATGAGGCCTCCAGACCTGTATACAGTACACTATATGGACTGACCATTGCCTTATACAAGGGAATAATCACCTCCTTATCCCTGCTAGAAAAATTCCTATATATCATTGACAATACACCATGAGCTACTCTTGCAGCCCGTCTGCACTGCTCAGAGAACTTCATATCTGCCTGCACAACCACCCCCAAGTCCCTTTCATTCTCTACCACTGTCAGTGTAGTACCACAGAGTTGATACATTGCTCTGGGGTTACTGTTTCCCATATGTAGTACTTTACATTTGTCAATGTTAAACTTCATTTGCCACCTCGAAGCATATCTGCTCAACCTTTCCAGAACCTGTTGCAGGAGCATAGTGTCAGTAGTGTCCTTGATAACCTGCCTACCTTTGTAACGTCTGCAAACTTCGACATTAAGCTTGATATACCATCATCAATATCATTTATAAATACAGAAAACAATAATGGACCCAACACTGAGCCCTGAGGGACTCCACTAATAACATTAGTCCACGATGAGCAGTGTCCATTGATTACCACTCTCTGTCTTCTCCCCCTCAGCCACCCCTTTATCCACAGCAGCAATTTGCCTCCAATGCCACACTGCTCCAATTTGTGCAGCAGTCTTCCATGTGCAACAGTATCAAAAGCCTTTCTAAGATTCAAGTATATAATATCAAAGTTATTCCCTTCATCCAGTTCCTTTGTGACTGCATCATAGTATCCAATCAAATTGGTCAGGCAAGACTTCCCCTTAACAAAACCATGCTGTGTCCGAGCTATTACTGCAGTCTTGTCTAAATGATCCTGCAGTGCTTCTTTAACTAGTGCCTCCATTAATTTTCCTGGAACAGAAGTTAAACTCACAGGTCTATAATTACTTGTGTCAGCCTTTGATCCTCCTTTGTGAATTGGGGTCACATTTGCACATCTCCAGTCTGTGGGTACTTCCCTGCGTCCAAAGAAGCTCTCATAATTATGGCTAAGGGTTTGCTTACTTCCTCTGCTGCCTCCTTTAATATAACTGGATAGATCCCATCCACCCCGGGTGCCTTTCTTGTGTTTATCTTCAACAATTTCTCCTCCACTTTACTCTCAGTTATTACAAGATTCTCTAGCTTACTGTTAGAGTTAAATACACCTCTGGCTTTCCCCTCGCTAAATAACTCCTCATGTGTGAATGTCGATGCAAAATATTCATTTAGTTTGTTAGCTACCTGAGCAGGATCATCAACAGTTGACCCATCGATATCAAGTGGACCAATCTGATTCATCCCCTTCCTTCTAGAGTTTACATAAGTAAAGAACTCTTTGCTGTTTTTCTTTGCATCCCTTGCCAAAGATTTCTCGTAATCTGCCTTCGCCTGCCTAACCTCCTTGGTAACTTGGTTACAGATCAACTTGTATCTATCATAGGCTTCTGTGTCATGTGTTAATTTGTATGTATCCCATGCATGTTTCTTCTCTGCCATATGCCTCATTAGTTCATCTGACATCCATTTAGGCCTAAACCTTGAAGAATATTTCTTAGTTAGCATTAGCATTAGCATTAGTAGAGGCATTTGATGCAAGAAAGCAAGCTTATGCAGCATCAGCCAAAAAAAAAAAAAAAACCCACTTCCACTTCACCCCTCTGTTCGTTCAAAAAATCTGTCCAGCTGAGCCCTAAACTTATTTAGGCTATCAACCTCCACCACAAAGGATGGAAGTCTGTTCCACCAACCAACCACCCGCTGGCTAAAGGCAAATTTCCGCACGTCTATCCTACATCTGTCTTTCCTCAATTTGAATTTATGCCCTCTCAGGTGATTTTTCTGAGCTAGAGGAAGAATCCCATCAGCATTGAGCATGCTTAAACCATTCAAGGCTTTATACACCTCTATCAGATCACCTCGCTGGTGCCTAGTCTCCAGACACTGTAATTTGCAAAACTTAAGCCTCTCTTCGTAAGAGCACCCCTTTGTTCCATTCACTAATCTTGTTGCCCTTCTCTGTACTCGTTCCAGCAGCTCTACATCCTTCTTGAAATGAGGCCTCCAGACCTGTATACAGTACTCTAGGTGTGGCCTGACCATTGCCTTATACAATGGAATAATCACCTCCTTATCCCTGCTGGAAAAATTGCTGTATATCATTGACAATACTCCATGAGCTACTCTTGCAGCCCATCTGCACTGCTCAGAGAACTTCATATCTGCCTGCACAACCACCCCCAAGTCCCTTTCATTCTCTACCACTGTCAGTGTAGTACCACAGAGTTGATACGTTGCTCTGGGGTTGCTGTTTCCCATGTGTAGTACTTTACATTTGTCAATGTTAAACTTCATTTGCCACCTCTCAGCCCATCTGCTCAACCTTTCCAGATCCTGTTGCAGCAGCATAGTGTCAGTAGTGTCCTTGACAACCCTGCCAACCTTTGTATCGTCTGCAAACTTGGCCATTAAGCTTGATATACCATCATCAATATCACTTATAAATACAGAAAACAATAATGGACCCAACACTGAGCCCTGAGGGACTCCACTAATAACATTAGTCCACGATGAGCAGTGTCCATTGATTACCACTCTCTGTCTTCTCCCCCTCAACCACCCCTTTATCCATAGCAGCAATTTGCCTCCAATGTCACACTGCTCCAATTTGTGTAGCAGTCTTCCATGTGCAACAGTATCAAAAGCCTTTCTAAGATCCAAGTATATAATATCAAAGTTATTCCCTGCATCCAGTTCTTTTGTGACTGCATCATAGTATCCAATCAAGTTGGTCAGGCAAGACTTCCCTTTAACAAAACCATGCTGTGTCTGAGCTATAACTGAAGTCTTGTCTAAATGATCCTGCAGTGCTTCTTTAACCAGTGCCTCCAATAATTTTCCTGGAACAGAAGTTAAGCTCACAGGTCTATAATTACTTGTGTCAGCCTTTGATCCTCCTTTGTGAATTGGGGTCACATTTGCACATTTCCAGTCTATGGGTAATTCCCCTGAGTCCAAGGAAGCTCTCATAATTATGGCTAAGGGTTTGCTTACTTCCTTTGCTGCCTCCTTTAATATAACTGGATAGATCCCATCCACCCCGGGTGCCTTTCTTGTGTTTATCTTCAACAGTTTCTCCTCCACTTTACTCCCAGTTATTTCAAGATTTTGTAGCTTACTGCTAGAGTTGAATACACCTCTGGCATTCCCCTTGCTGAATAACTCCTCATGTGTGAATGTCGATGCAAAATATTCATTTAGTTTGTTAGCTACCTGAGCAGGATCATCAACAGTTGACCAATCAATATCAAGTGGACCAATCTGATTCATCCCCTTCCTTCTAGAGTTTACATAAGTAAAGAACTCTTTGCTGTTTTTCTTTGCATCCCTTGCCAAGGATTTCTCGTAATCTGCCTTCACCTGCCTAACCTCCTTTGTAACTTGGTTACAGATCAACTTATATCTATCATAGGCTTCTGTGTCGTGTGTTAATTTGTAAGTATCCCATGCATTTTTCTTCTCTGCCATATGCCTCATTAGTTCATCTGACATCCATTTTGGCCTAAACCTTGAACAATATTTCTTAGTTGGTATGTAAAGCCTAGTAGCTTCCAAGATAAGTTCTTTGAATGCTTCCCATTTTGAATTTGCTGTTGGTAACATCATCAGTTGGTCCCACTGTATAGAATTTAAATACTGTCTCAGTCCATCGTAGTCGCCTTTACGGAAGCAATAACCCTTCCCTTTACCCCTAATGGTAGTTACCTCTTTGAGTAAATCCCACTTCAGCACACTGTGATCACTGCCACCTAGTGGTTCATTTATCTGCAGATTCTTAATGCATGAAGAATCACTGCTGATAATCAAATCAAGAGTATTACTCCCTCTAGTTGACTCCCGAACATGCTGATGTAGAAAACAATCATCCAATAAATCCACAAAAGCCCTGCTGGTGCGTGAGTAACCAGCCCCCAAATTCCAGTCAATATCTGGTAAATTAAAATCTCCCATTATGAGACTCTCTGAGTTACTGGCCCACTCTATTTCCCTGTACAGTTCCTTATTATACTCATCAGAGTCATTAGGCCTATAGCACACTCCTACTCTCAATTATGATCTCCCAATGCTTATGTCACACCAAACTGACTCAACACTGCACTGTCCAGCGATGTCGACTGGCTTTACTTCCTTGGTTTTTATGTGTTTCTTAACTAATAGCATAACCCCTCCCCCCTTCCTATCCTGTCTATCCTTTCTGTAGACATTGTACTCCCCAAATTGCAGTTCTGCATCCCTTATATCTGTGTGACACCACGTCTCTGATATCCCAACAATATCTGCCTTTGATGTTTTGAGCAATACCTCAAATTCATCAAATTTATTTACTAAACTCCTAGCATTGGTGTATACAAAAGTATACCTGCACCTGTTTCTATTCTTAGCTACCCTAACACAACCCATGTGTTTACTTGTACCGCAATGGCTCCCAGCAGTCTCTGAAATACCATGCATCTTGTTTTCCAGGTATGTAAAGTATAGTTGGTATGTAAAGCCTAGTAGCTTCCAAGATAAGTTCTTTGAATGCTTCCCATTTTGCATTTGCATTTGCACTGGTAACATCATCAGTTGGTCCCACTGTATAGAATTTAAATACTGTCTCAGTCCATCATAGTCGCCTTTACGAAAGCAATAACCCTTCCCATTACCCCTAATGGTAGTTTTTTAATGGTAGTCTTTACCCCTCTTTGAGTACATCCCACTTCAGCACACTGTGATCACTGCCACCTAGTGGTTCATTTATCTGCAGTTTCTTAATGCATGAAGAATCACTGCTGATAATCAAATCAAGAGTATTACTCCCTCTAGTTGCCTCCCGAACATGCTGATGTAGAAAACAATCATCCAATAAATCCACAAAAGCCTTGCTAGTGTGTGAGTAACCAGCCCCCAAATTCCAGTCAATATCTGGGAAATTAAAATCTCCCATTATAAGACTCTCTGATTTACTGGCCCACTCTATTTCCCTGTACAGTTTCTTATTATACTCATCAGAGTCATTAGGCCTCTAGCACACTCCTACTCTCAATTTTGATCTCCCAATGCTTATGTCACACCAAACTGACTCGACACTGCACTGTCCAGCAATGTCCACTGGCTTCACTTCCTTGGATTTTATGTATTTCTTAACTAATAGCATAACCCCTCCTCCCTTCCTATCCTGTCTATCCTTTCTGTAGACGTTTTACTCCCCAAATTCCAGTTCTGCATTCCTTATATCTGTGTGACACCACGTCTCTGATATCCCAACAATATCTGCCTTTGATGTTTTGAGCAATACCTCAAATTCATCAAATTTATTTACTAAACTCCTAGCATTGGTGTACACGCAACTATACATGCACCTATTTCTATTCTTAGCTACCCTAACACAACCCATGTGTTTACTTGTACCGCAATGACTCCCAGCAGTATCTGAAATATCCTGCATCTTCTCTTTCAGGCTTCTGCTCATTCCAATAGAAGCAGTGCAAGAATCTCTTTAACCTCTGCCAGTGGCTACTGTTAATCTATTCATCTTTGTCTCCCCCCCCCAAGCTAGCAGTTTTCCGACCCACCTAACACTGCCTCAATAGCATCAACAAATATTCTTGCACCCTTTCTATTTAAGTGTATCCCATCCCTGTAGAATCAGTTTTTCCTGTTAACAAGTACAGACCAGGCTGAAAAAAATTCTACCCCTGGGGACTAAACATGGGTTCCACCACTTCAAGCCTCCAATAAGCAAAGTGGTGGTATTGCACTGGTTGATGAGAGTCATCTATCACATAGTATTGCCTGGTAACACAGAGGGGGCGGCATTCCTCCGTGTGGTGTGGGCACCACACCTTGACCCCTGCTTACGTTGGTTTAAACCTAGATGTTCACCCACATTGTGCTTGTGCATGGGGGTTATACCCAGGTTAATCTCACCATCGTGAAGGTGCAAGTAGAGGATTTGACTATCACAGATCATCTGGACTTCACTGAAATTTCATCCAGTTGACTTGAGAGTTGCCCGAATATCAGGTCCACCAGTGTTTTAGACTCTCAGGTAGCAAGCACAGCTTGTCTGGCATATCTGAGAGAATGTCTGCGACAGCCTCAAGGACCAATCAAATATAAAATTAACGCAAAAGACATTAAACCGAATATAAAATGAATGCAACAAAACTAAAATGAATATAAAATTAACACAAAATAATCTAAATCGAATATTAAATTAACACAAAAGAATATTAAATTAATGCAAAAGAATATAAAACTAACACAAAATGATTACATTAATAAAATCAGTTAAAGTAATTGTAACTTAAATTTTGAAAAACCACTTTCCTTTCTGGCGCCTCCGTAGCCAGGTGGGAAGGAGCAGCAGTGTGTAGCACACGCTTCTTGATTAGACCGGGGTTCGAGCCCGTCACCACCAAATACGGAGGATGCGGAAAGGTCAGGGAATGACCACCGCATATTCCCGGAGCAATATGGCCTTAGTTGCTAATGCTCCTAAAAACCAAAATAACAACAACAACTTTCCTTTCTGAAGCTGACGAGGCTTTTTGACCGTATGTCTTGATCACAAGAATAGAATTAAAGCGGGGTATGTGTGAGCTGGAATCTTTAGTGGAGATTTTTATTTGTCTTCGCGCATACATGTAAAAGACCATGAATCGGAGATTATATATAGACCGTGAACATGAATGGAATTCTCATGTAATTTAATTTCGATGGTTTCTGCAATTAATAGTCTAGTGTAATTACGTTGAACACTTACGTATTTTGGCCTCATTGAATAAAAATGTATGGTTTTTGTTAACGGCATGAATGGCCAATTCTGATGCTGCTGAATGAGAAGCACGGACTGAGGACGTGTGCTGCTTTCTCTCAAATCCAACATGCATCAAGTCAAGCCCTTGTAAGGCAAGTTGCAGTCACTGCAAGAAATGTTGTTTACCTGGTCATTTATTTGTGTTGCAAAAGAGGAAAGGACTGAGCGATTGTTCAGTATAGCAGGGTAATTTCCATATTGGTCTGGCCACAATTTTAAGTTCGGTATCTTTAAAGAATCTGTTAAGCTGTTCCTGCTACTGTTCAACGTATGGGACAGAAATAAAGTATTTTTTGATGTTACTATTGTTGATTGGTGTAGTTTTTCGTATCCTATCCTTAGCTTGTTGGTTTATTGCAGCAAGGGGGTAACCCTGTTTAAGAATTTGCTGGTTAATATCTGTATTTCTGAGTTTAAAACAGGTACCATGGTTCCGTTGTTGAATATTTATACTCATTGAAAAATTGATTAAAAATAATAGACCTTTTGTAGGTGAATGGATGATAGCTGTTATAATGCAGCAGCATTCTGGTGTTTGTTGATTTATATTAGATGTGAAATTGGACTTTTTCGTGCCGGAGTAAGTGTGAAATTCAGAAAATTTAATGACTTTTCTTTCAGTATTTTCCCTTTCCAATGTAAAATTGAGTCTATGTTTAATATTATTAAATGAATAGAAAATGTCTTGAATAGTGCAGCTATCGGTAATAACAAGGACATCATCTAAATACCTCCCATAATATGTGATATGGGGTAGAAAAGGT
Organism: Mastigoproctus giganteus; assembly: GCF_048544385.1. Lineage (NCBI taxonomy): Eukaryota > Metazoa > Arthropoda > Arachnida > Uropygi > Thelyphonidae > Mastigoproctus > Mastigoproctus giganteus. Next base: position 88,438,291 of record NC_143578.1, read on the forward strand.
GTCAAATGTATACCCACGATCGTTGAGATGTCGACCTCCAATATTAAGCCACTTAGACTCAATTCCATTGGCAAACTAAAAATTTGTTTGTATACTTTGTCTTGAAAGGTGATATAGTTGGCTTCAACTAAAAGTTTAATTAAGTGAAATTTTTTTTTTAAATAGGAAGCTTCATATAATTAATCCGTATAGTTCAGTTCCTTGGGGGTATGCAGTGCTATGCTTGTTCTTTGCGTTATAACCTGCTGCGTTTATGGAAAAAAAGTTGCAGCCATTAATATGATCGTACAGGTCTTTCTCTACACCATGTTGTTGTTGTTATTATTTGGTTTTTAGGAGCATTAGCAACTAAGGCCATATTGCTCCGGGGATAAGCAGTGGTCATTCCCTGACCTTTCCGCATTATCCGTATTTGGTGGTCATGGGCTCAAACCCCGGTGTAATCAAGAAGCGTATGCTACCCACTGCTGCTCCTGCCCACCTGGCTACAAAGGCACCCTCTACACCATGGGAATTCCAAATGTCATGTCTTTCTTTTTGCCACTTTTTCACAGTTGCAAGCTCTCAACAGGTATGGCACACTTTATGGAGAGCCTAACTTTTATCTTGGATGCCTAATTTAATTCCAAAGTATGCAGAATGCATTTTTCACAAATTATGTTATGTCTTATCTTTCTTTCAGCTCAACATAGTTACCACAAATGTAACAAAATATGTTTGGATTATTCACAAAAGCATGAGTTGCCATTGTCATAAACTGAGCATATCAAATTGTCCTAGAAGCAGAAACATGATTTCAGTTGTTTTGTGGTGCAGTCAAGCTAACTAGAAAGTTAGCATAACTGCAACAGAAGAAAAACTTAGCAGGTATATAGTTACCTGACATAGGTTCAACATGTCTGGACATATCTATACCTGCCAGTCACAAAGGAAGCAGTAAATATATTAAGTATACATGGAATATGTATCTAAGAGGACAGCTCTTACTGTTTGTAAAAAAATGATAGGTAGAAACAATTTGGAGTTTTAGAATTAGCACTAAAAGTCAAGAAACACCATGAATTTTGGAAATATCAAAATTTACGCAGACCATTGTAGTCATTATAAGTTTAAAAGTTTAATTTTATGAAGTATACTGTTCAGAGCTTTGTTGTATCTAGTAGTTGTATTAACAATTAATATATATATATATATATGTATACTTTCTGATGATGTCTAATCTTTCTGTTTGCTAGGTTGTCAAAAGAAATAATAAAATCTCATTTCAAAGAACAATTTGACACTTTATTTGCCCATTTAAGCACAAAAGGAAAGGTAAGACAATTATTAAACAGTTATTTATTAGTACTTTATTTATTTAGTATTATCAGCATTCATATTTCATTTATACATTTCTTATAATATAATTGAAAGTAAATAGTTATATTTACTTTACCAGCAGTATTTTAACAGGAACTGAAATTCATTAGAAATATGTAATTTACCACTTAATCTGGGCTTGAAATGGTAGTAATTCCCATTAATTTCAAATTAAAATAAAAAAATTAATGGTAAAGGAAATTGCCATATATTTGTGTGAAGGGATAGAAAGTCAGTAAATTGAAAACTGAAATTTTGTAATTTCAATAATTTGGATCTTGATAATCTGAGATCATCTTTTAATGAAAGGTCACCCTATTTCAAAAAAAAAAAAAAAAAAAGTTTTATCTATTTCTAGATTACGAAATATAGAACCTTGAATGAGCCAGCAGGTCAAAGCCAAATAATAAGTAATGCATGATTAATTAAAAGTGAAAGATATTGCATCAGTCAGTAGTGTCTTGTCTGCTCAGCAGCACCATTGGCAACAATACAAGATTAATACGTTTTTTGTCAGGAATTTGATCCACTCCATGCAAAAGTTTCACCCTAGTCCTTGCTAGCTCCAACATTCAGATGCTTGATTAATTTCATATATACTCAAACTTGTAATATATAATGACCTTCTTGGAAGATGTTGGAAAATTTTTTTGGGCTGTCTGACAACTGAGGGCAGTGTGTTTAATTTTAAAAATATTAAATTATTGACTGTTGCATTTAGAACTTCACATTTTTAAACTTTTTATTAGATTCCCTTAGAAAGAGTAAAGTTAAAATTAAATTTAGTGCTGATTACATACTTGTATACTATATAATATCGGTGTAAATACACCATAGTTTACCCACATAAGTAGTGTAACGGCATCATTTGATTTTTATCTCATATTTAGGCTACCTTCACAATGAGATACCAGGTATTGCAATACTTAGAATAAATAACGCTGCTCTAGTAGAGGAGACTACTGTTATTTATTCTCAGTGGGCACCACCACCCAGATGCATTTCGGAGGTTGTTGGCTCACTCATCAGTGGGCAGGCAGGTACCCTGATAATGCAGACATGCCACACGGTTGCGAAGTTAATTCCACAATATGAGAGATACCAAATGGTGAAGATAATGATAATATGTTGAAGACTACTGATGGGTGGTGGTGCCCACTGAGAATAAATAACAGTAGTCTCCTCTACTAGAGAAGTGCTATTTATTCAAAGTAGTGCAATACCTGATATCTCATTATGAAGGAAGCCACAATATGAGATAAAATCAAATGATGCCGTTACACTACTTATGTAGTTAAACATATGGGTAAATTATGGTGTATTTACACTGGTATTATATAGTTAATTTCTACCCATAACATATTATGCCTTGTGCATTTAGTCTTCAACATATCATTATCTTCACCATTTCACATCTCTCATATTGTGGAATTAACTTTGCAACTGTGATGGCAGGTCTGCATTATCAGGGTACCTGCCCGCCCATCAATGAGTGAACAAACAACCTCCAAAATGCGTCTGGGTGGTGTAGTGCCCACTGAGAATAAATAACAGTAGTCTTCTCTACTGGAGAAGTGCTATTTATTTGAAGTAGTGCAATACCTGGTATCTCATTGTGAAGGTAGCCACAATATGAGATAAAATCACACGATGCAGTTACACTACTTATGTAGTTAAACATATGGGTAAACTATGGTGTATTTACACTGATATTGTATAGTTAATTTCTACCCATAACATATTATGCCTTGTGCATTTAGTCTTCAACATACTTGTATACTATACATTTTATAGATGTATTTGTATTTATATATACAGTCCATTCCGGTTATTTGGGACACATCGGGACTAGTGCATTTTGGCCCGATTAAGCGGCTGCCCCAATTATCCGAAGTTTCACGTAAATAGTTAAAATAGTTAAAAATACAATGTAACCCCCCCCCCCTTTTTTACAATTGGTTCACTGTACAATCAAATCACGTTACCACGAACTCAACATAGTAAAGTACCGTTCACTATACGATGATACGATGTGCAGTAAGTGCCGGTCATTGTGATCACGTTTGTGAATTGAATTTTAATTCTATTAAACAGCGATTCTAATTAGCGAAAATAGGAGGAATATTATCCACAGGCTATAAAAGCAAAGATATGTTAAGCACAAATTTACCCTTTATTACCTTACCAATTAAAAAATTAAATGATACGTGAAAATCGGAATAATTAATACGTACTGTAATATGTACATACGAACTAGTTGACATTTCTGTTCACTGACATTTGTGGGCGGGGAGAGGTTAAAATTTAAAACAGTAAAAAGATAAGCAATCAATAACAAAGAACACGGCACACACAAATTGCAAGTAACACAATACGTGCAAGTGAGAACCGAGTAACGAGTTACAAAGCTTTAAAAATAGGAATGAAGAGAAGATCTGGAAATTAATTTTTTTATATGATTTAAGATTTCATGGAAGTGTAAACACATTTCACCATAATAACCCATAGAATTCCAGCTGTCAGTGTTATCGCAAATTCCGTAAGATCGAGTTTACTGTCCGTTTATGATAGATTTCACCAACAGAAAAGCCCAATAAACAGGTGACTGCTAATTGTTTTTATTGTTTTATGGTTATGACCTCCAGAATTTCGACCAAACCATGTGGTACCGTCGGAGACAATCGTAGGGTGATCTCCAGTGCTGCGGTCTCCTGCCCCGATTAAACGGCATGCTGTCCCAATTAAGCGAAGTAAACCCTGGCTATTTTCTCGATCGGTTTCTGTTTTTTAAGATTTGCCCCAAATAAATGGCCCCCGATTAACCGGTGGCCCAAATAACCGGAATCCACTGTATATATATGTATTTATTACTATATTTTGTTTAATAAAAACTATTTAAACAAAATACAGCATAAAATGCAAGTATTTTATTTTTATTGTGCTTACATAATAGCAAGTACTGTACTGTACAATAATTGATGAATCTCATATTCCCATTAAAAAGTGAAAATGTGCGAGGTGATCTGATTGAGATGTATAAAGCCTTGAATGGTTTGAGCATGCTCAGTGCTGATGCGATTCTTCCTCTTGCTCAGAATAAATTGAGGAAAGACGGTTGTAGGATAGATGTGTGGTAGTTTGCCTTTAGCCAGTGGGTGGTTGATTGCTAGAACAAACTTCCATCTGTCGTAGAAGTTGATAGCTTAAATAGATTCAAGGCAGAACTTGACAAACATTTGGAGCGAGTGGATGGGCGAAATAAGGGTTTTTTTTTTTTTTTTTTGCTGATGCTATATAAGCTTGCTTTCGTGTATCACGTGCCTTTGCTAATGCTAAATGTGAGTTTCCATTATTTGAGACAATCTTAATCCCATTCACCTCAGATAATCAAGGTCCTACTGTAACTGAAGCAGTTTTGATTATGATTATGAAAAATAATACTGTCTCATCCTCTTTTGTGATTTTCTCGCTTTTAGGGTTTAGACAGCTTATTTAAATTGCATTAATATTAATAAGTGCAGTTGTCTTAATTTTTAAAGCAGTACAAACTTCAACTTTCCCACAAAACTACTTAGCATTTTCCCAATGCCCTTGTTTAAAATTTTAAACAAATAGCATTGTTTGAAGGTTTATCTGCCATTTATTAAAAACTGATAGTGACAACCTATTTCAGGATTTACTTGTTTCTAGTCAGATAGCTGGTCCTTAGAGACCTTTTGCTGTCTGATGAGGAACTGGTGTAAGGTGCTGGTGTTTTCAGGGACTGGTGGGAGTCATCACGGAACATATAAATACATGGGCTGTATTAGGGTAATTAAGAATAAGGATAGGTAAGTTGTAGAATTCTTAAAGTACCGATTTAAATTGACAAATTAATAGCATAGCATAATTTTCTATACTCACCTTTTTATATAACCTGCAATTGACGTGTTGAGATAGGATAAAATGGTAGTTGAGTTTAAAAATTGGAATTAATATGGATACATTTAAATTTTGGAAACGGAGTTTAAAATATGCTCAAGGAAATAGAAGTGCATGTCTTCATCCTACTAAAAGTTGAAATAATATAGCTAGGAAAGTTAAACTGAGGAGGTCAAGAGCCGTAACGAATTGGCTTTCGTTGTTAACGTCTTCAGTTGGCGATAGTGGGAGGGAGTGAACGTGTGTATCTAAAAGACTCTATGTTCCCGGGATGTTCTTTGATACATGGGGTAATCTCAGGTGCATGAGATTCCAAGCCAGTAAGTGGTTATAGGGTAGTTTGGCATTTAATACATTAAATTTAGAATGATGACTAAACCCCTCTATGATAAGGGCTTCGTACTGAAAAATTTTAAAACTAGATTTTAATTTAATGATAGGTATGGCTGAATCAACTAAGGGGGTGTGGTTGTGGGCATGTACATGTAACGTGAGTTCTGTATTTGATTGTCCTGTTCTAAAGCTATTGTAGTGGTAATATGCACGTGTGTTTGATGTTTTTGTGGAGCCATATTTAGAGGTTGTACTACCAATGTAGCATGCATTAAAGTTTTTTTTACATTTAATTAGATAAACGATATTGTTCATGTCACTGATTTGATATTTATGTGTGTCTTTATATGAATTAAACATTGATCCTAGTTTATTATATGTTGAAAAATATGAGAGTGATGTAAATCATCGACAGAACTGTCTAGCAAGATCACCTGTGGTAAGGAATAACAACATGTGTGTTATTGCATGTAATGTGTTTGGATGGTTTGTTAATATTATTTTGGATGGTGGGGATAATTTGTTGGATTAACTGAAGAGGATATTTTCTGGATATGAATTTTTCTGTAAGGTATCAGAATTTGTTGGATAGGTCTTCTCGTGTAGAACTGTACTTGATGCATTATAAATTTGATTATAGAGGACAGCTTTTTTTGTACTAAGTGGATGGTGCGTCTCGAAATGTAAATATTTTCCGGTATGGGTTTTTTTTCTGTAAATTATAGTTCTGAGTTTGGTATCTGTTTTATATATGGTGAGATTAAGGAAATTAATCTGTCTGTTTTCTTCTAATTCGAGGGTAAATTTTAATCTGTTGTGCATTGAATTAAATTTAATAAAAAGGTTACCAATTATGGTTTTGTCTCCTATGATAAGGATGTCATCTGCGTATCGGGTATATAATTTAATCTCTGGAGGGAGAGGTTATAAAATTTGATTTTCTATGGAGGCTAGGTATATTTCGGATAGGGGCTGAGATTCCCAATCCCATAGGTAAACCATATATTTGTTGGTTTATCTGATTATGGAACCAGAAATATTTAGCATCTAATAAAAACAATGTAAGTTCTAATATACTATTGATTGAGAGAGAGAGAGAGAGAGAGAGAGGTGCGGTTGGCTAAGGTGCTATCATCCATTAGGAAATTACGTAAAGCTTATAGTGCAAATGGCAGGTATACATTAGTGTATAAAGAAACTACATTGAAATATTCTAAATGTCTTTATTGGAGATTGTAATAGGACTTATTTTTTCAAAAGATTGGATGGCGTTATTAATTTTATATTTCAAAAATCTTGTAAGGGGGGGAAATGATCTTAACAAGAATGAGGATAAATTGGCAAAAGCTGATTTATTGGTCTTAGTGGGTGGTTGGGTTTGTGTAGTTTGATAATACCAAACATGTGGGGTGTGATATTATTTCGTATTCCAATTTGTTGTAAAGTGTGTAAGGTGATTTCTTTATTTCTCCTTAATTTTCTTAAGGTAATGTCAAGTTTATTCTGATCAGGATACATATAAACCCGATAATATGTACAACATATCCAAACACAAAAATAAACTTGAATAAAGAGTCTTTTAAATACACGCGTTCACTCCCTCCCACTATCGCCAACTGAAGACATTAACAACGAAAGCCAATTCGTTACGGCTCTTGGCTTCCTCAGTTTAACTTTCCTAGCTTTATTATTTCAACTTTTAATTCATGACAACCAGGGAAGAAGACATGCACTTCTATTTCCTTGAGCATATTTTAAACTCCGTTTCCAAAATTTAAACGTATCCATATTAATTCCAATTTTTAAACTCAACTACCATTTTATCCTATCTCGACACATCAATTGCAGATTATATAAAAATGTGAGTACCGCAAATTAAGCTACGCAGAATAAGAATAGGTTCACATATACTTGCATGTATACCAATGCTAGGAGTATAGTAAATAAATTTGATGAATTTGAATTACTAGTCAAGGCATCAAAGGCAGATATTGTTGGGATATCAGAGAAATGGAGTCATAAAGGAACCACTGGGTGACAGTGATCATAGTGTACTGATATGGGATTTACTTAAAGATATTGCTGCCATCAGGAATAAAGGGAAGGGTTTTTGCTTCCATAAAGGTGACTATGGTGGTCTCGGACAGTTTTTAAATTGTATACAATGGGATCCACTGATGATGTTACCAGCAGCAAATTCTAAATGGCAATCATTCAAGGAAGTAATCGTAATCGTAAGAAGTAATCGCTTTTCATACCTATTAAGAAATATTGTTCAAGGTGTAGGCCAAAATGAATATCAGATAAACTAATGAGACTTGTGGCAGAGAAGAGAATTTTATGGGATGCATATAAATTATTAGGCCATAGAAACCTATTGTAGATATAAGTTTGTCTGTAATCAAGTCCCAAAGGGAGTTAGGCAAGCAAAGGCAGATTACGAGAAATCTTTGGCAAAGGATGCTATAAAAAACAGCTAGGACTTCTTTACTTATATAAACTCTAGAACGAAGTGGATGAATCCGATTGGTCCACTTGATATTGATGGTTTGACTGTTGATAATCCCGCTCAGATAGCTGATAATCTGAATGAATATTTTTCATCTACATTCACACATGAGGAGTTATTAAGGGAGCAAAGTGCCAGAAGTTTATCTAACTGTAACAGGGTACTTAATGATTTTGTAATAACTGAGAGCAAAGTTGAAGGGAAATTGTTGAAGTTAAACACAAGAAAGGCACCTGGGGTGGGCAGGATCTATCCAGTTATATTAATGGAGGTGGCAAAGTAAGTAAACAAATCCTTAGCCATAATTATGAGAGCATCCTTGGACTCAAGGGAAGTCTCCACAGACTGGAGAAGTGCAAATATATTTCCAATTCACAAAGGGGGGATCTAAGGATGATTACATACCAGTTAGTTTAACTTCTGTTCTGGGTCAAATAATGGAGTCACTGGTTAAAGATGCATTGCAGGATTATCTAGGCAAGACTGTAGCAATAATTCAGACACAGCATGGGTTTGTTAAGGGAAAGTGTTGTCTGACAAATTTGATTGGATACTATGATGTGGTTTCACATACTTGGATTTCAGGAAAGCTTTTGATACTGTTACACATGGAAGACTAAGGTACAAATTGGAGCAGTATGGTATTAAGGGTAACCTGCTACAATGGATAAAAGGATGGTTGAGTGGAAGAAACAGAGAGTTCTAATCAATAGATCCTGCTCTTCATGGACTAAAGTTATTAGTGGAGTTCCCCAGGGTTTGGTGTTGGGCCCACCGTTGTTTTGTGTATATATATATATCAATGATATTTATGAAGGTATATCAGGCTTAATGTCGAAGTTTGCTGATGATACAAAGTTTGGCAGGGTTGTTAATGACAGTAATGGAAGTGTGCTACAGCAACAGGATCTAGAAAATTTGGGCTCACAGGCTGAGAAGTAACAACTGAAGTTTAATATTGACAAATGCAAAGTACTGCATATGAGTAAAAGTAACCCCAGAGAAATGTACCAACTGTCGGGTAATACACTTAGGGTGGTACCACACAGTTGGTTCGACCTGGAAGTAGTCATTGTGCAGTCAGATATGAATTTTCTGAGAGCAGTGCAGAAAGGCGCCAGAGCAGGTCATGGGGTATTGTCAATGATATACAGGAATTTTGCTAGTAGGGATAAGGAGGTGATTATTCTTTCGTATAAGGCAATGGTCAAGCCACGCCTTGAGTACTGTACACAGTTCTGGATGCCTTGTTTTAGGAAGGATGTAGAATTGCTTGAGTGAGTATAGAGAAAGGCAACTACATTGGTGAGGGCAATGAAAGGATGGTCATATCAAGAAAGGCTAAAGTTCTGCAAATTGCAGTGTCTGGAAACTAGGTACCTGTGAGGTGATCTGATTGTGGGGTATAAGTCCTTGAATGGTTTGAGCAGGTTCAATTCTGATGGAATTCTTCCTCTTCTTCAGATTATGAACCTGAAGAGACATAAATTGAGTAAATATATGTGTGGAAATTTGCCTTTAGCCAGCAGGTATTTGATTGCTGGAACAAGCTTCCATCTGTCATTGTGGAAGTTGATAGTTTGACAAGCGTTTAGTGGGATTGGATGTGTGAAATTTTGTTTTTTTTTGGCTGATGCTACATAGGCTTGCTTTCTTGCATCACAAGGCTCAACTACTACTACTAGTTAGTAGTAGTTGAGCCTACTACTACTAGTAGTAGTAGTTGACAACTACTACTACTACATAGACCAACTGCCTGTTACAGAGAGAGAGAGAGAGAGAGAGAGAGATTTTTTTTTTTAATACATGAAAGTTAGCTGGTAAGCAATAGGCAGAGCGCCTAGGGCAGAGGCCCTAGGCAGTCTGTCTATTGCTTACCTAATGTCTATTCTAGTTATAATTCAACAATGTCTGTTCTACTTATAACATTTCCTAAGAAAGTTTCTTTTTTCAGCTCCTCATCTTTCATAACCTCCTCAAAGTCCATGTTACAAGTGTAATATCACTTGCAATGCACAGAGGAGCCAAAGATGATAGGCAATCTTTGCTCATAGTTGAGCACATCCTTGATTTGCTTAAGTTTAGAAAATGATCTTTCTCCTTCTACGTTTGATCTCATTATTGACACATAAATCCTCAAAGCAATATGCACATTTGGAAACCTTGTAACGAGCTGATCTTTTATTTGGCATTTTAACACTTCCACTACAGACATTTTGTCTTCGTACAATGCAAAAACATTGTACAACTCATCAACAAAGTCTTCTTCCAAGTCTGACATTAGATGTTATCTAAGGGCTATACTAGACGAGCACTTGAAGCGCGACATCTGCGATGCCTTCCAATTCCCAGTTTTACAGGAAGCCTAGAGTAAAGGCATGCAAACTAGATGGGCACTTTGGCACGTAGGACGATGTAAACTGGCATAAAACGCCTGCCAACGCCTTTGGATGCGTTACAAGCGTGTATGCCTTGGCTTTTGCATAACCTGAGGAGACATTTAGGCTATGCAAAATTGGTCTTAATCGGTTTGTTTATTATACTTTGGGGTAGACGATGTTTGACACAGAGTAGTTTATTTGTGAGGTGGAAAGGAGGCCTCCCTTGTACATCATGTCATTAAAAGACTACTCCAACAAAATAATAAAGGTAAAGTGTTGTATTGAAATTGGAAAATATATGTTTCTGAACTGGGATGAACTATGTAATGATGAGAAGAATCAGAAAGCTCAATCTGAACCTTATATTTATTGTAAATATTACCCTATTACCCCATGTATAAGACACACCTTTTTTCGAAAAATTTGGGGTATAAAAACTGGGTGCATCTTATACAGTGGTTGTAGATTTTTTTTTTACTTGCATTTCCTGCTTTTTCGCGCTTGTTGTCTTTGCGCTCATTGTTTCGCACTTGTTACCAGTATATTAGGTTACGTTTTGCCACGTTCTGCTCAGAAATGGCTCAGAAAAGATTTTCTGAGCCATTTCTGGAGAGGAATGAGATTTTCATACAGTGCTGAATTCAAGTTAAGTGATCCAGTTTGCAAAAGTGAATGGAAATCGTGCTGCTGAACGTAAGTTTTGTCCTCCTCCGCAAAATGGCCTGATTTAGAGAGGGAATTGAAGATATGGATTGAGGAGCAAAGGGCAATTGGAATTCCTGTGTCCACAAAGATGGTTCAGCATGAGGCAAGAAGAATTGCTGATGAAAAAGAAGTTACTGATTTCAAAGGAGGACACAATTGGTGCTTCAGGTTCATGAAACGGAATGGACTAAGCATGCGTACATGCACCAGACTTGCCCAAAAGATGCCTGAAAGCTATGAGCAGAAGGTCCTTGAATTTCATCGTTTTTGAATTTCATTCACTGTTTTCAATGTCGGAAGACACATCAGTTTGAGTTGGGACAGATTGCAAATATGGACAAAGTCCCCCTTCAATTTGATGTCACAAGTAACAGAACTGTTGATAAGAAGGGGGTGAAAACTAACTGTGAAGACAAGTGGACATGAAAAGAGCCATTATACAGTGGTTCTAGCTTGTTGTGCCGACGGAACCAAGCTGCCTCCTATGCTGATTTTCAAACGCAAAACAATACCAAAAGAAGATATTCCTCGAGGAGGAATATCTTCTATTGTCCACGTTCATGACAAGGGTTGGATGGATCAGGATGGGATGAAGATCTGGTTTGAGAAAGTTTGGAAGAGAAGACCAGGTGGGCTCTTATGCAAACCTGCCCTATTGGTGCTTGATCAGTTCAGGGCAAACATAACAAAAAATACAAAGAAGATTGCTGCAGAGTAAAAAACAAAACTTGCCGTCATGCCTTGACATCCCAGCTCCAACCACTTGTTGTCAGTATTAACAAACCCTTCAAAGCTGACATGAGAGACAAATGGAACCAATGGATGAAGTCTTCTGGAGACAATTTGACACCAGCAGGAAGAGTGAAGAAACGAACTGTAGGAGAAGTTTGTACCTGGGTGAAAAGATCCTGGGATAATATCAAGATTAAGATCGTTGTCAAGTCATTTAAGAAGTGTGGCATTTCAAATGCCATAGATGGAACTGAGGATGGGCAATATATGAAGACAGTGATTCGTCATCAGACACAGGTGAGGACAAGCTAATGGATGGGAGTTTTGACAGTGATGAGTTGTACGAATTTTATGATGAATAAAACTTGAGTTCAATAACTTTATGTAATACATTTTTCTTCAAATTTTGGGCCCCAAACTTAAGATGCATCTTATACGTGGGGAAATACAGTATTTACATTTTAGTACTGTTTCATTAGTTAACAAAATACAAGTTTGTTCACATGCAGAGACAATTTATTGGTAGATTCTGGGTTATCTGTATACGGAATTGTGAATGTACATAATTTAAGCTAATAAAGAACCTTATTATTATTAAATAAATTGAAAACAGTAATCAGAAAACTATTGAATAATATTCATTGCGACAGTACAACCAATGGTGAACTGTGAATATTTTAAAATTGGGCTCCCACTTTTGCTGACGATTTGATGTGAAACATCCTTTGGGGGGGGGGGACATACCGAGTCGTTGTTGTTGTTGTTTGGTTTTTAGGAGCATTAGCAACTAAGGCCATATTGCTCCAGAGATATGTGGTGGTCATTCCCTGACCTTTCTGCATCCTCAGTATTTGGTGGTCATGGGCTTGAACCTCGATCTAACCAAGAAGCGTGTGCTACGCACTGCTGCCCTGCCCGCAGATGACATCACTTCCGTGACCAATCAGATTTACTCGGTATGTTGGCGCCTCCATAGCCAGGTGGGCAGGTGCAGCTGCTAAAGCTGCTAGTAGTATGATTAGAGTGCGTGATGCATTTTTCGTGACCAGGGCTATATCTCCAATTCTAACTTTTTAGAATTTTTGAATAGTATGACGTCACAATCATACTTCCTGCAGTAAGTATGATTGCAAGTATTTGTCGTATGACTGCAACAATACAAAGATTTGTCAACAATTTCTTTTTTCGTCTCGCATTTTCGCATACGCAGCTGTTCGGGGCACGTAACATTCCTTAATTGACACTGTTTTCAGAGATATTAGATACATTTCTTTACAGTAACAAGTATACGTCTCTTACTTAAGTTATCATAAATCCACTGTATATTGTCTTCCAGAAATTATAGAAATTTGTGAATGATCAATAAAATATTTACAATAAAAAAGCTCTTTTATTTTGTAATCAATACATAAAAATCAAAATATCTAAAAGAAACATGAAGGATATTTCACCTAAAACCATCTACCGCACGTACTCGGCAGACGCGTGACTTTTTTATTAACTAGGAAAATATAATGGATACATTTTTTCATAATAAAATTTTAACATTGCGAATAAAAAATAACACGAAATATTATCCCTTATCACAAATAACAAAAACTATCACAAAACATTCCACAGTATAATAAATATTACATAAAAAACAAACTATTCTTGAAAAGGTACACAAAAATCACAGATTACATGAAAAAAAATGATCACACAAATATTCAAGAAAAATTTATTCTAAAAATTGCCAATTTACTTCTTTATTAATTTGCTGTCGAGCTTTGCTCAATAGCTGAGCGATGATTACAGAAGAATGATTTGACATAATGATCTGCATCAAATTGAAGCAATGACATTTTCCATTTAGACGTATGATCATGATAATCTGTAACATGTTTAATTGTCAACATTATTCATTCATTCACACAATATTATTCATTGCATTGAAAGCTCGCTCAGCTTCAGCAGTGCTAATTGCAATGGTTTCAAAGATATTTCTGGCTTTCTTAATTGAAGAGGGAATCTCACTCGATTTTAAAGATAAACCGTCTTCGATAAAATCTCTAAAATCATTCATTTTTATTTCATATTTTATCAGAAAACAAATTTCTTATTCGGTTTTCACTATCTTGCCACCAACACAAAAGTTCTTTCATGTTCCATGATTTCGGGTAGCATATGTTTAAAATTTCTTTCAATGGTATCGTTATTTTCTTTAATTTAAAATCGCCCTGTTGCATTAATAACTTAACCATCATCATCATCAGCCATTTTCAATCCACTGCAGGATGAAGGCCTCTCCAGCAACTTTCCAGTTCCTTCTGTTTTGAGCACTGGCCATCCATTTACTACTCAAAAACTCATGAATTTCATCTATCCATCTCCGCCTTTGTCTTCCAGGATTTCTTCTAGCTCCTCTTGGATACCATTCTGTTATTTTCTTAGTCCATCTGTCATCATGTCTTCTAGCTATGTGTCCTGCCCAAGACCATTTTAGTTCTTTAGTTTTGATAAGAATGTCCTTTACTTGAGTTTGCTGCCTAATCTATGTGTTTCTCTTCTTATCTAACAGTCTGATTCCCAATATAATTCGTTCCATTCTTCGCTGTGTAGTTCTTAGCTTCTCTTCCATTCTTTTGGTGAGTGCCCAAGTTTCACTTCCATAAGTCATGGTGGGGAGTATACATTGATTCATTATTTTACGTTTCAGACAAACTGGGATATTGCTCTTCAGTATGTGACTATATTTCCTGAATGCTATCCATCCAAAATTTATTCTTCTCTTTACTTCCAGCCATTTATCATTATTACAGCTGATAACTTGTCCCAGATAAGTATATGACTCCACCTTTTCAATTACTGCTCCTTCAATCATTATTTCCCTTTCCGTGGCATACTTGTTCATCATTACTTTTGTTTTAGCCATATTCATCTTTAGTCCAAAATCCTTACTAACTGTGCATAACTGATTAAGATTTTCCTCTAATTCTTTGGGATCGTGGCTTATGACCACAATGTCATCTGCAAATCGTAAATGGTTTAGGTACTCTCCGTTCACATTGACTCCTTTCTGCGACCAGTCTAATCTTCTGAAAGCTTCCTCAAGGGCAGCAGTAAACAGCTTCGGAGATATTGTGTCTCCTTGTCGAACTCCTTTCTCGATTTTAAATTTGCTACTGTCTTTGTCTAGTCTAATAAAGTATGTAGCACTCTCATATATTTTCTTCAAAATTATAATATATGGAGTATCTATGCCTTGTCTTTCCAGTGCCCGAAACATTGCCTTATGCTGTATGGAGTCAAATGCCTTTTCATAATCCACAAATGCCAGGCATAATGGTGTTTTATATTCATTTGCTTTCTCCATTAGCTGTGATATTACGTGAAGGTGATCCATAGTTGAGAATCCTGTCCTAAAGCCAGCTTGCTCTTTCGGTTGATTCTCATCAAGTATTCTTTCTAATCTGTTAGTAATGACCCTTGTGAACAACTTGTAGATATGGGATAACAAGCTAATTGGTCTATAATTTCCAATTTCTGATTTATCTCCTTTCTTATGCAGCAAAACTATGATTGCATTATCCCACTGCTTAGGCATCACACCTTTTCTAATGCACTTTGTGAAGAGCCTTGCCAGTTTTTGTGTTATGTCTCTTCCTCCCAATTTTAACAACTCTACAGTAACTTCATCTTCCCCCGGGGCTTTCCGATTCTTCATTTTCTTCAATGCATGTTCTACCTCATGAGGAAGAATATCGGGTATGTCGTATGTGTTGCTACTTTGCAATCCATCTTCCCCACTGCTGGTATCATTCCCTCGCTCCTTGTATAATTCTCTATAGTAGTCTTCTGCTATTTGAATTATGCCTTCTCTGCTGTTTATAAGTACACCATCGCTATTCTTCAGTTTCAGTATCATTTGTCTTTCTGTATTACTGCTCATGGCTGCTGATTTCAATCCTTTGTTTTCCCTTAATGCTTGTTCTACTTTTCTTGTGTTAAATCTTCTTATGTCCTCTCTGAGTCTCTTTCTAATGGCTTTGCATAACTCAGTATACTCAATTTTCTCCCTGTCAGTGTTTTTCTTGCTCTTCATTTGTCGTCTTTGGTTCATCATGACAAGTGTTTCTTGATTAATTTTTTCTTCTTTGGATTTCTGTTTCCCTATAGGTTTTTTGGGCTTTATCACTTTCAGAAAGTTGTAATATTCCTCGTCGATATCTTGGTCCTGAGCAGTCTGCAGAAGCTCAAACTTGTTCTTAAGTTCCAGTACATACTGCTTTTTCTCCTCCTTTGTTATCTCAAAGACCTTTGTATTATTTACTCGAGTCAGTTTTTTCCTTTCCTTTCCTACATCTATATCAAGTGTACATCTTACCATTCTGTGATCACTTCCAACATTTACCTTATTCAGGACGGTAACATCATTCACAATATATCTTCTGTTAGTGAGGATGAAGTCGATTTCATTAGTTGTTAATCCATTTGGACTCTTCCATGTCCACTTTCTGTTCACCCTTTTCTTGAAAAAAGTGTTCATTACTGACATTCCTTGAGATTCTGCAAATTCCACAAGTCTTTCACCTCTTTTATTTCTTTCACCAATTCCAAAATTTCCTGTAGTTCCTCTTTCTGCACTGTTTTGCCTTTTTCCAATCTTAGCATTGAAGTCCCCCATAATAATAGTGTAGTGGGTTTTCTGCTCATCTAGAAGACTCAATTTCAGTGTACATTTCTTCAACCTCTTCATCATCATGGCTCGATGTTGGTGCATAAATCATTATAATCTTTAGCTTGTACCTCTTAGAAATCTTGAGTATTAGTCTTGACACCCTTGGTGATGTACTTTTGAATTCCAAAATGTTGTTTTTAAAATCTTTATGGACCAGAAACCCAACTCCACCTTCACTCCTTTCACTGTTTCCATTGGTGTACAGCAGATTTCCACTTGATAAACTTATAAGTGATTCATTTCTTCTTCTTGTTTCAGCCAAAAAATAACTTAACCATTAAGGATAAAACAATGCATTGAATAACTTGTCACAAGGTAATTTTTTTACTTTCAATTTTGATTCCTTCAAATTCTTTCCACTTCAACATGCTCTCAAGTTTAGCTTCATAATTTCCTTCAGAATTTTTCAAATTAGCAATAGCATTGATAGTTTGAATAATTTCCACCTCCATAGCCAGGTGGGCAGGAGCAGTAGGCAGGAAGGTCAGGGAATGACCACCGTATATCCCCAGCCCAGATAAAGGGTGAGGGTTGGCGTCAGGAAGGGCATCCTGCCATAAAAATTGCGTGCCAAAACAATAAAAACACTGACTCCATATAATAATGGGAAAAGGCGAGGACAAAAAAAAAAAAAAAAAAAAATTTGATAGTTCGAATAATTAATTTATGTGCTTTTTACCATTGTAATCCTGTAAAGCTTCTGAAAGGTAAGAGAGCTCCTGCACGATGTTGATCATTAGTGCTAAATGATTAAGAAATTCCAAATTTAAAAGTTGATTTAATCTAGAAAATTTAACTTCTGATTCAAAATGTTTGTACAAAGTGGGATAATTCCTCCAACCCACAATTGCTGTCTGTAAGCTACGAGCTGCTCATCGTGGCCCGAACACACGATCAATCTTTATAGTTTCCACATAAAGTTCTTTAGCAATCATCCTTAATTCGTGCTGGTTTTTTGGAGATTGGTGATATAATGCATACTGGTTTTTTTTTTTTTTAATTATTGCCTGTATGCCATTATATTTTAGAACATTTTCTACACAGTGAAAGCCTCTATGAAATTTCAAAATCTGTCAACATTTCATCTTTGTAAAGTTTATATATCTTAGTTGCCTCCATCCCCCCCCCCTCTTTGTTGCTACTGTCAGTTCTTTGAATACTGTGCAAAATGTCGGTATCACATGGATATTCAGCTACTGTGACCATGTAAACATAGACAGGAGAAATTTACTGGAAGGCGTGGATCGCTCACATCTCTGAAAAACATACGCCCGTTCGTTGGAGTAAAGGGGAACCACAACACAGGTTGACCTGCGGCTATTAGCTGTGTCGGGAATCTTCTTAATCCTCTGACATATTGACTAGTGCGACTTCTCGGTATATGACTGCATAGGTTTTAGAGACACCACTAACATTGTGAAACGGTAATCCTTTTCACCCTGAATTCACGCTTTCTAATTGCCTAAAGACCGGAGGTGAGAACAATGCATTCAAATTTGTCTCTCGTAATCCGTCGTTATATGGAAATCTTCTTTCAATGAAAACTATTTTAAGCTTTTATTGATTTGAAATCTAGTGCAAGGTGATTAAATTATTCCTTAGTACTTAGAGTACAATAATGAAATTACTGTTATTAATTAGGTTAATAGTAATTAATAGTTAATTATAATAAATAGTAGCCATTTCATTATTATACTCTTGTGCAAGAGCTTTCTATCAGCTTATGCAACAAAGGACATGCTTACTGTGTTTATTAGTGTTTTTTTACCATCACTACAAAAGGGGTTGTCATAGAACCAAATCCAAAGTACTTAAGTCCTCATGTGTTTTTTATTTTCCATAGATATCCATGTTTGAAGGTGTTATGAACTCAAATGAGTCCCTTCTCATAATAACAATAACAAGTGAAATAACAAATCCTTTGGTCTTCTATTGGCAGGGTCTGGCACCTGTTTGTTTTAATGATTTAGGATTTGGTGGTTTTGGATACATTTTTTTTAGCGTAGTACCCCTAATTAATATCAGATATTTATGGCCAATATACATTCCATTTATCCTTTCAATTAATGTTATCTTTACTATCATGATATCATAATTGGGTTATCTGCTAGAAAAATAATCTTTAGAAATTCTCTGGGTTCTGACTTCCAGTTGTTCAATTATTTGAGGTAAACTCTTCTCCTGGAATTTTTCAGTGCAGAAAAGTGAACTGCTAACTTTTTTTTTTCCCTTTCATAAAAAATACATTTATTTGATTGCTTTCACTGATTAGGTTAGATTAGTGTGAAAATTACTGATATTGATGTAGTATATAGTATCATCACCAGACAACTATGACAGCAGATTGCTGTTTCAAGAAGCAAATAAAAGGCAATGCACTTCTTTTGAATTATTTGCTCTATTGTGTAAAGCTTGCATATGATGTCACTTTTGTAACACCACATGCAAACTTTATAAATTAATTTTGGTAAATAAAATTTTTTAAGTACTTTTTTGTACTATTGGTGTTTATGTGATTCATATGGAATTAGTGTATGAAGCTGTACCCATAGTTTATAGTTACTATATGTTCGTGCTTTTTTATTCAATTAGGAAGGTGTAAATGATCAATATTTCAATGAAAAAATCTTTTAGGTAACTGAAGATGACTTTCGTAACCTAATGTTTGGTTCGTATATGAATGTTGATGATCTGCCCGAAGACCGCAGGTATGAAGAAGTTACTGATATGGAGAGATTTGAAGAAATTGTGAACTTCTGCCTCACTGAATACAATTCTACTCATAAATCACGTATGGATCTCGTAATATTTAGGTTTGTTCCAAGTATCTGTATTTGGTATTTTCACTTTCCTTATTTTGACTTGCAAAAACTATTACAACCTTGCCATCCTTAAGAATTAAGTTTGTAATTTTCAAGATATCACTGAAACATTCATCAAGGTGGTAGACGTCAGAGTGCCTGGCACATGGATGACTGGATCCAGGGTATACCAGCAAAACACCACCGAAAGCATGACACCACTGCTACCGGCATTTTTCATCCCACGGTGCATCCAGGCACCATCACTTCCCCAGGTAAATGATGCACACGTACCTGGCTGTCCACGTGGTGCAACAGGAAACGTGATTCATCAGACCAAATGATCTTCTTCCAATCACTCAAGATCCAGTTTTGATGCTTGCGTGCCCATTATAGGTGCTGTCACTGGTGAGCCATGGTTAGCATGGGCACTCGGAGCGGCCTGTGGCTACGCAGCCCCATTTTCAGCAGGGTTCGATGTACTGTGTGTGTTGTGACACATTACTCCCGTTGCCAGCATTCCAATTACCGGTGAGTTGCACCACAGTCGCCCTTCTGTTGCCATGTACCATCCGGGAGAGCCTTCGCTCACCTCGAGCATTGATGAGCCATGGTTGTCCAACACCTCGCCGGCAGTTCATTGGTTCCCTCTCCTCGGACCTCCTTTGGTAGGTACAAACCATGGCTGACTATGAGCACCCCACCAGCCATTCCATTTCAGATATGCTCTGACCCAGTTGTCTGGCCATTACAATTTGGCCTTTGTCAAACTCACTTAAGTCCGCTGCCTTTCCCATCTGAAGGACAAGAGTAACACTGATTAATGGAGCTCAGTATCAGGTGCTTTTTAACCGTATCCCGACTCTTGCGCGTGCTGTAGTTTACCAATTTGCATAACAATTCACTGGTTATAGTGTTTTGTGCCATCGGTGTACATAATCAATTAAAAAATTTTTGTGCAGTTTTGAGAAACATAGTGCAGTGTTAGAAATATTTAGGACAGAATGGTGATTATATTAAAAAATAACATTTTTTTTATCTTTCCTATATATATTTTTTATTTATTTTATTTGTTACCGTAGTTCTTGACTCATCTATGTTGCCTACAGTCATCATTGATAAATCATTAAATCAAAATTACAAAGAAATGGACATTTAACCATGTAACATTTGACCCAGCTGGACTAGTTTCTTCTAGTCTAGGACACCAAGATAACTACTGGCTTCACAGGACATAGTAGATGGTTTTTTAATGACTTGATAACAAACTCCAAAGTTGAATTTGAAACGTCGTCATTATTACAGCAAGACTGTTAGAGTGACATTGTTGAGTACAGCGCCTACTTCATTCACTGATTAGTCATTAAGTGTAATAGAAATCTCTCAATATCCAATAAATCTCATAATTTAAGCTCAAACATTAAGTTGGAGTTAAGTGTCAATTTCTTTGTAATTTTTATTTCATGATCCAGAATTCCACATATGCCTTTCACACAATGTTTAATCAATGATAAAGGTATGACAAAAAAATTAAGTGAAAGAAAGAAAGTGAGGGAGTCAGAAAGAGAGAGAGAGAGAGAAAACTAATAGTTAACTAATAAAATATATATACTAAGAAAGATATAATTACAAAATTGATAAAATAATGATGTTGCCACATCACTTACAAAACCAGCCTCTCATCAGGTGCCAACGGCCAGGATTGCAAGAAAAATAGTAATGTGTGCCTTCGTTTTTGATGTAAACCACAAGGCAAAGGGTGAAAAGGGTAAACATAAAAATAAAAATGAGAATAAAATTTAGTTAACAAAATACAAGTTATACGAATTAAAAGGGGGATTTCTTTAGAAAATAGCTTGTGAACTTAACAATTGACACTATCAAGATGACAAATTAAAACTGGAATTGATAACTGAAATTTATAGAGACATATAACAAATTAGCCTAATACTAGTTAAGGTAAAGAAATCTGAAAACAATTAACAGCAAGTAGCCTTAAGAGTGAGCAGGACACTTGAGATAACACTTAGCAAAGTTAAGCAGTCATAATGAATTGACTGTAGTTAAACAATTACATATACATTTACATTTACATATCTCTACAGTATAAGTTTATTATCCTCATCCTTATCTTATACTTTCATATATGATTGCTTTATTTGTCATTAGACTAAATATGCTATATGTCACCTTAAATTTCATTTATTTTCAAGATATCACTGAAACATTTAAAATATCACACTGAAATATCACATAACATTTTGTTTTTACTGCAAGCTGTTGCTTGTAACTTTGACTAAGTGTTATCTCAAGTCTTAAGGCTACTTGCTTTTAACTGTGTTTTAAAATATCTTTACCTTAACTTGTATTAGGCCGATTTGTGATATATCTCTATAAATTTAAATTATCAATTTCAGTTTTAATTTCCCATCTTTATAGTGTCAACCGTAAAGTTCACAAACCATTTTCTAAAGAAATCCCATTTTAATTATTGTAAGTTTTATTTTGTTAGCTAAATTTTATTTTCATTTTCATTTATTTTGGTAAATAAATTTTATTCTCATTTTTATTTATATTTATGCTTTTTGTCCTTTGGCTTGTGGTTTACAGCAGAAATGAAGACACATTGCTATTTTACTTACAATCCCGGTTTTGTAAGTTGTGAGGCACCATCTTATTTTATCAATTTTGAAATAATGTATATTTTATTAGTTTTATATTAGTTATAACTTCATTACAAACATTAGTATTAGCCATGTATTGCAAGGAAGCTGGAGGCTCTTGCTGCACTAGCCAAAAGCATTAAATAAATAATAGAAAAACAATAGATAATGATTGCAACTTGTAGATTGGTCACTTGCACACTAGCAAGACATTTGTGAATTTATTGGATGATTGTTTTCTACAGCAGAATCTTCAAGAGGCAACCAGAGGGAGTAACACTCTTGACCTGATTATCAGCAGCGATTATTATGCATTAAGAATCGGCAGATAAAGGAACCACTAAGTGGCAGTGATCACAGTGTACTGACGTGGGATATACTTAAAGAGGTAACTACCATCAGGGGTAGAGGGAAGAGCTTTTTCTTTCATAAAGGTGACTTTGGTCCCAGACAGTTTCTAAATTCTATACAGTGGGACCAACTGGTGATGTTACAAACAGAAAATTCTAAATGGGAAGCATTCAACTACTAGGTTTTTTGTCCCAACTAAAAAATACTGTTCAAGGTTTAGGTCAAAATGGATGTTAGATGAAATATTGAGACTCATGGCAGAGAAGAAATATGTATGGGTTACATATAAATCATCAGATGACATAGAAAACTATGGTAGATATAAGCTAATCTGTAATCAAGTCACATAGGAGGTTAGGCAAGCAAAGGCAGATTATGAGAAATCTTTGGCAAAGGATGCAAGAGGAACAGCAAAGACTTCTTTAGTTTTGTAAACTCTAAAAGGAAGGGGAATGAATCAGATTGGTCCACTTGATATCGATAGTTCGACTGTTGATGATCCTGCTCAGGTAACTGACAAATTGAATGAGTAATCTGCATCTACGTTCACACGTGAGAATTCTGTAGGGAAGTGAAGGCCAGAAGTTTATCAAACTCTAACAAGAGCTAAATGATTTTGTAATAAAGTTTTCTAAAATTAAAAGAAAAGATCTATTTTTTGTATAGGATTATGCTTGCTCCTGCCCAAAATTAGGAAATTACTAATAGATTACCTATTAGTGTATTAGTAATAAATTACTAATAGATTACCAAATAATTATATCAGCTATCTTGACCCTTAAGTGGCTCCTTGTCACTGATTTAAATCATGCAGATTTTATTATTTTTTTCCTGTGGGACTAAAGGCCATGTCTAATCTAAAAAACCTCACACTGCAGAGAACCAAACTGATAGCCAGAGAAATTGCCGAAACCAATTATGTTAAAACAAAAACCAAAATTTTCAGTTAGATTAGACATAGAGCAATACTTGAACAGAAATTACAGGATATGAGATTTGAAATTTTACCATTGTGATGATTTGTTAAGTCTATGTGTTGTTTTAGTAGATCTAATAATGTATTCATGCTAGAAAAAATGTTTTCTGTGAGGATTAAACTTAAATCTGTTAAGTTTTTGTTAAATGTATTCATAAGTACTGTTACGTTAACTTAACCTAACTTGTCTAATGGCCCTGCATAATAGTTTTATTCAAGTTATGTTAATGATCTTAACCAAAAAGTTGTTTTTAATGGGGTCTTTTATATTTAAACTAGCAGGGATATCCCTGTCCAATCTCAACATCTAAGAAGCACCATTTTCTGTAGCTGCTGCAAGCCGATAAGTTTTCATTGAAATTTTATTGTATTTTTGATTAGTTAGCTTATTAATTTGTGTTTTACAAATAGAATAAATAGGCTTAGTGGCATTCGTTAGTTTATTTTTTAAATTTAGCTTGTGACTTTGTAAGTTACAACTCGCTACTCCTACCACCATCATAGCGGCGTTTTTGGCAGGAATAGTAGTAGTAGTAGTAGTGGCATGTGATGCAAGAAAGCAAATGTATGAGCTTATGCAGCATCAGCCAAAATAAAATCACACCATTCCCTCCAAATGCCTGTCCAGTTCCTCCTTAAATTTATTCAACCTATCAACTTCCACAACGACAGATGGAAGTTTGTTCCAGCAATTAACCACCCGCTGGCTAAAGGAAAATTTCTGCACATCTATTCTACATCTGTCCTTTCTTATTTTGAATTTATGCCCCCCTAGGTTCGTAATCTGAACAAGTACAAGGATCCCATCAGAATTAAGCGTGCTCAACCCATTCAAGGCCTTATATACCTCAATCAGATCACCGTGCAGGTGCCTAGTCTCCAGCCACTGCAATTTGCAGAACTTAAGCTTCTCTTATTAAGAGGATCCCTTCATTCCCCTCACCAATCTTGTTGCCCTTCTCTGTACACGCTCAAGTAAATCTACATCCTTCCTAAAATGAGGCCTCCAGACCTGTACGCAGTACTCAAGCCGTGGCCTGACCATTGCCTTATACAGAGGGATAATCACCTCCTTTTACCTGCTAGCAAAATTCCTATATATCATTGACAAAACCCCTTGAACTGCCCTGGCACCCTGTCTGCATTGCTCAGAAAACTTCATATCTGCCTGCACAATTACTCCCAGGTCTTTTTCATTTTCTACCACCTTAAGTGTAGTACCACACAGTTGGTACGTTTCTCTGGGGTTACTTCTACCCATATGTAGTACTTTGCATTTGTCAAGGTTAAACTTCAGTTGCCACTTCTTAGCCCATCTGCCCAAATTATCTAGATCCTGTTGCAGAATATTGTAGTGTAACCAATAGCTCAGAAGAAAGTAAGGTTTAAATTGTAATGAATGAGTATTTTGAAGGGTTTAATCACCTTTTGGGCATATATCTGTTGTATTTTTTGATTAGTTAACATATTAATTTGTGTTTTACAAATAGATTAAATAGGCTTAGTAGCGTTCATTAGCGTATTTTATAAAATTTGGCTATTGACTTTATAAGTTACAATTTCTACTTACTGCTATCATATTGGTGTTTTGGATGGAATATCATAGCGTAGAAGAGTAGTAGGGTTTTAATTGTAATAAATAAGTATTTTAAAGGTTTTAATAAATTTTTTGGGCATATATCTTTTGTATTTAGCTAAGGATATAACTAATTTAGCATTGTGAGCATTATGGTATAGCGTAACTTGATAATGTATATCTCGAATTTGATAGTTAATATAATAAAACTATATAGTGTAATACGTATTACTGCATTAGCTTAGTGTAGTATTGTATAGTCAAGTATAGTATAATAAATTAATCAATTAAATTTATTATCCTTATTAATTTTCATTCTTAATTAATTAAATTGCAATTAAACGGAAATCACGCCCCAGACTAGAGCAGCAAAGCGACGTACACAAAGCATTAGCATTAGTAGAGGCATCTGATGCAAGAAAGCAAGCTTATTCAGCATCAGCCCCCCCCAAAAAAAAAAAAAAAAAACACCCCTCCAATTTCACATTTCCATTAATTCGAAATACCTGTCCAGCTGAGCCTTAAATTTGTTTAGGCTATCAACAACAACAACAACAAAAACAAGTGATGGAAGTCTGTTCCACCAACCAACAACCCGCTGGCTAAAGGCAAACTTCCGCACATCCCTCCTACATATGTCTTTCCTCAATTTGAATTTATGCCCACTCAGGTGATTATTCTGAGTAAGAGGAAGAATCCCATCGGCATTGAGCATGCTCAAACCATTCAACGCCTTATACACCTCTATCAGATCACCTCGCCGGTGCCTAGTCTCCAGCCTCTGTAATTTGCAAAACTTAAGCCTTTCTTCGTAAGAGCAACCCTTTGTTCCATTCACTAATCTTGTTGCCCTTCTCTGAACTCGTTCCAGCAGCTCTACATTCTTCTTGAAATGAGGCCTCCAGACCTGTATACAGTACTCAAGGTGTGGCCTAACCATTGTCTTATACAAGGGAATAATCACCTCCCTATCCCTGCTAGAAAACTTCCTGTATATCATTGACAAGACACCATGAGCTACTCTTGCAGCTCATCTGCACTGTTCAGAGAACTTCATATCTCCCTGCACAATTACCCCCCCCAGGTCCTTTTCATTCTCTACCACTGTCAGTGTAGTACCGCAGAGTTGATACGTTGCTCTGGGGTTACTGTTTCCCATAGGTAGTACTTTACATTTGTCACTGCTAAACTTCATTTGCCACCTCTCAGCCCATCTGCTCAACCTTTCCAGATCCTGTTGCAGCAGCATAGCATCAGTAGTGTCCTTAACAACCCTACCAACCTTTGTATCGTCTGCAAACTTGGACATTAAGCTTGATATACCATCATCAGTATCATTTATAAATACAGAAAACAACAACGGACCCAACACTGAACCCTGAGGAACTCCACTAATAACATTAGTCCACGTTGAGCAGTGTCCATTGATTACCACTCTCTGTTTTCTTCCACTCAACCATCCCTTTATCCATAGCAGAAATTTGCCTCCAATGCCATACTGCTCCAATTTGTGCAGCAGTCTTCCATGTGCAACAGAATCAAAAGCCTTTCTAAGATCCAAATATATAATATCAAAGTTGTTCCCTGCAGCCAGTTCTTTTGTGATTACATCATAGTATCCAATCAAATTGGTCAGGCAAGACCTTCCATTAACAAAACCGTGTCTGAGCTATAACTGAATTCTTGTCTAGATAATCCTTCAGTGCTTCTTTAACCAGTGCCTCCATTAATTTTCCTGGAACAGAAGTTAAACTAAAAGGTCTATAATTACTTGTGTCAGTCTTTCATCCTCTTTTGTGAATTGGGGTTACATTTGCACATCTCCAGTCTATGGGTACCTCCCCTGAGTCCAAAGAAGCTCTCATAATTATGGCCTCTGGTTTCCTTACTTCCTTTGCTGCCTCCTTTAATATAACTGGATAGATCCTGTCCACCCCAGGTGCCTTTTTTATGTTTATCCTCAACAATTTCTCCTCCACTTTACTCTCAGTTATTACAAAATCATCTAGTTCACTGCCAATGTTTACTTCACCTACGACATTCCCCTTCCTGAATAACTCCTCATTTGTGAATGTAGATGCAAAATATTCATTTAGTTTTTTAGCCACCTGAGCAGGATCCTCAACTGTTGAACCATCAATATCCAGTGAACCAATCTGATTTATCCCTTTCCTTCTTGAGATTAAATAGGTAGAGAACTCTTTTCTGTTTTTCTTTGCATCCTTTGCCAAGGATTTCTCATAATCTGCCTTTGTCTGCCTAATCTCCTATGTGACTTGGTTACAGACCAACTTATATCTATCATAGGCTTCCATGTCACCCATTAATTTGTATGTATCCCATGCATGTTTTTTCTCTGCCATATGTCTCATTAGTTCATCTGACATCCATTTAGACCTGAACCTTGAACAATATTTCTTAGTTGGTATGTAAAGCCTGGTAGCTTCCAAGATTAGTTCTTTGAACGCTTCTGATTTTTAATTTGCTGTTGGTAACATCATCAGTTGATTCCACTGTATAGAATTTAAATACTGTCTCAGACCATCATAGTTGCCTTTACGAAAGCAAAAACCCTTCCCTTTACCTCTAATGGTAGTTACCTCCATGAGTAAATCCCACTTCAGCACACTGTGATCACTGCCGCCTAGTGGTTCCTTTATCTAAAGATTCTTAATGCATGAAGAATCACTACTGATAATCAAATCAAGAGTATTACTCCCTCTAGTTGCCTCCCGAACATGCTGATGTAGAAAACAATCATCCAATAAATCCACAAAAGCCTTGCTAGTGTGTGAGTGACCGCCCCCAAATTCCAGTCAATATCTGGGAAATTAAAATCCCCCATTATAAGACTCTCTGATTTACTGGCCCACTCTATTTCCCTGTACAGTTTCTTATTATACTCATCAGAGTCATTAGGCCTATAGCACACTCCTACTCTCAATTTTGATCTCCCAATGCTTATGGCACACCAAACTGACTCGACACTGCACTGTCCAGCAATGTCGACTGGCTTCACTTCCTTCGATTTTATGTATTTCTTAACTAATAGCATAACCCCTCCTCCCTTCCTATCCTGTCTGTTCTTTCTGTAGACATTGTACTCCCCAAATTCCAGTTCTGCATTCCTTATATCTGTGTGACACCACGTCTCTGAAATCCCCACAATATCTGCCTTTGATGTTTTGAGCAGTACCTCAAATTCATCAAATTTATTTACTAAACTCCTAGCATTGGTGTACATGCAAGTATAGATTCACCTGTTCTTTTTCTGAGCTACCTTAAAGCAACCCATGTGTTTACTTGTACCCCAGTGATTCCCCACAGTCTCTGAAATATCCTGCATCTTATTTTCCAGGCTGCTGCTCATTGCAATAGAAGCAGTGCAAGAATCACTTTCACCTCTGCCAGTGGCTACTGTTAATCTATTAGTCCTTGTATCCCCCCCAATCTAGCAGTTTTCCGAACCACCTAACACTGCCTCGATAGCATCAGCAAACATTCTTGCACTCTTTCTATTTAAGTGTATCCCATCCCTGTAGAAGCAGTCTCTCCTGTTAATAAGTACAGACCAGGCTGAAAAAAATTCTACCCCTTGAGCCTTGCACTTGCCGCCTTTGTTATATGATACATTATATCCTGAACTAGATAGCGTTAGTAAGAATAGTATAGTATATAATATAATATTGTCAATTAATCAGTAAAATTTATTAATTTTGTAAAACTTTGTTGTCAATTAAATTGTACTTTTAAGTAAATACATATAACGACTTAGATAACAAACGTATCATAATTAGTTAATACATAACTTGATACAGAAATTATATAAATGGAACTTGTAGAAAATACTTGATACTGAAAAATATATATAGCGCTATAACTACGTTGGGATACAAGTTTAATGTTATACTTTTGTACTGAAATTGAAATTTTATTAAAATTAAATCAAAATTATGACTCAGACCAGAGCAGCAAAGCAAAAGGCTCAAGCTAATGGGAGAACTGTGGCTCAGAGGAGAACTGAGGGGGGAAGTTGCCCTCTGAATCACAGCCTTTTAAAATGCACTACTTGCATGATATTTGTGGAGTAATCAGGTACGAGACATGATATTGCCATGGGGAATGTCTTTGTGTGTGCACGATGCATGGAGTGTAACGAAATCAGGCGACAACTCAGCATTGTTATTGGCCTATAAGAGAGCTTAAAGGACAGGGTGGATGCCCTCGAAAGATCTCGAAAGAGGGCCCATCAAGCTCCCAGCTGCCCATATCAATGCCAGAGCTTGCACTTGATCATCACACAACATAGCGGCAACCCCCCAAGGCAGAGTGCGCTGGTCCTACAGGAACTAGTAGTTGTTGGTGACTCTATTGTCAGGGAAACAGGGAACATGCTTTGTAAAAAGGATAGGTGGAACAGGACCAGGGTATGTCTGCCAGAGGCAAATGTTGATGACATTGTAGAGCGGATATCATCTTTTAAGGGCACAAAAGGTGATATAGTTGTACACGTTGGCACTAATGATATTAAAAGTAGGAGATCAACAGAATTACTTAACAAGTACAGGTCACTGTTGAAAAAAAGCTGTGAATTAGGGTTGAATTTGAAAGTGTCTGCAATTCTGCCCAGACACGATAGGAGAGAGTATATGATGAGAGCCTTGCGATCAATTCGGCAAAGACTCTGCAATCCTGGAAAGACTGTGCAAGGCTCAAGGGGTAGAATTTTTTTTCTGCCCGGTCTGTACTTGTTAACAGGAGAGACTGCTTCTACAGGGATGGGATACTTAAATAGAAAGGGTGTAAGAATATTTGCTGATGCTATCGAAGCAGAGTTAGGTGGGTCAGAAAACTGCTAGCTTGGGGGGGAAACAAGGACTAATAGATTAACAGTAGCCACTGGCAGAGATGAAAGTGATTCTTTCACTTCTTCTATTGGGGCACCTCCGTAGCCAGGTGGGAAGGAGCAGCAGTGCGTAGCACACGCTTCTTGATATAGACCGGGGTTCGAGCCCATCACCACCAAATACGAAGGATGCGGAAAGGTCAGGGAATGACCACCGCATATCCCAGAGCAATATGGCCTTAGTTCCTAATGCTCCTTAAAACCAAAACAACAAATAACATCTTCTATTGGAATGAGGAGAAGCCTGGAAAATAAGATGCAGGATATTTCAGAGACTGCTGGGAATCATTGGGGTACAAGTAAACACATGGGTTGTGTTAGGGTAGCTAAGAAAAAGAACAGGTGCATGTATACTTGCATCTACACCAATGCTAGGAGTTTGGTAAATAAATTTGATGAATTTGAGGTATTGCTCAAAACATCAAAGGCAGATATTGTGGGGATTTCAGAGACGTGGTGTCACACAGATATAAGGAATGCAGAACTGGAATTTGGGGAGTACGTCTACAGAAAGGATAGACATGATAGGAATTGAGGAGGGATTATGCTATTAGTTAAGAAACACCTAAAATCTATGGAAGTGAAGCCAGTCGACATCGCGGGACAGTGCAGTGTCGAGTTAGTTTGATGTGACATAAGCATTAGGAGATCAAAATTGAGAGTAAGAGTGTGTTATAGGCTTAATAACTCTGATGAGTATAATAAAAAACTGTACAGGGATATAGAGTGGGCCAGTAAATCAGAGAGTCTTATAATGGGAGATTTTTATTTCCGACATTGACTGGAATTTGTGGGTTGGTCACTCACACCCTAGCAAGGATTTTGAGGATTTATTGGATGATTGTTTTCTACATCAGAATGATGAGGAGGCAACTAGAGGTTGTAATACTCTTGATTTGATTATCAGTAGTGATTCTTCATGCATTAAGAATCTGCAGATAAAGGAACTTCTAGGTGGCAGTGATCACATTGTGCTGAAGTGGGATTTACTCAAAGAGGTAACTACAATCAGGGGTAAAGAGAAGGGTTATTGCTTTTGTAAAGGCGACTACGATGGTCTGAAACAGTATGTAAATTCTATACAGTGACGCCAACTAATGATGTTACCAACAGCAAATTCAAAATGGAAAGCATTCAAAGAACTTATCTTGGAAGCTACTAGGCTTTACATACCAACTAAGAAATATTGTTCAAGGTTTAGGCCTAAATGGATGTCAGATGAACTAATGAGACATATGCCAGAGAAGAAAAATGCACGGGATACATATAAATTAACACGTGACACAGAAGCCTATGATAGATATACGCTGTTCTGTAACCATGTCACAAAGGAGGTTAGGCAGGCAAAGGCAGAGTATGAGAAATCTTTGGCAAAGGATGCAAAGAAAAACAGCAAAGAGTTCTTTACTTATGTAAACTCTAGAAGAAAGAGGATGAATCAGATTGTTCCACTGGATATCGATGGTTCAACTGTTGATGATCCTGTTCAGGTAGGTAATAAACTAAATGAATATTTTGCATTGACATTCACACACGAGGAGTTATTCAGCGAGGGGAATGCCAGATGTGTATTCAACTCTGGCAGTAAGCTAGATAATCTTGTAATAACTGAGAGTAAAGTGGAGGAGAAATTATTGAAGGTAAACACAAGAAAGGCACATGGGGTGGATGGGATCTATCCAGTTATATTAACGGAGGTAGCAAAGTAAGTAAACAAACCCCTAGCCATAATTATGAGAGCCTTGGACAGAGGAGGTACCCATAGACTGGAGATGTGCAAATGTGACCCCAATTCACAAAGAACGACAAAGGCTGACACAAGTAATTATAGACCTGAGAGTTTAACATCTGTTCCAGGAAAATTAATGGAGGGACTGGTTAAAGAAGCACTGTAGAATCATCTAGACAAGGCTTCAGTTATAGCTCAGGTGCTTCCGTATCCAGGCGGGAAGGAGCAGCAGTGCGTAGCACACGCTTCTTGATTAGACTGGAGTTCGGGTCCGTCACCACCAAATACGGAGGATGCGGAAAGGTCAGGGAATGACCACCGCATATTCCTGGAGCAATATGGCCTTAGTTGCTAATGCTCCTAAAAACCAAATAACAAACAGTTATAGCTTGGACCGAGCATGGTTTTGTTAAGGGAAAGTCTTGCCTGACCAACTTGATTGGATTCTATGATGCAGTCACAAAAGAGCTGGATGCAGGGAATAACTTTGATATTATATACTTGGATCTTAGAAAGTCTTTTGATACTGTTGCACATGGAAGACTGCTGCACAAATTGGAGCAGTGTGGCATTGGAGGCAAATTACTGCTTTGGATAAAGGGGCGATTGAGGGGGAGAAGACAGAGAGTGGTAATCAATGGACACTACTCATCGTGGACTAATGTTATTAGTGGAGTTCCTCAGGGTTCAGCGTTGGGTCCATTATTGTTTTTTATATTTATAAATAATATTGATGTCGGTATATCAAGCTTAATGTCCAAGTTTGCAGATGATTCCAAGCTTTGCAGGATTGTTAAGGACACTACTGACGCTATGCTGCTGCAACACGATGTAGAAAAGTCCAGCAGATGGACTGAGAGATGGCAAATGAAGTTTAACATTGACAAATGTAAAGTACTATATATGGGAAACAGCAACACCAGAGCAACGTATCAACTCTGTGGTACTACACAGACAGTGGTAGAGAATGAAAAGGACCTGGGGGTAATTGTGCACGACCTGGGGGTAATAATCAGAGATATGAATTTCTCTGAACATTGCATACGGGCTGCAACAGTAGCTCATGGTTGTCAATGATATACAGGAATTTTTCTTGCAGGGATAAGGAGGTGATTATTCCCTTGTGTAAGGCAATGGTCAGGCCACACCTTGAGAAATGAGGCCTCCAGAACAGATAGGTCTGGAGGCCTCATTTCAAGAAGGATGTAGGGCTACTGGAATGAGTACAGAGAGGGGCAACAAGATTAGTCAATGAAACAAAGGGGTGCTCTTATGAAGAAAGGCTTAAATTTTGCAAATTACAGTGTCTGGAGACTAGACACAGGTGAGGTGATCCGATAGAGGTATATAAAGCCTTGAATGGTTTGAGCATGCTCAATGCTGATGGGATTTTTCCTCTTGCTCAGAATAATTAACTGAGAGGACATAAATTCAAATTGAGGAAAGACAGATTTAGGATAGATATGTGGAAATTTGCCTTTCGCCAGCGGGTAGTTGGTTAGTGGAACAGACTTCCATCCCTTGTTGTGGAAGTTGATAGTCTAAATAAATGTAAGGCTCAGCTGGACAGGTATTTCGAACGAACGGAGGGGTGAAGCAGAAGTTTTTTTTTTTTTTTTTTGGCTGATGCTGCATAACCTTGCTTTCTTGCATCATATGCCTCTACTAATGCTAATGCTAGTTGAGCAGATTGGTTGAGAGGTGACATCTGAAGTTTAACATTGACAAATATAAAGTACTGCGTATGGGTAGCAGTAACGTATCAACTGGGTAGTACTACACTCAGAATAGTGGAGAATGAAAAACACTTGGGGGTAATTGTGTAATCAGATATGAAATTTTCTGTGCAGTGCATAATGGCCGCAAGAGTAGCTCATGGTATCTTGTCAATGATATACAGGAATTTTGCTAGCAGTGATAGGTGGGCGATTGTCCCCTTGTATAAAAGCAATGGTCAGGCCATACCTTGAGTACGGTTTACAGGTCTGGAGGCCTCATTTTAGGAAAGATGTAGAGCTGCTGGAATGAGTACAGAGAAGGGCAATGAGATTGGTGAGTGAAACAAATGGTTGGTGTTACCAAAAAGGAGCTAAGTTGTGCAGATTGTAGCTTCTGTATACTAGTCACATGTGAGGTGTATACTTAGCCGCTTTATTGACTTAATTGTTATATTAAATTAATTTTCTATAAGTAGCTTATAGATCTAGTCAAGCTCCGTGGTTTATTTCGAATTTTGATAGCGTGATTTGGAAACTAAATAATACCTAAATAATGTCCATAGATTAACCGTTCTTAACTTGCCGCCATTGTTATACAATAGGACGTGTGCTAGCGTAAGGTTTAGCGGAAAACTAGATAGAGAGTATACTAGTATCAATTCATCAGTAAAGTTTATTAATCTTATTAAATTTCATTGTCAATTGAATTGTACTTTTTAACTAAATAAATATAGTGACCTAGTTATTCCAAACGTAACATCATAAATTAATACATATAAGTTGACAGGGGATAAGAAAGTCATATAACGTAACTCAGAGATAATATTCGATACCAAAATACATATACATAGTGTTATAACTGCATTGGGATATTGGTTTAGAGTTATATTTTGTATTGGAATTTTATTGAACTAATAGAAATCATGACTCTGAGCAGCAAAGCAAAAGGCTCAAACTAGTGGAAGTACTGTGGCTCAGGGGAGAACTGAGGGGGGAGATGGTTGTCCTCTGAATTACAGTCTTTTCAAATGCACTGCTTGTTTGATGTTTGTGGAGCAATCAGGAACGGCACATGATATTGCCAAGGGGAATGTTTTTGTGTGTGTGTGCGTGCGTGTGTGTGTGTGTGTGTGTGTGTGCGTGCGTGTGTGTGTGCGTGCGTGTGTGTGTGCACGTAGTAGTAGTAGTAGTGGCACATGATGCAAGAAAGCAAGTGTAGGAGCTTATGCAGCATCAGCCAAAAAAAAAAAAAAAAAATCACACCATTCCCTCCAAATGCCTGTCCAGTTCCTCCTTAAATTTATTTAACCTATCAACTTCCACAACGACAGATGGAAGTTTGTTCCAGCAATTAACCACCCGCTGGCTAAAGGCAAATTTCCGCACATCTATTCTACATCTGTCCTTTCTTAATTTGAACTTATGTCCCCGTAGGTTCGTGCGTGTGTGCGAGCAATGTAAGGAGTACGAGGAATCAGGGGCCAATTCGGCATTGTGATGGGTTTATATGAGACCTTGAAGGACAGTGTGGATGCCCTCAAAGGATTTAAATTGAGAGGCCCATCAAGCTCTCAGCTGCCCACATCAATGCCAGAGCTTGCACTTGAACGTCATGCAACCCAGAGGCAATCCCCAAGGCAGAATGCGCTGGTCCCAAAGAAAGTAGATGTTGTAGGTGACTCCATTGTCAGGGAAATGGGGAACATATTGTGCAAAAAGTATAGATGGAACAGGACCAGGGTATGTCTGCCAGGGGCAAAGGTTTATGATGTTGTAGGGCAGATATCATCCTTTAAGGGCACAAAGGGTGATATTGTTGTACATGTTGGCACTAATGATAAGAGTAGGAGACCGGTAGAATTACTTAACGAGTACATGACAATGCTGAAAAAAATCCGTGAGTTAGGGTTGAATTTGAAAGTGTCTGCAATTCTGCCCAGACACGTTAGGAGGGATTATATGATGAGAGCCTTGTCGATCAATTCGGCCCTGGAGAGATTGTGCAAGGCACAAGGAGTAGAATTTTTTTCAGCCTGGTCTGTGCTTGTTAACAGGAGAGACTGCTTCTACAGGGATAGGATACACTTAAATAGAAAGGGTGCAAGAATATTTGCTGATGCTATCGAGGCAGAGTTAGGTGGGTCGAAAACTGCTAACTTGGGGGGATACATGGACTAATAGATTAACAGTAGCAGCTGGCAGAGGTAAAAGTGATTCTTGCACTACTTCTATTGAAATGCAATTGAGCAGCAGCCTGGAAAGCAAGAAAATGGGAATTTCCAGGACTGCTGGGAGTCATTGTGGAACAAGTAAATACATGGGCTGTGTTAGGTTAACTAAGAGTAGAAACAGGTGTATGTATACTTGCATGTACACCAGTGCTAGGAGTATAGTTAATAAATTCGATGAGCTTGAAGTGCTAGTCAAGACATCAAAGGCAGATATTGTTGGGATATCAGAGACATGGTGTCACACAGACATAAGCAGTGCGGAACTGGAATTTAGGGAGTACAATGTGTACAGAAAGAATAGACAGGACAAGAAGGGAGGAGGGGATTATGCTGTTAGTTAAGAAACAGACAAAATCTAAGGAAGTGCATCCAATTGATGTTGGGGACAATGCAATGTTGAGTCTGTTTGGTATGACATAAGCACTGGGAAAGGAAAAATGAGAGTAGGTGTGTGTTATAGGACTAATGAATCTGATGAGTATAATGAGGAATTGTGCAGAGAAATAGTGTGCCAGTAAATTAGAGTGTCTTATAATGGGTGATTTTAATTTCCCAGATATTGACTGGATTTGTTTGTTGGTCACTCAGACACTAGCAAGGTTTTTGTGGATTTATTGGATGATTGTTTTCTACATCAGCATGTTCGGGAGGCAAC
Source organism: Mastigoproctus giganteus (assembly GCF_048544385.1). Taxonomy (NCBI): domain Eukaryota; kingdom Metazoa; phylum Arthropoda; class Arachnida; order Uropygi; family Thelyphonidae; genus Mastigoproctus; species Mastigoproctus giganteus. The sequence continues at coordinate 88,474,557 of NC_143578.1, forward strand.
TAGAGGGAGTAATACTCCTGATCTGCAGATAAATGAACCACTAATAACGGAACCACTAAGTGGCAGTGATCACAGTGTGCTCAAGTGGATTTTACTGAAAGAAGTAACTACCATCAAGGGTAAAGGGAAGGATTTTTGCTTTCATAAATGTGACTATGGTGGTCTGAGACAGTATTTAAATTCTATATGGTGGAAACAACTGATGATATTACCAACAGCAAATTCAAAATGGGAAGCATTCAAAGAATTAAATCTTGGAAGCTACTAGGCTTTTCATACCAACAAAGAAATATTGTTCAAGATTTAGACTTAAAAGGATGTGAGATGAACTAATTAGACATGTGACAGAGGAAAAAAATGCATGGGATATAAGTAAATTAACATGTGACACAGAAGCCTATGATGGATATAAGCTGGTCTCTAACCAAGTTACAAAGGAGGATGTTAGGCAGGCGAAGGCAGATTATGAGAAATCTTAGGCAAAGGATGCAAAGAAAAACAGCAAAGAGTTCTTTACCTATGTAAACTCTAGAAGGAAGGGGATGAATCAGATTGGTCAACTGGATATCGGTGGTTCAACTGTTGATGATCCTGCTCAGGAAGCTAACAAACTAAATGAATATTTTGCATTGACATTCACACATGAGGAGTTATTAAGCGAGAGGAATGCCAGAGGTGTATTCAACTCTGGCAGGAAGCTAGATAATCTTGTAATAACTGAGAGTAAAGTGGAGGAGAAATTGTTGAAGATAAACACAAGTAAGGCACCTGTGGTGGATGGAATCTATCCAGTTATATTAAAGGAGGTAGCATACGAAGTAAGCAAACCCTTAGCCATAATTATGAGAGCTTCCTTGGACTCAGGGAAGGTACCCATAGACTGGAGATGTGCACATGTGATCCCAATTCACAAAGGAGGATCAAAGGCTGACACAAGTAATTATAGACCTGTGAGTTTAACTTCTGTTCCAAGAAAATTAATGGAGGCACTGGTTAAAGAAGCACTGCAGGATCATCTAGACAAGATTTCAATTATAGTTCGGACACAGCATGGTTTAGTTAAGGGGAAGTCTTGCCTGACCAATTTAATTGGATACTATGATGCAGTCACAAAAGAGCTGGATGCAGGGAATAACTTTGATATTATAGACTTGGATCTTAGAAAGGCTTTTGATACTGTTGCACAAGGAAGACTGCTGAACAAATTGGAGCAATGTGGCATTGGAGGCAGATTGCTGCTATGGATAAAGGGGTGTGTGAGGGGGGAGAAGACAGAGAGTGGTAATCAATGGACACTGCTCATTGCAGACTAATGTTATTAGTGGAGTCCCTCGGGGTTTAGTGTTTTGTCCATTATTGTTTTCTGTATTTATAAATAATATTGATGATGATATATTAAGCTTAATGTCCAAGTTTGCAGATAATACAAAGGTTGGCAAGGTTGTTAATGACACTAATGAGAGTACGCTGCTGCAACAGGATGAGAAAAGTTGAGCAGATGGGCTGAGAGGTGGGAAATTAAGTTTAACATTGACAAATATAAATTACTAGATATGGGAAGCAGTAATCCCAGAGTAACGTATCAAATCTGTGGTACCACACTGACAGTGGTAGAGAATGAAAAGGACCTGGGGGGTAATTGTTCAGGCAGATATGAAGTTTTCTGAGCAGTGCAAATGGTCTGCAAGAGTAGCTCATGGTGGCTTTTCAATGATATGCAGAAATGATTCTAGCAGGGATGAGGAGGTGAGTATCCCCTTGTAGAAGGCAATGGTCCGACCATACTTTGAGTACTGTATACAGGTCTGGAAGCCTCATTTTAAGAAGGATGTAGAACTGTTGGAACGAATTCAGAGAAGGGCAAGAAGATTAGTGAATGGAACAAAGGGTTGCTTTTACGAAGAAAGGCTTAAGTTTTGCAAATTACAGTGTCTGGAGACTAAGCACCTGCGAGGTGATCTGATTGAGGTGTATAAAGCCTTGAATGGTTTGAGAATGCTCATTGCTGATGGGATTCTTCCTCTGGCTCAGAATAATCACCTGAGAGGGCATAAATTCAAATTGAGGAAAGACAGTTGTAGGATAGATGTGCGGAAATTTGCCTTTAGGCAGCGGGTGATTGATTGCTGGGACAAACCTCCGTCTGTTGTTGTTGTAGAATTTATTGTTTAAATAGATTCAAGGCAAACATTTGGAATGTGTGATGGATGAAATAAAGGGGTTTTTTTTTGCTGATGCTATATAAGCTTGCTTTCTTGCATCATGTGCCTTTGCTAATGCTAATGGTAATAAGGTGTTGAATGGATTGGGCAAGCTCAATGCTAATGGGATTCTTCCTCTTGCTCAGATTATTCACCTGAGAGGGTATAAATTTAAATTGAGGAAAGATAATTGTAGATTCCATGTGTGAAAATTTGCCTTAACCAGCGGGTGGATGATAGTTGGAGCAAACTTCCGTCTGTTGTAGTTTAGATCAGCTACTGAAATAAGTTCAAGGCACAATCAGAGAAACATTTGGAGTGAATGGATGGGTGAAATGGGAAGGTTTCTTTTTTTTTTTTGTTGGCTTATGCTATATAATACTCTTGATTTGATTATCAGCAGTGATTCTTCATGCATTAAGAATCTGCAGATAAATGAACCACTAAGTGGCAGTGATCACAGTGTGCTGAAGTGGGATTTACTCAAAGAGGTAACTACATTTAGGGGTAAAGGGAAGGGTTATTGCTTTCGTAAAGGTGACAACGATGGACTGAGACAGTATTTAAATTCTATACAGTGGGACCAACTGATGAGGTTACCAACAGCAAATGCAAAATGGGAAGCATTCAAAGAACTTATCTTGGAAGCTACTAGGCTTTACATACCAACCAAGAAATATTGTTCAAGGTTTAGGCCTAAATGTATGTCACATGAACTGATGAGACATATGGCAGAGAAGAAACATGCATGGGATACATACAAATTAACACATGACACAGAAGCCTATGATAGATACAAGTTGATCTGTAACCAAGTTACAAAGGAGGTTAGGCAGGCGAAGGCAGATTACGAGAAATCCTTGGCAAGGGATGCAAAGAAAAACAGTAAAGAGTTCTTTACTTATGTAAACTCTAGAAGGAAGGGGATGAATCAGATTGGACCACCTGATATCGATGGGTCAACTGTTGATGATCCTGCTCAGGTAGCTAACAAACTAAATGAATATTTTGCGTCGACATTCACACGAGGAGTTATTTGGAGAGGGGAAAGCCAGAGGTGTATTCAACTCTGGCAGTGAGCTAGATGATTTTGTATCAACTGAGAGGAAAGTGGAGGAGAAATTGTTGAAGATGAACACAAGAAAGGCACCCGGGGTGGATGGGATCTATCCAGTTATATTAAAGGAGGCAGCAGAGGAAGTAAGCAAACCCTTAGCCATAATTATGAGAGCTTCCTTGGACTCAGGGGAGGTACCCACAGACTGGAGATGTCCAAATGTGACCCCAATTCACAAAGGAGGATCAAAGGTTGACACAAGTAATTATAGACCTGTGAGCCTAACTTGTGTTCCAAGAAAATTAATGGAGGCACTAGTTAAAGAAGCACTGCAGGATGATTTAGACAAGACTTCAGTTATAGCTCGGACACAGCATGGTTTTGTTAAGGGGAAGTCTTGCCTGACCAATTTGATTGGATACTATGAGGCAGTCACAAAGGAACTGGATGCAGGGAATAACTTTGACATTATATACTTGGATCTTAGAAAGGCTTTTGATACTGTTGCACATGGAAGACTGCTACACAAATTGGAGCAGTGTGACATTGGAGGCAAATTGCTGCTATGGATAAAGGGGTGGTTGAGGAGGAGAAGACAGAGAGTGGTAATCAATGGACACTGCTCGTCGTGGACTAATGTTATTAGTGGAGTCCCTCAGGGCTCAGTGTTGGGTCCATTATTGTTTTGTGTATTCATAAATGATATTGATGATGGTATATCAAGCTTAATGTCGAAGTTTGCAGACAATACCAAGGTAGGCAGGGTTGTCAAGGACACTACTGACACTATGCTGCTGCAACAGGATCTGGAAAGGTTGAGCAGATGGGCTGAGAGGTGGCAAATGAAGTTTAACATTGCAAATGTAAAGTACTACACATGGGAAACAGCAACCCCAGAGCAACGTATCAACTCTGTGGCACTACACTGACAGTGGTAGAGAATGAAAGGGACCTGGGGGTGGTTGTGGAGGCAGATATGAAGTTCTCTGAGCAGTGCAGATGGGCTGCAAGAGTAGCTCATATATAGGAATTTTTCTAGCAGGGATAAGGAGGTGATTATTCCCTTGTATAAGGCAATGGTCAGGCCACACCTAGAGTACTGTATACCGATCTGGAGGCCTCATTTCAAGAAGGATGTAGACCTGCTGGAACGACTACAGAGAAGGGCAACAAGATTAATGAATGGAATAAAGGGGTGCTCTTACGAAGAAAGGCGTAAGTTTTGCAAATTATAGTGTCTGAAGACTAGGCAACTGCGATGATATCTGATAGAGGTGTATAAAGCCTTGAATGGTTTGAGCATGCTCAATGCTGATGGGATTCTTCCTCTTGCTCAGAATAATCACCTGAGAGGGCATAAATTCAAATTGAGGAAAGACAGATGTAGGATAGACGTGCGGAAATTTGCCTTTAGTCAACGGGTGGTTGGTTGGTGGAACGGACTTCCATCCCTTGCCGTGGAAGTTGATAGCCTAAATAAGTTTAAGCCTCAGCTGGACAGGTATTTTGAACGAACAGAGGGGTGAAGTGGAAGTGGTTTCTTTTTTTTTTTTTTTTTGGCTGATGCTGCATAAGGTTGCTTTCTTGCATCAAATGCCTCTACTAATGCTAATGCTAAGTTTGCTTTATTGCATCATATGCCCTACTAATGCTAATGCTAATATCTCTTTACAAACATTGAAGCCCATAAACCAGGTTTCCCAGTCAGACCAATGATTAGTGGCAAGCTTCATCCTGAACAGTAGATCTCAATCTGGTTTTACAACCCTTTTCCCTAATACTTCAAGGTGTTCTTAAAGCACATCTTGAAGAACAACCAGGACCTAATTTTCTAAAAAGAGGTAGAAATAAATTAAAATGACATCTTGGTATCATTTGACATAGATTCTGCGTTAACAACGAAACCTCTGGATGAAGTAAAGTCATACCTTCAATAAGAATTAAACAGCCACATCTACCTTTGCAACCCAAAACCACTACCAGTTTCAGAGACAATGCAACTCGTCAATCTGTCGATTAAGAAACCCTACTTCTCATTCAACGGATTGTTATATTCACAGATCTCAGGTCTAAGCATGAAAAATGCCTTCTCTGAACTTATGGTAGATTCATGACCTACTTGGAAAATGAATTCTTGGAAAACCCTTTAACCAAAGTTCGGGAGCTATGTATCTGAAGAGCTGCAGAAATTTTACGATGCGTTTAACAACTACCACTAGAAGGAAAGTTTAAAATTGAAATGAAATGGATATCCCTGCATATCATTAAGAAAACAAAAGAGGACAGTTCCAAAACCTTTAACTAACCTCAACCAAGCAAGCAATGGCAATACCAAGTAATGTAAAGATAGCAAAAGAAGCAAGGAAATATTGAATCAGCACTTTCTTCAAGTGGAAGTAGCATCTGTAAAATAGATATTAAAACACCAGTCCAACTGTTCTAACAATCCTAGAGGCTCTATTTACAAAATAGACTGCAAATGTGGCAGTACATACATAGGGGATTCATACAGAAGACTTAATTCCAGAATTAAAGAACACAAAAAAGATGTTCAATATTGGAGGATACAAAAACTTCACATGCATGTGTTCCAATGTGAACTGACATATGGCAGTTCAATAACACTAGAGTTCTATCCACAGACCACCAGTACAACAAAAGAAAATTTAAGGACGTATTCCTTTTAAAAATGTTTGAGGCCATTTCCCCACACATAGAACACGGTGTTGAATTTACCCAACAATAGCTTAACTTATTTAAAAAGGCAATATAGGAAGAGCTGAAGAAGCAAGAAAGAAAACTCCAAATACTAGAAGAACAGCCTAATCCCAGTGCCTCCCCACAACCACCTCCAGAAATAGGCATAAAAACAACACAGAGGATCTGAAGACGAGGTTTGAATCCATCCACCTCAAGGTTGTTGTTGTTGTTATTTGTTTTTTTGGAGCATTAGCAACTAAGGCCATATTGCTCCTGGGATATGCGGTTGTCATTTCCTGGCCTTTCCTCATCCTCTGTATTTGGTGGTCACGGGCTTGAACCTCGGTCTAATCAAGAAGCGTGTGCTATGCACTGCTCCTGCCCACCTGGCTACGAAGGCGCCCCATCTCAAGGCTACAATTCTCAAAAATCAGTGGTTCCTGATTTTTGAACCCCTTTTTTTCCCTTTTCTTCATATCAGCTAATGCCTGTTGTGTACTTTAGATCATAATTTCAGTAAAGTCACTTACATACACGTGTCCTTGCCTGTTTTCATGAATTTTTAACATTATTAGTAGTGGTTTGAAAAGCATATCAGAAATCAATTCCTTATAAATTTCCTTGTATGAAACACGCAAAAAAAATCCCCTATCTGTCATATTTTCAGTGGCATCAAATACACCAGAAATTTCAGTGGGATCACTCTCCACTCATTCCCTTCCCCATCATTGTGCAAGTTTTTCCTGGATTGAATAATTTCAATTTATTCATTTTATTTTATTTATCCTGCTAATTATGTTACTCAAATTGAGTAAAACTACGAATATATAGTGTAAAAAATAATATGTAATGTACTATGCATAAATTGTATATAGTAATTATCCTCCAGAAATTTTGTATTAAAAAAATATTAATTAAATTAATTTTATTATATTTTTCAAAAATTTGAAAAATGTTATATTAAAAATTAATATGTAATATTAATTTTAACTTAATAGTAATTTGGTGTTTATTCATTTTAATTTTTTGGCCTTAAAAACCAGCCTATGTATGGTCTAAAGGATGAGTTCTGGCAAGAATCCCGAAATTTTACCTTAATGTGTAGTAATTTAGATAATAGCTATATAAACTATCTTAATATTCATATGGTATAAGAGTGGTCATTATAAAAATCTAAATTCTGAGACATGGTTTCTGAGGTTTATATATAATGCAGTTTATATAATGTTATATTTTATTGTTTTGTTCGAATTGTTTTATGGCATAGGGAAGCTTGTTTTAACAAATAATGGAATTTGTAAACAAAATTATCAGTTCTTTAATAAGGATGATAATACAGTGGATTCCAGTTATTTAGGCCACCGGTTAATCGGGGCAGCCATTTATTTGGGGCAAATCTTAAAAAACAGAACCCAATCGAGAAAATAGCAGGAGACTGCAGCACTGGAGATCACCCTACAATTGTCTCTGACCATACCACGTGGTTCGGTCCGATTTCTGGAGGTCACAACCATAAAACAATAAAACAATTAGCAGTCACCTGTTTATTGGGTTTTTCTGTTAGCGCAATCTATCATAAACGAATAGTAAACTCAATCTTATTGAATTTGCGATAATACCGACAGCTGGAATTCTGTGGGTTATTATGGTAAAATGTGTTTACACTTCCATGAAATCTTCAATCATATAAAAAAATTAATTTTCATAATCTTCTCTTCATTCCTATTTTTAAAGATTCGTAACTTATTCCGTTCTCACTTCCGCGTATCATGTTACTTGCAATTTGTGTGTGCCGTGTTCTTTGTTATTGTTTGCTTATCTTTTTGCTGTTTTAAATTTTAATCCCCACCCCACAAATGTCAGTGAACAGAAATGTCAACTAGTTAGTATGTACATATTACAGTACGTATTAATTCCGATTTTCACATATCATTTAAGTGGTAAGGTAATAAAGGGTAAATTTGTGCTTAATATATCTTTACTTTTATAGCCTGTGGATAATATTCCTCCTATTTTCGCTAATTAGAAGCGCTGTTTAATAGACTCCGTCATAACGTGATTTGATTGTATAGTGAACCAGTTGTAAAGTGGGGGTCCATTGTATTTTTAACATTTTTTTACGTGAAACTTTGGATAATTGGGGCAGCCGCTTAATCGGGCCAAAATGCACTAGTCCCGATGTGTCCCTGTTAACCGGAATCGACTGTAATAACAATAGAGATAGTTTTTCCACCCCAAAATTTTTACATTAAGCATTAAACTAACATAATTGTCTAAACATGGAAAAGGCCAAAAAAAAAAATGTGGTACATGTAGTTATTTGATTTATCTGTTGTCATTTTCATGAACATTGGTTAAGCAAAGTTGATTTATTTTCATCTGATGAGAATAAAATTTAAATAAAAATGAACTGTTCTTTGCTGCATTATAACGGTGGAATGTCTGAAATCTGGCTAATCAAAAACTGGACATCTGAAGATTTGGATTCCTCCTCTTTCTCACCCAAACCTCAGGTGGCACAAAACTGGTTGCTGCTGGATGGCATACTGAATTCTCCTAATACAAGTATATTTAAGTCAAATAATTTTAATGTAATGCTCCCTATAATTCCTATAGCAGCTGGCTTTGCTGTTATATGTTCAATGTATAAATTAGCATATTCTGTGTTTGTTGTCAGTGGACTTTTGAGTGCCATAAATAAGCACTCAGATCTTATAAACTAGCAATATAGTTTTCCAACTGCCAAACACAAATTCTCATTTGGACATTATTTGCATAGTGGGAAAACAAACCACAATTACTTTATTTATTTCTAAAAGTGGCACAGCATTACATTTGGATAAGAATGTTTTTATTGCTAAATTAATAAAAAAAATTTCATTTATTAAAATGTACTGACCTATTGTATTATATTACTTAAATCAAATTAAATTATATTATATATTTTATTTTATTTTATTTTATTTTATTGTTGAATTGCTAAGAGAAAATTGTGTTCTCTTAGCAGCTCAACAGCCTAGTCCAAAACAGCTCTTCAACTCCTGATGACTCACAGCCTGGGAATTAATAAACTTGCATCATGTCTTTCTATTGACACTTAAAAGAGAGAAAAAAATTAAAAACACATTTTTGTGAGTAAATAAAATTTAATTATACTGTATTTTGGCACTGTTTTTCATGTTGCGATAAGCTATATGCAAGATCTGAGCACTCACTCAAATCACTCAACACTTAGTTCTTGCCAATTTCTCTATGTGATTAATTTTATTTCTATATGCAGAATATGTTGTCTCTAAAAATATGGATATAAGAAACTCACAATTGGGAAATGCAAGTAAAATGTAGTAGTAGTCATATGATGAATTAAAACTTACACTTTTTTTTTTTTTTTTTTTTGTAATGTAACATTATTGAAGTGATTTTTTTTAGTAGTTGCTTATCAGTTTTGTTGAGTCAGCTTTGGTTTCTTGCTTATGGGCTTCTTGTTTCCAAATTTTAAAGGTAATAAAAGAATAAATAGGGCAGAGTAATACAATTAATAAACAATAAGCTAATCACACAGGTAAGTTAACAAAAAGGAGGTACTCAGTGCTGCCAACTGAACAAGCTACTATGGTATTCTCTTGTTACCTGACATACTTGGATTTTGACATTTAATTTGGCAATTTGTGTTTGTTTACATTTATTTTCCAAAAACACAGAAAAATGGCAATTTCCATTCTGAAGATTACTATTTTTCAGAGATTCTATCCATATAAATGTTTAAAGTTGAGGCATTTAGAATAATGAAAAGTACAAACATCACTTAGATTAGAAAATCAGTACCAAGACATGTTTTTTGTTGTTTTAACTGGTGTCCTATCTAAAGATATTTTTCATGTAAAATTCACTAGGACTGAATTTTATTTAAGTTCATCTGTACCATCATGTACTTCTCTTCTCTTTTCTTTAGAAATTTTATAATATTGAATGTAATTTTAATTTTTAGATATGCTTTAGAACATTTATCCAGAATATCTCGAATTCTCACACTTCCTGGTGGTAATGCTCTGCTGGTTGGAGTTGGAGGAAGTGGCAGACAATCTCTAACAAGGCTGGCTGCTTCCATTTCAGGTCAAAAAATGTTCCAGCCAGAAGTGACTAAGAATTATGGTCAAACAGAATGGCATGATGATATAAAAGTATGCAAAATTTAAGTTTTCACTGATTTGAATAGATTTATATTTTCAAATGTTCTTAAAATTATTCATATTTAGCATACGTATATATATATATATATATCTTTATTTTCTAAGTTGCACAAAAAAGTATAGGGATTACTTGTTCAATATAGTGCCAATCTATAAACACAAATCTTGAGGTATTGCAATTAGCCCACTGGTTTTCCAATGATTTCTGTAAGAAGACTGTGGTGATTATGATTTATTTCATACTCGCCAGAATTTGAGCTGTTGTATTACTCTTTATCATTGGTGCATTATAAAATCAGTGTCCTTTCAAAGATTTTTCAAAACAAAAAAAATATATATATCACATGGAGTCATATATGATGAATATATAGAGGACTTGAGTGATTCCATGTTTAGTCAAAAAAAAAAAATAGTGACAAATATAATGGTATGTTATCATGATGAAGTCTTTGGAGTTGCATTTTCCTGGTCTTTTTCTTCAAATTGCATCATAAATGTGCCTCAGAATTTCACCATCTGTGCTTCTGGAGCATATTCTTGTTGAACAATACCCTCACAATGAAAAAATGGCTTTTATGTTTTTTTTAATGAAAATCCAAAGCACAAAGGGTATTAGAACCTATAGTACTTATGTGCATGTATTAAAAGTTGAGAAGACTGAAGATACCTGTTAAAGCAAGACTTGGAAAATCTGTGGATTTTAACTTTCAGGTTGTTCCAAAGAACAAAAAGTAGTTGGACTAGGTGAGGAGGAGGAAAAGTTAGTTCTGTGGGCTTGGAGTTGGACAGCGACTGGATGTTAACTGTTTGAGGCATGTGTTTTGACTGGCTCATAAGAGAGTGGTGGAATTACAGATGGCAGTTCAGAAGAAGAGTGTCCATGGCATTAGCAGCATAACCTGAATGTCTGAGCCAGAAAGTGGAGCGACTTCATAAATGACTAGTCATTAATTAACCTTGCTGTTCTCTTTTTGAATAGAACCAAGAAGCTTGAGAAAGGTTTTTAGGGACACCACCACAGATGTAAGTACAGTATTCCATGGCAAAGCAAATTTGCAATTTGTACAGAGTGAGCTGCTGTTTAGAAGAAAAATAACATTGACATTAAAAAAAAACCCTTTTTTTTAAGCAAATAAACCAATATTTGAGACATGCTTCTACCGAGAGAGAGAGAGAGAGAGAGAGAGAGAGAGATAGAAGTCAAGATGATCCCCAATAGAAATATGTGATCTTTTCTCAAAATCTGAGTGTCATCAAAGGTGAGCATAGAAATGGCAGACATTTTTGGGAGAAATAAGACAGGACTGAATTTTATATGGAATGAAGCTAATTAAGTTCCTGATTGGAGAATTACTTGGGTTGGCAATAGGAATTGGCGATAGGTATCTGATAATTTTAAACAATTTGTGAAGTGCATGGTTTCTCAAACTGGAAGGTGGAGTGTGCTGTCATCAGCAAACTATGAATAGGATTTCCATTCTGTGGAAGAAGGTCATTAATAATCAAGAGGAAAAGAGTGGGATGAAGAAATGAGCCTTGAAAAACATTAATATTAGTTGAGAAGTTAGAAGACAAAGAGCCATCTACCAGTATGCAGAGCAAGTGATCAGGAAGAAATCTGATTACCCAGTTGCAAAAAATAGTCAGCAATCCATAAGATGGGAGTTTGTTTAGAAGACTTTTATGACATTTAGTGAAAATCAACAGTAATTGCTTGAGTATTACCAAAATTTTTCATTGAATTTCTCTAATGCTGAGTAACATAAGCCAGTTATATCACCAATGGACCAACACTGAAGAAATCCATATTGACAATCATTGATCAGATGGAAGTTTTCAAGATAGTGTAAGGGTTGGTGAGTGATGAATTTCTCCATTACTTTGGAATGGATAGAGGTAAGTGTGATGGGATAATAATTAGAAGACAAAACTATCTGGATATGAGAAAATCCATTCAGAAAGGAAAACACCAGTATAATAAGAAAGAATAAAAGGGCTGCACAAAACAGGTGGAAGTTTTTAAGAAAAAGAAAAATGTTCTTTGAGAAATGTCATTAGAACCTGATATCATTTTTTGTAGCATCAAGATTGTCCAGAATTCTTCTAATATCCTTCTGACGAAAGACCATGGGAAGCATTTGTGGTAGGAAGTAACTGGCCAAACTCACCAACATAAGAATTAAAAGAGAAGTAAGATCCTAATAAGTTAGCTTTATTTTTAGCTAAGGAATCAAGTTGTAACAGATATATAGATGGAAGTGCTGCCAGTAGTTTTGACAAATGACCAGAAGGCTGAACTCCCACTTAGGTAAGAAGTAACTTTTCTACTCTAGCCTGTTCAAGATTGAGTTTAGATTGATTAATAATTGTTTTAAACTTGTTGCAAGGTTTAGTGTAAGCTGAATATGAAACTGGAGGTTTGGATTCAAGCAAGTTGCAGTGTGCTACTTTCTTGCCTTGGACAGCCTTAAGACATTTATTGGAAATTCGAGTTTAGATAAAGGACAGGATTTTAGAGTGGAATGTGAAACAAAGTAATTTCATTGATATAATCTGAGCAAATTGTAGGATTGGAAGATTTAAAACAGTAATCCATCCAAGTAAAAGAAGAGTAAGGAAATCAAACAGATCACCCTATTTTGCATTCTTATAATGCAAAACATGAGAGAGAGAGAGAGAGAGAGAGAGAGAGAGAGAGAGAGAGAGAGAGAGAGAGAGATGGTCCATCGGATAAGGTACCTCAGATCATCACCAAGTTCTGATCTGAGATACCTAGAGACCTGATATTGACTATGTATTTTGAAGGGTTGTTGGTGAGAAAAAGATCACGAACGTTGGGGTGTAGTTAGGATTGTCTGGTATGCTGGTAGGGAGGTAATGGCACAAGTTGTGTGAAATCATCAGTAATCACAGAAGCCTCAGCTTCTCATACAGCTGGCTCAATAAAACTGGTGTTGATATTAAAATCACTGAGAAAAATTATCCCACTGTTAGGAAAGTTGCCTTTGCAGATGACCTCATCCTTCAGGTCAGAGGCAACAGCAGAGTGGCACTCCAACTTTTCTCTCAGAGAACTACAACAATGGGTGCAGACACACAGACTGTTCATTTCTTGGAAAAAACTAAAGCCATCCTTGTAAAGGAAGCTCTGGCTGCCCAGAAGGTCCACAAAATTAATGACATCTCAATCAAAACAGCACAAGAATGAAAATACTTGTGAATAGCATTTTACAGCATGTTAACCTTCTTACTACACCTAATTAGACCGGGGTTCGAGCCCGTCACCACCAAATGTGGAGGATGTGGAAAGGTCAGGGAATGACCACTGCATATCCCGGAGCAATATGGCCTTAGTTGCTAATGCTCCTAAAAACCAAATAACAACATCCTACATTATGCTACATTATCCTACCTAAATTATCTTGCAAAAAAAAAAAAATAATAATTACACAGAAATGATAGCCTGAATTAGTAGATCTGTTGGGGCCTAGAAAAGATATACACTAGCAAAAATCTATAAGGTAATCATCTTACCAATTGTTACCTATGGAGCTGATGTCTGGTTTACCAGAGCAACCATAGTGAGAAACAAAAGAAAATTAGGCACAATACAGAGGATAATACTGATCACTACCACACCAGAGTATGCTGCACAGTCAGTCCTCCTGCACTACAGGTCTTGGCTGGTGCTCTTCCATTGGACCTTGAGGTAATACACTGAGGATTGCACTGTTGTTTATAACTGACTTCATGGTAATAGTCCTCAGTTTAGGCAATTATATTAACCAGGAAAGGAAATGCATAGCCACACTGCTGATACAACAGTAGCAAACTAATTGGAAGCAAACCACCAAGGAGAGGTGACCAGGAGATTTGGGACTGACCTAGTGTCTCTGGTCAGCCCAAACCGCTCACCTTGGTTTGCCCTGGGCTCTACACTGCATTTATTATGGCAGGGCATGGCTGGCTCCTTTATGGCCAAACTACATAGTTTAGGCCTAGCTGAGGACCCACTCCACTCCTCTAGTTTCAGTGAGAATTGACTCCTGTGCTGTACAACTGCCCTCAATATGATAACGAAAGAAGTATATTAATCAGAAATAGTGGACCCCTAACTAGAGGACACAAACACCTCTTCATTACTAAAACAGTACTATAAAGCCCTAACAGATTACACACCCAGTCTTTAATATCAGAAAGGAAATAACAGACAAGCCCTGAATAACATAACCTTACAAGAAAGT